>NC_136072.1:434449822-434825641 GCF_964261635.1 Lissotriton helveticus | reverse complement strand
CACCTACTCAAGCACCGAGGTACTCTCACGGGTGGTTAGTGCCCAATCCAAATTACAATTCTTCATAATATAACACTTGCACTGCACCCACAAATCAAACTGAGGATACCAACTTCATTTTTAGCCTCCAATTTCAAATACCTTCAAATTTACAGAATGTTTTAACATGTTACATTTTACTGCATTATTTATACATAACTTATTAATCTATTAATATTATTAATTTAGCAATTAGTCGTGGACCACCTGAATAAGCCCCGTGGATCCTCAAGGGTCCCCAGACTACAGTTTAGGAACCGATGATCTAGGTTATCTCATTTAGAAACTGATATATTATAATAATACCTTCTAATTCACTGGTGTTCCTAATAAGGAAAGCCCATCTATACCCTAGGTTATCTCATTTAGAAACTGATATATTATAATAATACCTTCTAATTCACTGGTGTTCCTAATAAGGAAAGCCCATCTATACCATATTTTCAAGATATACATATAAAAAATTAACATACAGAAAAATAATGTGAATCGACCACGTTTACAAAGCCCTAAAAAACTTTTTCTAAGGCCAGTGGCGGCTCCTCCGCTAAGGCGGAAGAGAGTCGCTCCACTGCTTTGTAGTAGTGACATAAAGGAAAAATAAAATGATAATAACCCAAGGTAATTATCATTTAAATTTTTCTTGCTGCTGCAGCGTTGCGGGCGGGGCTGCTCTGATGGCAGAGGAGCAGGGGGAAGAGTGGTGGCACATTGTAAGTGCGCATGTTTAGCCGGCCGTCTGAGGCTGGCCAAACAGTCATGCACACTTTGCATGTTGTCCAATCAGGCTGCATTGCAGCCTGGGTGGAGAACATGACCAGGTTCCCACTGCCTGTCTGAGCGTTGAGCCACGGCACTCAAACCACCTGTCTGAGTGCCAAGCCACGGCACTCAGACCTCCTGTCTGAGCACCGAGCCACGGCACTCAGACCAATCATTGCAGCGTTGTGATTCGCTTAGGGGAGCCTGGGTGCTTCCTGTTCCGTTCTGGCCGGTAGAGACGACGGAGGAGAGACACAGCGAGGAGGTAAGATTTTTCTCTTTTTTGAAACCCCCCTACCTCCGCTCCTCCACCCCTGACTCATCGTGGCCGCCACTGTCTAAGGCTTCAGCTGCACAGTCGCATTTACTATTTTAAATCAGTTGAAAACAGTGTATTTAGGGCAGTATAAAGACAGCAGAAAATACTGTACGCATCTATAGAATGCAGAGGCATTGTGTTAGGTTTGCAGGGTGTAGTAACGTGGTGCTCAATGTGTATAAAAAGCAGCCAGGAGTCCAAAGTTTTCCTTACAAGCATGCTGCCTGCCCTGGCAAATGCAGAGCCTACTGGATACTAAGGCTGTCTAGCTTTGATTCCACCCTATGATTATTTCTTCCACCACCTTCCACTTCCTGTCTCTGTATCTGACTCATGCAGTTATTTTCCTTCTGCTTTCTCCCCTGCCACTGCTTTGCCATCGTTTTTTTCTGCTTTCCCCTTGTTCGCTCTAGTTTATAGTCCGATGAGTCACAAATAAATCCCAGTCCTCAATAAGCAGAGCTGGTGCCACTCACCTACAACCACCTGCAGAAATTCAGCACTGCAGTCAAGTCTTACTCCAATTCCCTTCTCTGCCATTTGTTTGACTGCTCATCAATTAGTCTGAACTTTCCCAGAAAGGCACACAATTCTGAGACATTTGTTTAAAATCTCATCTGCACATCCTGTACCTCCTTCATTGAAGCTGTTTCGGAGCGCTCTTTGGAACTGTTCCTCTTCACTGAGCCCTCCTGTGTATGCAGAGTAGTCCCTTGGTGGGTTCTGCCGGTGCTGCTGGGTTCCATGGCTTCTATGTCCGGAATATCCTGGAGGACACAATGCAAAATATTACTTTTTGTAAATACAAATCCCCAGAAAAAGAAAGTAAAAATGTTGGCATGCACAAAGTAGAACAATTGTCCCAGGACCTTAAAACTGCCACTTCTATCTTAGGTTTCGGAAACTCGTTAAAAACCTGGCTATTTAAACAGAAATTTTCTGGGAACCTCTGATCGCGTCACTTTAGCGCCAAGGTGCCCCCGGCTACACACTGCGCTTAACAAGTTATTTCATTCATTCATTCATTAAAAGCTAAAAACACATGACACAAATGCAACTGCCACATTGTTTTGGAAAAGTATGAATTCCTAGGAGTAGACAATGGCATACAATGCAAATTCGCTGAACAAAGAAGTTATTTTAAGGTTATTCACATAACATGCATATCCCACATTGATCGGGCCACCTAAAATATATCCGAAAATGTCAGGGGCAGATGGTGCGAAAAAAGAACTATATAAAATAGTGTCAGAAATATTGAAGTATCATAAGCAGAGACTGGTATACTATGCCTATAGTCTACTGTATAAAATATGAATGATGTAAAATTAGGCCTGCGTCATCATTGTATATAATATAAATGCAAAGCACACACACACACACACACACACACACACACACACACACACACACACACACACACACACACACACACACACACACACACACACACACACACACACACACACACACACACACACACACACACACACACACACACACACACACACACACACACACACACACACACACACACACACACACACACACACACACACACACACACACACACACACACACACACACACACACACACACACACACACACACACACACACACACACACACACACACACACACACACACACACACACACACACACACACACACACACACACACACACACACACACACACACACACACACACACACACACACACACACACACACTTTTCAACCTTTACACATGAATACTGTAAATCACTCATGGATACTCCACTTTTTCCATTTGCTGCTTGCCTTCATTTGAATAATTCTGTCCTAGCACCTAGTATTTTCTATTAATTTGTTCACTTGTTTATATGGCTCTGGCTCTTGACTAGGAGAAGCTTCGCATGGCTATTAAGATATCAGTAAGTTCAGATGCGAACAAGAAGGTCCAGGGTATTCTGAATTTAGCCTTCTGGGTGGTAGGACTGTACGTCAGGCTCTCCCTAGTGGGGGATTGTAATTTCAGATGCAACTAAACAGAGGATTTGGTACATCTAAAGAGAGAAGTTGTCAGTTTTTTGCTGAAGGACATAAAATGTGGCTGATCCCTTAGGTATGGAGGCAATATTAGAAGTGTCCAGCATGCTGGACATGCTCCACAACACGTGTGTGCTCTTCCAGCTTAGTGCAAGACACTAAGACCAAGAGTAACCCCTTAAAATGTGCTACACTGAGCAGGTTTAACCCCTTCCATGCTGATGACGGCCCCCGGGCCGTCATGCATCACAATGGGCGTGTGCTGATGACGGCTGGGGGCCGCCATGAACCCGCCCACTCATTAAAACGGCCGCAGAGGCGCAGAATCGCGGCCGCGCCCAAGGGGTTAAGGACTATCAGGCTTTGCTGTCCTCGGCTTAGGCCCTGGAGAACCAACACGAAGACACCAAGGAGGTTTCAATCTTGTCTCTTTTGTGGACGCACGCTGCAACCATGCTAGAGACCTGCAAAACACAAAATGTATATCTAAACTGCTTTCTGAATACACCTTACCTTTGTTTATGGCTTTGAAAAGTGTGGAGCTTAATCTGCATTGTGATGGCCAATTATAGCCTACCATTTTGAGCAGGAGAGCTCTCCGTAAAGTGGAAAAACCCTACTTGGGGAGTGTGGCCTATCGACCCTTTAATCTGTTGGTGGCTATCCCCTATCTTTCTTAGAATACATACCTGAGAAGATGTGCCCATCACTGGACTTGTGAATTATGATTTTTGAGGATGGCCCACCTTTTCATTGGACGGAATTTCTAAATAAAGGGGAACTAACAAGAATAGAGATGTCCCAGTACATTCATCACTGCCAGTATATTAATACCATGCAAGATGATAATATAAAGGAAGTTGCATTAGCAAAATATTCACATCATCAAATACAATAGGTAAATGTTTACCATGACTGCTGTAGAATGTCGGTCGTGGAGAATTTCCATCGTACAGAAGAATACCTACCAAGAAGAATAGAAAGACTGATTTAAAAAAAAAAGTCATAAAATATAATCTGTCTCCAGCTCGCTATCTTGTTTGTCAAAATTAAAATACTGGCACATTTAAAATATCAGGAAATTATGGTCTAAATTGCGGTATGCATACTTAACACTTTCACTGCCTGAATGTTTGTGTAACTCTGTATCAGAACTTTTTTGTAAAAACATAAAAATTATGTTGTTCAAGCACATGTACTGCTTTGCCTTTAGTGTGCATCCATACAAACTGCATACCTTTCTTTAGCACATTCTGGGTTTTGTATTGGTGAAAACCCAGCATCAGTATATGATTGCAACATGATTGTGGAGTAGTGTGGCTCACTGGTTAGAGGCGGCAGGCCCAAGAGCAGAAGTCGGCCCGGGACCAGGGTTCAATTCCCGACGCGGCAGGGTTGTGAACCTTGGTCAGCGGACTCGATAATTCTCGCTTCGGTGCCAACTCTAATCAGGGGTTCCACTCGGCAACTCTGGGCATTAGCTTGCCTAATCTCCACAACGGCCCCACCAATTCCGGGGATGCCTGGCTCCACCTTGGGGACTCCCAGCAAGGGACCATACCACAGGGAAAGCCAGGACGTGTTCCCCAGAGTTATACAGTGCCAGGAGACCTATGGACGGGTAGCAGTGCGCTTTACAAGCTCAAAAACATTTACATTTACATGAAGATATAATGAATAATGTGTAGATATTGTCGTTATTTTATTTAAGTTGCTCAGTATTTTGTTGTATTCTCAAATAAACAAGTAAATTCCAGAACACTAGTCAAAGAAATGGTGCCCTGAATACATGGAGTACAGCAATGCCAAATACACATGGGTTTTCCTAGGAAATGTAGTCTGCACAATCAATTATGTATCATTCATGCAGATCACACAACTGTGGCAGTGTTCCTCACACAGAAAAATATCCCTAGCTAGGCTTGTCCCAAATCTGTGTACCCCTAAGTCTTGTGAGAGTGAGTTTTCAGACATGGGTGGCTTTTCCATGGTTTTGATCAGGGATCCACACTCTGGACACCAGGGAATTTTGGTGCAGCTTGGCTGGCGCCCAGGAAACATACCAACCCCAAGCATTTCTGAAAACTAGAGGCACAGGGAAATCCCTGGTGATATGGCATGCATGACTCTCAATAAATTCTAGTACCAGAATCACCTGTAATGTTAATCTTTGGGTAATGTCTACCTTTTCTGTGACACAAAACTCCAGAGGTTCCGGCCAAGGTCAAAAGTCCTACCATCCAATTTTTCTGCACATCTGCTGATATAAACAATACCCCAGATACGTGGGTGGGCCCGGTGATCAGGACGGCCCACCTAGACTTCTTAGGTACTGCTTTTATTGGCAGATTTGTAGGAACAGTGAGTGGTGACAGTTTTGCTGTTCTCCGAACATTCTGAAACTTAACATCACTGAAATGTGAGGAAATTTTTTTCAAAGCACTGTTTGACCTGTGCAGAGAATTCTAGGTAAGAACAGGTGGTGGCATCCTCACAAGCCACACCACCTCCTCCAGCTGTTTACAGTTCAGAAATATCTGTTATTGATAGGCTTCCCCAGTTGTGGGATGACTCCAGACCCAGACGTGTTTCTGTGCCCCAGTGAAGAGCCAGACCCTGGTTGTTTTTTTTTTTATCCTAAGAAAAAAAATTGAAACAGCAACTGGCACCTCGGTGGTCACAGACATGTGCATGTCTGTGCCCCTAGGATGTGCCCAGGTGCAATATGCATTTCTTCTGAGGCCGTGGAAAAATTCAAAGAGTGTATAGCTCCTTGCTGAGGGACAGGTATGTGTGTGTACCTGTGTGTCTGCCCCCCACTGGGGAGTGAGGGTCGATTTGATTTTTTTCTTATGTTAAGAAAATATCCAAATAGAATCTGAACTCTTCGCTGGGGTGCAGATGTGTGCGTGTGTGGTCTGCACCCCAGCGAAGAGCCAGTTCATTGGATTTACTCTTAGGCTAAGAAAAAATCCAAACTGCGGATACCTAGCTGGGATGAAGACGGGTGTGTGTCTGTGCATCAGCAAGGAGCCATGGGCAGATTGGTTTTATTCTGAGGCTAAGACAAAATCCAAACAGAGCCCGGGCTCCTTCACTGGAGCACAGTTGTGTTCGCGCCACTGCGAGGAGCCATGCATGGTTTGGATTTATTCTCAGGTTAACAAAAAAATCCAAATAGTATCCATGATCCTCGCTGGCACGCACAACTTTGTGTGTCTGTGCCCAAGTAAGGAGAAAGGCACTGTATGTACCTTTCCTCAGGCTAAGAAAAAAATCTAAAACACCCTCCATACTCCTCAGTGGTACACAGATGGGTGTGCTTGTCACCTTGCTGGGGCACAGATGTGTGTGTTTGTGCCCCAGTGAAAAACCAAGCACAGTCTGGCCGGTTTCTGAGGCTAAGAAAAAACACACACAGCTCCCATGCTCCTTACTGGAGCACAGTTATGTGTGTCTGCTCCCCAGGGAGGAGCTAGGAATAGTCTGGATTTTTTCTGAGGCTAAGAAAAAATACAGAGTGTGTCTGGTTTCCTTGCTGGTGCACAAACTTGTGTGTGTCTGTGCCTTGGAAAGGAGTCAGACGCTGTTTGGAATTTTCTTAGGCTATGGAAAAATCCAATTATTACCTTCTTCCCTTGGACAGAGAAACACTGGGAGCTGTCTGAAACTCAATCAGGAGGTGTGGAATCAACGGGGAGGGACAAGGAACAATCCCACTCCAACCTCTCTTGATCGCCATCTTCTCATCAATATCTGTAGTTGGGGTAGTAAGGGTCAATCGATTAATCAATCAGGGAAATGTAAGCACACTACTCGCCCGTGGGGCCTCTGTTTGCTTTTGAGGGGTACTTGGCCAAAGGAACACTCACCGCTGACCCAGGGACACAGGGAGGCTCAAGCCTGCCAACAGTTTCCCCCGCCGCCGAAGACCATTCCGGCCGACGAGTGGGGACTACAATGCCCAGCGTCCCCTGCCTGACCGGGACGCCACCTCCTCACGCCTGCTGCTTCCGCCCGGAGGCGCTTAAACACCAGCAGCACCTCCGGGGGAGCGGGGGCCTCTGTTTGCTTTTGGGGGTACTTGGCCAAAGGAACACTCACCGCTGACCAAGGGACGCAGGGAGGCTCAAGCCTGCCAACAGTTTCCCCTGCCGCCGAAGACCATTCCGGCCGCCGAGTGGGGACTACAATACCCAGCGTCCCCTGCCTGACCGGGACGCCGCCTCCCCACTCCTGCTGCTTCCGCCCGGAGGCGCTTAAACACCAGCAGCACCTCCGGGGAGCGGGGGCCTCTGTTTGCTTTTGGGGGTACTTGGCCAAAGGAACACTCACCGCTGACCCAGGGACGCAGGGAGGCTCAAGCCTGCCAACAGTTTCCCCCGCCGCCGAAGACCATTCCGGCCGCCGAGTGGGGACTACAATACCCAGCGTCCCCTGCCTGACCGGGACGCCGCCTCCTCACGCCTGCTGCTTCCGCCCGGAGGCACTTAAACAACAGCAGCACGGGCAACGCCGAGCTGAGCCCGGGCAGAGGGCGGGCCGTCTGTGGCCATCCGGGGACGACGAGGGACGGGACGGGCCATCCCCCTTATCAGTGATATCCCAGTCTACATGGTCTCGGCACCTACTACAAAGGTACTGTTATTTGGAGCATTTTTTCCTAGCTATTGCTCACTGATCCACTGGGCTATCGCTGGATTGAGAGTACATACTCTGATTTTTGCGGGACTTGTTATTTTATAGTTGCTAGCTGAGCCACCGTTCCTTAGCAAAAATGAGCACTTTGGGCAGGAAATCTAGATTACCTGCATCTCGCCCAAACACTAGACTTCAGGCCACATTACCACAGCCCCTGCCCACGTTGACGGCCATTGATAAAATGTTACAACAAACTATAGGGGTGGTGGCCAATGCAATTGAACACACTGAAAGAAGATTATCCTTCCCACCCACAGCATGCTCCAAAGACCGTGGTGAGGATTGCTCAGTTATTGCGAACGATCTTATTTAACATCTACCTACGCTGAGCTGCCTTGTGCGCAGTTGCCAGCTGAGACCTCAGTAGATGTTGAATTGGTACAGGTCCTAGCAGGGTCCCCTACTAATAACGACGACCAACTCTGCACCTTGACTTCCACTCCCCCTGCGGTAATTTTAAAATCTGGCAGAGTTGGTCCCAAAACAAAAAAGGATAGTTTCCCTAAAAATACGGGTAAAAAGAAGCAGGCCAATCATAACTTGGTGACCCCGTCTGATAACACCTTCCATCCATCCACAGGGATACCTTGCTGGGTCACCAACATGGTGGCTGATCTTCAGGCAAGTCTGGAGCAAACTATTGCCTCACATATCAAACCTCTGGTGTCAAAACTGGACAGACTAACTTCCATCTTAAATAACAGAACTCCAGGGATAACGAAGTCATTAAATCCCCAAGGCAAATTGGCACCCCCTACACCTGCAGGTGCCTCTACAAAGACACCATGTTCTGTAGTAGTAAAGTCTACTGTCCCAGTAGTATTGAACCAAAATTTAGGGCCAGCATCAACCACCGCCAAGCCTTTAAACCCTGTACCTCCCCCCACATCAACTACCACCATATCAGGACACACCATTCCTCCCGCAGGGGACCCTAATGGCAAATCTAGACGTCATCACAAAGAGGGTAAAAATGTGGGAACTAATAACACAGCACCATTACCAAGACCTCCTGTGCCCAAGGCAGTCTCTAGCCAGTTGCCGTCAATAAACCTGCCCCCGGAAGCTCAACCATATGTGGTTGCCTTAGTGGGTGTCCCGGCCCTTAGTGGGGGGAAAAGAGAACACGAGGCAGACCTATATAACAAGTGTGTACAGTGGTTGAACCTAAATAGACCTTTGCCTCCAAACATCTCGGGGGAAATACTGGCAGTGAGAAGAATAGATTGGATTGGAAGGGGCCCTAAAACAGTGGCAGGGGATATCGTCACTATTAATTTCAGGGACTCCTCCGCTGTGGACCACATCTGTAAAGCCCCTTCCCACAGAGATTCCCAAATTTTTCCTCTGCACTTATCCCATTTCTATCCTACCCCTAATCACAAATTGACTTCTCATAGGAGACCCCAACTGACTAGAAATCGCTACTCGCATCCTAATAGGATTCACCACTGGCAGTCATTTGGGGAGGGTATTTTTCCAACTATTCCTACCTACCCACTGCAAGCCCACTGGAATAGGTTTAGTGTCCTCGAGGAGGTTGATTGACTCACCCCGAAAGGCACTCCCCCACTACAACTTAACAACGGCAACCTAGTGGAGGGGATTGGAACCAAGGAGAAGACTTTACCAATGGTTACTGGTGAGAATTCCTCTCCCAATGCAGTGTCAAGGGTGGGGTCTAGTGCAGAGCAGAGATTAGGCCAGGGACTCCCTCTAGAACAAGGGGATGCGCAAGGTACAAAAGAGGCCATAGAAGGAAGTATAAAAATCCTTTCATGGGATGTAGCCGGGCTAAAGAGTAAGCTACTTGATTCAGGGTGGTCTTCTTTTATGGCCACACATGATATTTGCCTGATGCAAGAAACTTGGTCCTTAGAGGAGAGTGTTAGTCCCGGCTTTGCCACCTATGATATTTATGCAGTTTCTGGGGCGAAGTGTCGTCCTTCAGGCGGCCTATCCATATGGGTAGGCGCACACCTAGGTGCACAGGCTACCCATGTGGATACAAAATCACTCGATATACAATGTGTCTTACTAAAGACCATTGAAAAATCCTGTGTGGCTATTATAAATATTTACTCAAGGCCCACTGCCAATGGAAAGGAATCGAGCACTATTAAAGCGCTCGCTCTTTTTCTCCAAACACTTGACCCGAAAAATTCGATAATCCTTGGTGGCGATTTTAACTGCCAGTTTGAGCCCCTGGGTGGATCCGAGTTGTGCGACGAGGATGAGGTTGATCTGCTCTGGCATATTCCTGACCCAAGGATTGCCCCGGTAAGGGCCTGGACCTCGCTAGTACTACAAATCAAATCCCTGACCCTTGCAATGTCCCTGCGGGCATGTAATGGAAGGGCAAACAACGATAGTTCCGGCTTACCTACATATAATATGACTAATCGTACTTCCACCATTGACTATCTCATGTTGGAAGCCAAGCATTGGGACAGGTTCAAAGACTTTAGGGTCATTCCAAGGCATGACAGCGACCACAACACGCTGGTCCTGACGCTTAAGCCTGGATCATTTGGACTTACCAACCCTGACCCTAGCCACAACATGGTAGTGCCATCCTATATTATATCTAACAATAGGAGAAGGGTTAAATGGCCTTCATGTGCGGACTCTCCAAGCCGTCTTGCAGAAATCTACCAGATTGCTACCCCACTTATAAGTGACATGGGGAGCGCTACTTCCCATGGGCAGATTATTGAGTCCCACAGAAAGTTAGTTGTGAGTCTAGGGGATGTATTTTATCCAGCTAGTGGGACGAAGCCGCGTAGGATTAAAACACACCCTTGGCATGACCATGCCTGTAAGAAATCCAAGAAAGACCTTCTTACAGCAATTAAATCTAAGGACACCCTAAAAATCCAAGCCACAAGATTGCTCTACAAGAAGGAACTCACCAGGGCCAAGAGTGAGTGGGAGGAATCCATATGGGATGAGATGAGACAGGCACTCCTCCTAAAAGATTCTAAGACCTTCTGGGCCATTGTTACCTCCTCGGCGGGTGGTGAGCGAGACGGTGGGGTCTCGAACATCGCTCCCATAGTCTGGGAGACGCATTTTAAGTCACTTTACACTAGTCCTGAGTTGGGGACACTTGTGTGCCAAGGTCGGGACAACTTGTCTAGAGTGATTTCGCCCCTTCGGATCTGTACGGTCCAGGATCCCCGACCCGAGCATCGACTGCCGGGTGTCCCGGGGCCCGGGGCTTCCTCCCGTGAAAATCAGGACACCATGCTAGCTCCTGGGACTCCCACGGCCCCAGATCCCCCGCACGAGCATCGACTGCCGGCGGTCTGGGGGCCCGGGGTTTCCTTTTGTAAAAGTCAGGATACTATGCCAGTCCCTGGGGTTTCCCCAGACCCCCCCGCACGAGCATAGACTGCCGGGGGTCTGGGGGTTCGGGGCTCCCCCCCGTAAAAATCAGGACACTATGCTTGTTCCTGGGACTCCCACGGTCCCAGATCCCCCGCACGAGCATCGACTGCCGGGGGTCTGGGGGCCCGGGGTTTCCTTTTGTAAAAGTCAGGACACCCTGCTAGCCCCTGGGGTTTCCGCGGCCCCAGACCTCCCGCACAAGCATAGACTGCCGGGGGCCTTGGACCCTGGAGACTGGATGGGACAATTGGGTGCCCATGAGAGGACCACCCCCATTAATCTCGATTCTATCTCCCTTAAGGAAGTTGAATCGGCAATCGAGAGAATGCTCCCGAACAAAGCTCCCGGCCTTGACAAGCTTCCAGGAGATCTTTTCCGTTCTCAACCAAAAATCTGGGCTCCATACCTGATGGTCTTGTTCAATGCGGTCCTACAGGGTTCCGCATTGCCTGAGACCTGGCTTGGAGCCGAGATTGTTCCAATTTTTAAAAAGAGTTACCCGCTCGCCCCATCTAACTATAGACCAATCAGCTTAATTGACACCACCCAGAAGCTGATGGGGCGAATCCTACTCGATAGATTATTGGGCTGGATGGAGGAGAATAAAATCTTGACCACCCTCCAAGCCGGATTTAGATCAGGGGTCTTGACCATGGACCAGATCTTCCGACTCCAGGTCCTATATTGGAAAACTGCAAGAGTAGAGGGTGGCAGCCTCTACCTTGTCTTTGTGGACCTGCGGGCCGCATTTGATCTGGTTCCCAGGGAGAGGCTCTGGACGGTCTTGGAGGAGCTTGGTCTCCCTCCCTATTTACTAGATGCCCTTATCAGACTTCACACAGGGAATTATGCACAGGTGAGGTGTGGGAGGAACGGGGAATTATCAGCTCGCTTCCCCGTTACCCGGGGTGTACGCCAGGGTTGTGTACTGGCCCCCACCCTCTTTAGCCTGTATGTTAATGGTCTGCTAGATGTACTCAATGGCGTTAGGGATAACGATGCTCCTCGCCTGGCCACTGGTAGGGTGCCCGCTCTGATGTTCGCGGACGACACTTTGTTGTTATCGCGAACATCAACGGGCATCCAGCGGGTCTTGGATGGGTTTGTGTCCTTCTGTGCCTCACGGGGGCTGGAGGTCAACTTGGAGAAAACCAAATTCATGATCTTCAATCCCCCGAGGCACACCCGCCCAAATCCCACACTGAACGGAACTCCCCTGGAGCGAGTCAGGACTTTTGTATACTTGGGGGTCACATTGACTGAGCATTTCACTTGGGATCACCAAATCTCTAAATCGTCCCTGAGACTGGCCCAGATTATGGGAGGCATAGGTAGTAAGGGTAGTAAGGGTCAATCAATCAATCAATCAAGGAAATGTAAGCACACTACTCACCCGTGAGATTCTCAAGACATTGAGGGGGGGGGGGTTGCAGCTCCGTTCAGTCGAAGAGTCAGGTCTTGAGTGTCTTCCTGAAGATGTTCAGGGAGGGGGGGGGGGGGTATCTGATGTCAATAGGGAGCTCGTTCCAGGTCTTGGCCGTGATGTAGGAGAAAGCCCTTCCGCCTGTCCTGGCTTTGCGGATGCGTGGGGTTTTGGTGAGGGCTAGGTTGGCGGATCGGAGGTTTCTCTTGGGTACGTGAAAGGAGATCCTCTTGTTGAGGTATTGCGGTCCGTTGTTGTGGAGGCATTTGTAGGCGTGGGTGCGAATCTTGGGTGAGTAAAGGTGGAAGAATGGATGGTCAGAGGAGCTAAACTGTTTCCTCCCACTAAGAGAAAAAGTGTTTCGAGCTGGTGGGAATGGCTAGGGAGGAGATGTAGGCATAAATAGATGTCCACAGCACCTCCATTAACCCCACACACCAGTTTGATCCTTGGATCGGCCTGAGAGAAACTAAGGAATCCCTCACCATTCCATTCAAAATGTTCAAATTCTAATCTCTCTAGTGATGCCGCACTTATATTAATGATAAAGCTCAGAAGTGAGCACAGGGCCATCTCGGTAGGGACTTTGGCAGTGGCCAGAAAGGATCTGGCACTCGTAAACTCCTTACTCCCACTCCTAGGCCAAGAAGGAGATTGCCCACATGGGCCCGGGGTAGACAAGAAATGGCTGCCAGGGGTGGAGAGGGACTTGGGGACCTTGGCTGCCCTTGAAGTATGTACGTCCCTGAGACATCCCTCTCTTTTTATATCTCATTATTCCGTTTTTTTAGGGGAAATAGAGGCATCCCTTGATGACTTATATACACATCAATACTGCAGCCAAGGGGTTAGGCTTCATAATGGGGCACTGGAAGACCTGCATGCTCACATAGAAGGAAAACCAGAAACCCCATCCCTTCAAATTAAAATAAACTAAAACATCTACTGGAAATTTGGCATCAGCTGGGTACTGGATCAGATTGGGTAAAGTTAAATGAAAGAGTAAGCATAGACTTTGAAAACAAATGTTTAAATTGAAAGACTCCACAGAATTCAGCTGCAAATAGCTGTGGCGCTAATGGACCTGGAACATTTAACAACTGCAGTATGTGTCTGTTTGTGGAAAGGATGCTTACCTAGCAAATATACTGGTTGCTCCTCCAATTCCTGGTTCAATCCTGATCTCAACAAAGAGTGGCGCTCACGTAGATCGACTGAACGCTTATGGAGGCAAAGCCCTTCCCTCTTTAACCTCTCTCTCCTCAGATCCGCTAGATCCAACTATAAAAAACACATCCTCAATGCTAAGACATCATTCTTCCGCTCCCAACTCGACCCGGCCAAAAACAGACCTAGGGAACTCTTCAGCATTGTGAAAAAACAAACTTCCTTCACACCCCCCAAGGTGATGGCTACCATTGAGAGATGCGAGGAAATTGCCAACTACTTCTCAGAAAAAATCTCCAAAATTGATCAATCCTTCGCCCTAACACCCCTCCTTCTTAACCCACTACCCTCATCTGATATTTCCTCAAATTCTCCTTCACTCTCTACGCTCCCTCAAGACTACTTTTTGCTCCCTCTTATCTTTCCTATTCTTGAACCCAGCCCCATCATACTTGATCTAAAAAATATTGCTTTTTGGCATGACTTCCATCCAATCACTGAACTTGATGTCCTTGACTTTCATTTCCAGACTGAAACCATCACCTCACACTAAAGATCCTCTCCCTTCCAACCTTGTACAAGATCTAAAACATATCATTGCCCCATATTGGACCTCAATCATCAACTCCTCCTTTACCTCTGGTTGTGTCCCTGCGTCCCTCTAACCGGGACAAATCACTCCCAACCTCAAAAATCCTGCTGGTGACCCTAATGACCTAAATAACCTTCTTCCTATCTCTAACCTTCCTCTTCTCTCAAAAGTCCTTGAAAAATGCGCCCTGCTCCAACTAGACAGACACATTGATTCATTCAATTTTCTAGACTCGCTCCAATCAGGCTTCAGAAAGGGCTGTAGTACTCAAACGGCAATGCTAAACATAATTGATGACATCCATCATGCCCTCGACAAAGGTGAATCCTCCCTACTCATTCTCCTTGATCTCTCTGCTGCTTTCGACACTGTTAATCACTCTACGCTACTTAACACACTTAAAGATCGTTTTGGCCTTAACGGTTCAGTCCTCAAATGGTTCACCTCCTTTTTTTAACATAGAACCCAGCAAATTAAAATCCACAACTGCCTTTCTAAACCTCTGCCAGTCTCACTTGGGGTCCCACAGGGCTCTATCCTCTCCCCCTCTCTATTTAATCTCTTCATGGAACCCCTCACGCTCATCCTTAAACAAGCTGGAATCAATTACCACCTATACGCAGATGACACACAACTCTACTATAAGATTCAATCCCGCTCAGATGTCCTTCACCTCAATGACGTCTTGAGTAAGATTCAATCCTGGTTCCACCACAACCACCTCAAACTCAACCCAAAAAAGACCGAAAACATTCTTTTCTCCCCTAAGAACAACTCGCTCCCTATTCTATCCTGGATCTCTGACCTTACAGCACTCAACTGCTCTCTCACTAAATGTAACTCAGTTAAATCCCTCGGCTTTAACATTGACCAGAACCTCACTCTTATCCCCCACATAAAAAACTCGGCCAAAAGCGCTCTCTTCACACTCCATCACTTAAAGAAAATAAAACCCTTCATTCCAGCTGACGACTTTAAATTAGTTGTCCAATCGCTGGTCCTTTTTTTTATTTAAAAAAAATTTTTATTGAAGTATTTTGGGTCATAATTTCAGAATGAACACAAAACAATTTGACAACCATAAATACAAATAAGCACGGAATACATTCAGAAGGACGAAAAGGGCACATTTCTAGCATTAATACATTAGTCCATAATTACTCAAAATAAGATCTCCAAATTTGATCAAACTTCCTCGTTCCTCCAATTCGATATGCATATAATAATTCACTCTTTCTTACATTCTTCATTTTTTGGAGCCATGCATGGAACAAAGGAACCTGAATTGATTTCCAATTCTGTAAAATCAAGGACCTTGCCACTGCCATTGCAATAAACAACAGTTTAACCATCTGATCTGCCAGTTCAAGGTCGGAATCATAACCGTACAACATTAGTTTAACATTATAATTAACCTGGATCTCACAATAAGTTTGTAGAAATAAAAAAATCTCATTCCAGAAAGGCACAATTTTTGAACAGTGAACTATAATGTGAGACTAATTGGCTGAGGTAAATTGCTGACATCTAAAACAGTTGGCAGAGGTATTAACGTACATTTTTGCAATGACAGCCGGGGTATAATATAGAAGCCATTTACTAAAAAATAGCATTCTTCTCCAGTTTGAGCCACGCAATACATCGAAATTAAGTTTATTTAGATTCTTCCAAGTGTTAACAGAGAGAACATGGTTCTCTTTTTCCTAGCCATTTTTTAATGGCTGTCGAGCTCAAATCCAGCTCAATATGATGAGCTAAACAGCGTTTCCATTTCCCTGGGTTCCTGGTCCGAACAGACAAAAACAATTCGTCCCATAATGGAATAGAGGAACAGATATGCCTAGGGTCCAATTGTTCCAACAACTTATAAATCAAAGTATAAGAGCCCATTAACAGAAAGTTTCCCCGAATTAAATATTGCACCTCCCCAGGAGTTAGCCAAACTTCCTCCCTTAAAAAATCTGATAAGGTATTAAACCCAGCACGGTCCCAATGCATTAGGATGTCTGGCCCGATTTTAATCCCAGTGTAGGTAAAAACATACATTAAGGGAGTCCTAGAATTAAACTGCGGGAGAGAATATCTTTTAAGAATAGCATCCCGTCGTTTAAAGAACCAATTCATAACCTTATATCGGACAAGTTTCTGAGATTTAGGGATTTGCATATTGAGCAAAATACGCACTATAATCTTTAATATTAGGTAACGAAAGACCTCCCAGTTCAGTATTTGCATAAAGTGTCCCTTTTGCTAACCGGGGAGTGTTTTTAGCCCATATGAATCCTGAAAACAAAGTTTCAACTATTGAAAAAAAGGCACCAGGCAAAAAACATGGGATAGTTGAAAATAGAAAATTAAAAAGCGGGAGTACGGACATTTTGATCAGGGCCGCACGGCCCAAAATGGAAAGTGGCAACGGATTCCATCTAACGAACATTGAGTGTACCTTCCGAAGAAGAGGTTCAAAATTAAGTTTATATAGATCAGCGACTAAAACAGAAAAAAAAAACTAAATATCTCTTAGGTCTTGAATTAATACAGCCAGCCAAATCTGGGTGTAACTCTAAATCCGCTCCTCCACAGACTAAAATTTCAGTATTTTTTTTATTAATCCGATAGCCGCCTAAGGCTTCGAATTCTTCAAAAAGTTGTAAAACAAAGGTCTGAGATTGAATATACGGCTTAATTAATAACATAATATCATCAGCATACAGTTTGATTTTGTCCATAGAGGTAATCGGGGGAGCAATATTCTCAGAGTTACGGATTGCTACAGCTAACGGCTCAATAAAAAAAGCAAAAAGAATAGGGGACAGAGGGCAACCTTGCCTGGTGCCTCGCTGAACCATCACTGTACCTACCATTACTGAATTAATAATTATATTGGCTTTAGCACCAGCGTATACATTTTGAATTAAACTGATAATTTGTGAAGGAATTCCAAAGTATGCTAAAATAACAAATAATGTTGTCCAAACCACCAAATCAAAAGCTTTTTCTGCATCCAAAAAGAAAATTAAAGCAGGAATGTTTTTAATCTGAAAATAATCTAATGCCTCAATCAAAAAGTGAGTATTGGTGACTAGTTGACGGCCCGCAATAAAGCCATTTTGATCGGAATGGATGAGACCCGCCGCAATGGTGTTAAAGCATGTTGATAATAATTTAGTAGTGATCTTATAGTCGGTGTTCAATAATGTGATAGGCCTATAAGAGTTAGGGTCTTTAGGGTCTATACCCTTCTTCAGAAAGCTGACAACCGTGCCTACACCAAAAGAATCTGGAACTTGCCCGCCACCCAACATAGAATTTAATAATGAAAGTAATAATTCAGAAAATGAGCTAAAAAATGTTTTGAAAAATTCGGCTGGAAGGCCATCAGGGCCACAAGCCTTACCACTTGGTAAGTGCTTGACCACCAGTTCTAATTCAGCCTTGGAAAATGGACTCATCATTGCTTCCTGATCCGTTTGTGAAAGAAGAGGCAATTCATATCTACCTAAAAAGCTTGTTTACTATATATCTGTTGATAATGAGAGAGCATTATAGTACCAATTGCTACAGACGCTGATGTCTCTATATGTGTAGTCGGGCATTTTACCGAGCGGATCTGATTCGCAGCGGCTTGTTCTTTCACCTGCCAGGCTAAAAATTTACCGGTAAAATTACTCTCCTCGTAAATTTTCTGAGATTGTCTTCGGAACTGCTCTTCACTCTGTGTGAAAAAATTTGCACTAAGTTCACGTTTTAATTCGTTTAATTTACTTTGGACGGCACTGGAGGAATCAGATTGCCGTAACAAAGTTAAGGTATGTATTTTTAGATAAAGTGAATTTCTAGCTTGCTGAATAGCAAGCCACTCCGCTGCATCCTTACTTATTATGATACCGCGAATAAAAGCTATTATTGAGTCCCAAATTATATGAAGAGTTACGTCTTATAAACTCTGAAATCTACAGTTTTAAAGAATTAATCCAATTATCATCCTGTAAATATGTCTTATTAAATATCCATCTTTTAGGAATTCTAGTATCTTCTCCAGCCGCAAATTCAATAGCTTACATCGCATGGTCTGAAAACCCATTATAGAAAAAACTATGATAAGAAAATTTTAATTGCCTGGAGGCCAAAAAAAAATCCATACGAGAAAAAGATTTATGCCATCCCGACCAACAAGTTAAATCTTTTTTTTGTGGATTTTTTAAGCGCCAAGGATCGCAAAGATCTAGTACTTTTATGTTATGAATAATAGATCTTCATGATTTGGGTTTAAGTTGTCTTTTAGGGGGAATGGTCGAATCCAAATTTATATCCATAAGAATGTTAAAATCTCCCCCAATAACTATGTCTCCTTTGACCATAAGTAATGATTGAAACAAACCCTCGTAAATTTGGGGACAATCATCCACTGGGGCATAAAAACAAACAAAGGTAATCGGCTTATGCCTATTTTTCACTAGACATGTGACCCAGCAGCACCGTCCTGCAACCCCTTCTTCAAACTGAAGAATGTCCGAGTCCAGGTTCCGATTTAAAAAAAGAGCAACTCCACGTTGAGATTCTACAGAACATGAAAACCCACGATATGAAGCCCACAATTTAAACATAGAGAAAGCATCAATTTTTGCGGCTGCGATATGAGTTTCTTGCAACATTACAACTGCTGGACTCTCTGTTTTAATCCAAGATTCAATAGCTGGCATTTTTTTCCTATTGCTTAACCCATTAACAATAAAATAAATTATTTTAAGCCCCCTACTAGACATTTCGGACAAACAGTTTGTGCAATAGAAAAAAAAAGTTTCCAACAATCATCATGTACCCTTTCTGTCCAATTAGGTTTCCACCCCTAAACAAAAACACTTCAATTTGTCCCCTTTTTTCCCCAGCAACACCAGTGACCCCCAACATCCTATACCCAGCCCCGTGGCCCTGCTCTACACTTCCTCCTCCCCACAACGCTGGCCACCAGGTACTAACCCCTAACATGGAGGTGCCTTGTTATAGCACCCCTTAACCCCATGGCTTCCTTGTTCCTATCCTGCCCCCCTCCGTTCAGCAGTAAATTTTAAATAAAGACAAACCAAAGAAAGCGGGTGTCCCGCCCCAGATAATTGTAACTGATAAGAAGGACACAAAAATCAAATCATAGAGTCATATTAGCCCTGTGAAATCCGGCCAAGCAGTCCCGTGCTTCATCCACATCAGTGAACATATAGAATTTACCCTTGACCAAATCTTTTAACTTTGATTGCTGCACAATCGTAGCTTGTGCGCCTTTGTCTTTGAATAACTGAAGGATCTTAACAAATTCCTTTCTCCGTTTAGCAGCGGCGGCGGACATATCTGAAAAAATCTGGCATTTAGTGGTAGGATTAGCAGCAAATTGTCTTTGTTTAAAACCTATGGAAAGGATTGCTTCTTTAACACGCACATCAGAAAAGTTCACCAGGATGGTCCGGGGGAACGTAGAATTGGTGAACTGACGAGCAGGGACTCTGTGTTCCCGGGTAATTGTTAAGTCTCCTTTGAACTCAGGGATAACCTCCTGAAGAAAAAAAGAGGTAATCCATTGCCTCATATCAGATCCTTCAATATTTTCTGGTACACCCACTATTCTAAGGTTTGACCTCCTATTATAGTTTTCCAACTCATCGAGCTTATATTCGAAATCCCTTGAGAATTTTGACATACTTGAGGCATCCTTCTTCATTTCCGACATATTGTCCTCCAAACCTGAAATCCTGGTCTTGCAGACGAGTGGGAAAAGAGGCCATGGAATCTTCGATTTTATCCAGACGTTGATTGATTACAGCCAATTCCTCCTTTTGAAATTGCTTCAATTCTCTCACCTCAACCAGGATCAAGTTTAACATGTCTTTTACTGATATTTGAAAATCGCCGGTTGTCTCAGTATCCCTCCCCAGAATCGAGCTCTGCACATTAGTAATACCAACGGGAGTTAAATTGGATTGTAACACTACTGGGGAGACTGGGACAGAGGTTTCTTTACCGCCGACTAAAGAAATTCTTTCATTGGAAAATAAGGGATTATCAACTGTTTCAGCAGAGCTTAACATTGAACCCAAGTTCTCCACGTTTTTCGGGGGGGCTATGGTGATTGAAGCAACTGGTATCTCTGCACAAGAACTGACGATCAGCCCAATATCATGGTGAGCGGTATTGTTAGGCGCAGTTATTGTTGATCTTCTCTCAAATAATGGAAATTGTTTAGGAGCTTTAACAGCTCCAGATGTCTTCACCTCTTTGGATGCCTGCGAGCCATTTTGATTAGGGCACTCCACTACTTTCGCTGCTGTAGCGACTAACTTATCCGCACCCATCAGAGGCCCTTCCAACCCCTCCTGCACTACATCATTGCCAGGATTTGCAAGATTAGGCTGAGAGACAGAGATAGACAAAAATCAGGGAACTCGTCTTCTCCCTCGCCAGAGCTCTCAGAAACTTCGATGGAAGAGCATTCTTTATCCACTGCCGTGCCCGCCCGTTTGGCCGCTTCTGCCCCGTCTTTAACTTGCTGGCGACGTATTCTTGCCTTTGCCCAAGCCGTTAATTGCTTTCCCATCGTGAATCAGCTACAGGCACTCACTCGGTAAAAACCCGACGGCAAGACCAAAGTCACAGGGAATGCTGGAACATGTAGTCCTACCCCCACTGCGGCCGCTACCGTATGTCCAGAAGGCTGCGGCGGCGGGGTAAACAAACAAAGTTAACGAGAATTCAAGTTTCCAAATGAGTGCAGCAGAGGGTGAGCAAGACGAAAATAACGAAATTATAGAGCCAAACCAAAAGAGGCTGTCACGGACATGGGCGTTATCACTGAATAGTCCAAACGCCGTCCGATATCAATTATCACTGACCTCCTCCACACGAAGATGAATAAGCTATACACGAAATAGCCGATAGCTGAAGTTCGCATTCCAGCAGGGCTGCAATCGGCATACCACAATCACTGCAATCAGAGCCTTTTAATACAGGATTTCAGGAACCACTCAGAGGAATTCTTTGGGCTCCGCCAGAACTCCGAAGCAATGCTGCCTCCATCAACCTTGTGGAAAGAGGGAGGAGCAAAGGAACAGGAAACCCAGGAACTACGTGGAGGCGTGGAACTCCACCGTAGCCGACCCCGCAGCTGGAAATGATCCACTCAGAGGAATTCATCGGGCTCCGCCAGAACGCCGAAGCAATGCTGCCGCCATCAACCTCGTGGAAAGAGGGAGGAGCAAAGGAACAGGAAGCCCAGGAAGTACGTGGAGGCGTGGAACTCCACCGTAGCCGACCCCGCAGCTGGAAATGATCCAATCGCTGGTCCTGTCAAAAATCGACTATGGTAACACCATCCTCGCTGGAACTCCTAAAGCGCACCTCGCCCCAATCAAATTGGTACTGAACCTTGCCGCTAGGCTCATTAGCGACCTCAAACGGTTTGATCATATCTTCCCTGCCCTTAAGTGGCTGCCCGTTGAAGGAAGAGTTTCCTACAAGACAGCTTGAATTACGCACATAGCCCTGCATCAACGCACCCCGCAGTACATCACAGATAACCTTCACATAGCCGGCTGTTCTAGATCACTGAGAAGCTCCAACACCCTCGCTCTTGTCCCTCCTCTATTAAACAAGAACACCACACAATCTAGATCCTTTTCTGGGAACGCACCTGTGATGAATGTACAAGGGGGGGGCAACCCGTATAAGAGAAGGACCCGCACTCAGGTATACTAGAGATTGAGGAGCGCTTTTATTTGTAATGTCACAAGTCAAAAGAAAATTAACAGGACTCTCTTGGTTCCGAGATGGCAGAACTCTTGGTAGCTCTTGATACTCTCTCTTCACTGGTCCGGCCGGTTTAGGTCCTTTTGGCGTCAGGGATCCATATGGTGCTCGATAGAAGGCCTCAGGGATCCATATGGCACTCGAAAGAAGGGAAAAGAGACCCTGGGTTAATAGCGCTACCGGGAATCCTGCTATGAAAGAAGGGGGGCGGGGAGTGAGGGGATCACCAGGGACCGTTACCATAACACGAAAAACTTCAGTGAAATGCGCTCGTGTGTACTCAAAGAGGGGGGTGCGATACGGCTCAAACACACATGCACGTCCCGTGACCACTCTCAACCACCCCTACCCGTTCCCTCCCCGTGAAAAGACGAGTCCCCTTAATCTGGCCCGTACCTTGTGGAGCCACACTTCTCCAGAAGCGTGGCGGGGCGGAGCGTGGTCTCGTTGGCCTCCCGGCTTTCTCTGCTCCTGGGGCGACGCAGCTTCTGAGTCCTCTCTCCTCTGCTCCTGGGGCAACGCAGCTTCCGAGTCCTCTCTCCTCTGGAC
This sequence comes from Lissotriton helveticus, assembly GCF_964261635.1. NCBI lineage: Eukaryota > Metazoa > Chordata > Amphibia > Caudata > Salamandridae > Lissotriton > Lissotriton helveticus. The sequence goes on along the minus strand of NC_136072.1, from coordinate 434,802,877 downwards.
ACCGAATCCCTCTGTAGGCTCTCTGGACGACTTCTCCTCTCCTGTCCCGGTCGCGCTGTTCTTTTCCGGGTGCCGCGCTATCAACTCCTCCGTAGCTCCCGATTGGAGGGTGATTGATGATGTCACCGGCGGAGTTCCCTCCTCCGGGAAGGCCCACGCTGCATTAAAGGGACCGTGTCTGTCCTGTACTCGGGGCGGAAAGGAATACGGGTTAAAGTCTTCTCCCGGCCCGTGGCAGGCAGGGACCCCCTGACAGCACCTTACTTCTGGAACTCCCTCCCCAAAGATCTTCGTTGCAACCGCTCTTACGCCAGCTTCGAAAAAGACATCAAACTTGTCCTGCTTAACAAATACTGGGGTCCTTAAATCCTCCCATGGGTTCTCTTCCCTCCCCTACCTCCTATTATTCTCCTCCCCATCTCTCATCTTCCTTCGCCCACTAACTCCTCCCTTCAGTCTTTCCTATAGAACCTGCCTTGTCCCACCTGGTATTACCGATACCTCCCCCTCCTTAGCCTCCCTTCATTCCCTTACCCTTCCCCCCTCTTCTCCATCCTTTCCCTCCCATGCTAGGCTAATCTCTCAAGACTTGCTGTATCCCTTTGCAACACATATAATGTGATAGTATAAAACTAGAGCTGTTTTTACCTTCTTGTTGGGTATTGAATACTACCTCATTGTAAACCTATTACATTCAATTAATTTGATCTATGTGTAGCTGTTTGATATCGCCTTAACTATCCCCCTCCCTTGCCTCTCCCCTTCCTTTACCCTACCTCCCTATTTAACATCCTTTCCCTCTCTCTCTAGCCTAATGCCTCATGATTTGCTGTAACCCTTTGGCAAATTGTTTGTTTAATTAGATTGTGTAATATTTAAATGGCTTTCTACCGTCTTTATTGGTTTCTGAATACTACCTCATTGTAAATTTTGCTATATTGCAATGAATGCTCATGTAAAGCGCTCTGATATCCCCGGGTCCAGCTAGAGCTATATAAAACATGTTAAGTAAATAAATGAGATAGCCCTTGGAAGAGGGAGGTTATGAGCCCTCTCCACAAAGGGTCTTTCAATTACAAGGGATCAGGTGAGGATTCTATCAGTAGGATGGTGGCTCATGTTCCAGGCAGCCCCAAAGCGGTATTTACCAGCTCCCTGTACTGCCAAATGACATTACAGAGCTACCAGAAAGAACTAGGTTATAAGTATACAGGACAGTGCACTGCCCTACCACTCCCCTTTCAGACCCAGGAAACCCCAATAAATGACTGTCAATCATACTTAAAGCTGTGGCTGGAGAGTGATGCAGCAGTGGCAGGGGTTTCGACCTGGGCAGAGGTATCTAAATGCTGATGAACGAGTTTACTCCCCCCTCAGGCTGAGTCATCTGCATATCAAAGCATGCAAAACCTACTCCTTGCCAGTGGCATAATTCAAAATGCTGTTACCCCCTGCAGATTGGGCTTAATGGGGGTCCCCATAACACTTGGGCCCCCTACACTGCACAGGCCTGCTCAGTAAAGCAAAGTGGCTTTCACGAGCGTTTAACTATTTCTTATTCCATGCCATTGCACACATTCTGCAAGGCATGCAATGGCATGGCTTAAAGCGTGAGGGGGCCCTCTACAGAACAAGAAACCATGGGGACCCCCCTGCAACACTGGGGCTCTTGTTACGCCCCTGCTCCTTCCAAATGGGACCTGTGAGGCTATTTAAACCAACTCAATACCTTCCAGGCAGAATTTTTAAGTTAACTATCTCCCAATTCCGATTTCAACCACCCTAGCCTAGTGCTGATGATCATTTTGCCCAAAACATGTGCCCCAATCATCCATATTACTCACTCTGAGGCTTCCTTCACCATGTCTGCCACAATGACCCATCTACCCTGCCAGGATTGTCTTGTGCATCCAAAATTATCTTGCACCACAACTTATATCACTATATCTCACTGTCTCTCCCACTAAGAATCACATTTGTTTTGTCTAGCACCCACAGCCTGTGACCATCAGATAATAAATACCTACTTGACGAATGTACCTCCCATATTCAAGCATCCCATGCATCATTTGTAGATCTATATTTAACTCTGCAAACCTAACCTCAGGTCACCAATCAGGTTCACCGCATTGCATTATCAACTCCAAAAGTTCTCTCATCCTGTTCATGATCGATCAGTTTTCCACCATCAAACTCCCTCTGCCCCATCACATCTTACATATAACTACCAAAAGCTCTTTCAAAACCAATATCATCCTGGAATATCACACCTCTTTCCCAAAGCGGGTCTGAAATCATGTTTGATTATGCTGCATGCCCTTTGACAGTTCCCAGCACCTTAGATGATCCACTGTCCTGAGAGACCCCAGACTCCTAACGAAAAACACACTCTGTTCAACACTTGCCACAGGCCAGTGCTGGCAATGTCTCTTGCAGTGCTTAATCTCTGCAGGCGGTTGCAAGTGGTGGGCACTGGTACTCTTGTTTGGATACCAGGACATATTTTGCTTCATCAAACGTTGACCAAGAGCAGTACAGAGAGAAAGGCAGAAAAGGCAGAAAGAAAAAGAAAGAAAAAGTCAAAAAACCAGTGCCAAAGGGAGAAAACAGAGATGAAAAGGAACCTGCTAGACTGAGACAAAGCGATAGGAATTGTAGAGTGGTGTAAGAAAGGTGTGTGGGTCGGAACTTTGTACCCATTCATTTATTTATTATTGTTATTATTATTTACAAGCAAAGCACTGACCTCATGTCACTACTTTGGCATGCCTCACTACCGCTGACTGCCCTGCAAAATCAAACACTGCTGATGTGCCTCGGAGTACTGAGAGAGTGGAAGAGAGAGATAGAAAAGAGAGGAAAGTAGCAAAGGGAGTTTGAATTGGATGAGTAATGGGAGACAGTGGCAGAGAGGAAGGGAGTCAGAGTGTAATGAGCAGAAGTTTAAACCCGAAAAAAAGGAACAAGAGTGTGTGAGTGAGAGATTTGTAGGCCGTGAGAGACATTGAGAACATGGCAACGAAAAAAGAGTGTGACTAGCAAAGATCAAGAGTGCAGGTGGGAGGCTTAGTCAGGATATGTTAGTGGCAGGGGCGGTACCTCTATTCGGGTGTTGGGGCGCTGCCTCACTTATAATTTGGCCCTCCTAGCCCACCCAATTAAATGTGAGGTCACTACTAAAACAGTGTGTTTTGCATTGATTCTGCCATAGCAGGGCCGTTGCAGTATCGAGGCATGAGGCGGGTCCTGACTCCTGGAGAAGACAGTGCGGGCCTGAGGGGGTGAGGCTTAACAAAAGTTTGATCACAGACTGACACTGTCAGAGTTAGAAGCCAGAGGCACCGCACCAGGAGCCGAAGTGCGCATGTAGGGTTGGACTGCTGCCTCTCTCCGGCCAGCCTGACATGCGCACTAAAGGCCGCCCCGGAGTCTCTTCACCTGCACATACTGGAGACGCAGTCCCTGGAGTAAAGCCGCAGCCCCTGGGCTCAGTATTGAGCGTTGGGGTTGGCTGCCCCAGCCAAACCAGGCATTGCAGTAACAGCAGGAGCAGCATCCGGATTGGCTTGGAGACACAGTACGGTACAGTTGCTAGGGACAGTGTGTACACATGAGCAGCACATGCATGGGAGAAGGCAGGCTCTCTCTCTCTCCCTCCTTTTCATGCAGCACTACGTCCATTTGGAGATGTTGAAAATACAATTCACCTCGCTTTTTTCCACTGCCGTCTTCGCATTCACCACCACCATGTGACAGTAAGATGCTAATATCAACTGGACAGCACTTCCCTTAGTCATCTTGTGAGGATGAAGGCGAAGTCAGCGTAAGAACAAAGGCGGCATAGAGTGCAATGAAATGCTTTGCAGACTGCACATAGATTTTCCCAGCAAGCGTTTTTACCCACTGAGCTATCTGAACAGTTCTCTTTTATAAGAGGCACTCCACAAACAAAGTGTTTTAATGATTTACATTTCAAAATAATCAGATTGAGATCTAGGAATACTGATGCCACGGATGACGTAGCAAATTGAATGCTGGGAAAATGGCATAATTTGGGCAGAAGTGAAAGAGCCAGTTAGAGATGGCGTGTATGTTAAGGGGAGGGGTACACAAATTTAAGGACATCTTGGCACAGAAAGCGCAAGGGTCGCCAAGAGGGTCCCATGATGGGAGGTGTCAGAATACAGCTGGAGTGACAGTTTAACAAGCATTATCAGACGAAATCTCTTTATTGATGTCATAACTACACTTTCACAATTGCTTTATTAACCTTCCAGATTTCTTCTCTTTGCATTGCCAAAAGTTCGAAAAGCTCAGGGCGACCGAGGAGCATCTTGCGTTTTTTTTTGCTCATTCCAGATTTTTTGAAACATTGAATGAGAACAGTTGATGCTTCTGGTGCCTGATACACTATAAGAAAATAAAAACTATTAGTGCTACACGTATTTTGTCGTTTCATGGAACTGTATCTAACTAAATGCTTGAGCACACTTCGTTTTACTGACTATGATGTAAAAATGCCGAACCCTACAGAGGAATGGAAGCTGGAAAACCGATATAATCTCTTCTACATTTATCACACCGAGGTAGTCACTGTAACTTTGTTTGTTTAATTTCTTGCAAACTCACTAACTTACCTGTGTGTAAGGAAGCAGCTCTTTTCATGCAAATCAGTGCGTACGGCCTGTCTCTCTACCTGTCACATTTTTACATGTTTGGGTGTTGATGCAAACCAGATTCCAATGCAACTCTTGGTAGTTTTCGACAGCTTTGGCTGCACACTGCGCTCTAGAGATGTAACTAAAGCTCCCCACATTGAACTGGTAGCAGGCCAGGTGCATCCCAAGCATGGACATGATTGCTTGGGATGTTCACCTGTTCCGAGTCCCCCAGCAGGGTTTGAAGTCCTGTCTTCGGGAAGGCAGAGTAGCGCCATTATTTTCTACACTGAGTGGTGAGCTGAAGTGGTCCCTGCCACAGAGTGAGTACATCAGAGAATGCAGTGACCAGGTCACTAGGACACGTCACCTTTAGGGGAGTGATGTGAACAGACTGCAGGCTCCTTGTTGCCCTCTTGAGTGCGGTGGAATCTCTGGGAGGTGTCAGAAAAGAGCTGGAGTGACAGGGTAACAGGTATTATCATACGAAATCTTTTCATTGATGTTATAACTACACTTTCACAATTGCTTTATTAACCTTCTTGCTTTCTCAAATTTGCTTGAAAATGCACCATTTGCCCTCAGGGGGAGACCCCCCTCCCACCCCGACCTCATGTATGATGGTCAGGCTATGCTCGCAAATGGGCACTCAGAACTTTTGCGCCCCACCACTTTCAAATGTCACCATCTGCTACTGGTTAGTGGAAACATAAGGTAAAGTGAGATAGTGGTACAGTAATAGACAGTATTAAGAAGAATTTGACTTTAAGTTTCTTAGGGCACTTAACTAGCCTATATCCTTGAAACAACGGTCCAACTCTTTATGGGAATTTACCCTGCGCCAGAATCTGTTATGGTTCCTATCCCTGGATTTGCTCTCAAGCTTGCTGCAGATACACATATGGGATTCCTCAGCATGTCCGTCACTGCTCACCGTAGGAGACCACCTTTCTGCACCTTTGTCCTTGAAAGGTTATGGCCACTTTCATACGAATCCACGCGGCAGGGGCAGTCACAGTCATTACTGCATTCCTGTCACTTCGGTAGAAAGTGCTCCAGCTCTGCTAAGCTAGCTGTTCATTTATGTCCTGGCCTTCATCAGGTCTGTGATCATTGCATAATTCCCCTTTACCATTTTGCCCTGTCCTCCCACATCGCAGGGTGGAGAGATACATGAGGCGGTAGAAAGATGAGAACGGAAACTACGCGTGGAAAAAATTAAAAAGGAAAAAAAACATAAAATGAATAAAGACTTTGCAAGTTCTAAATTGAAAACATGCTATTCTGTTCATATAATGCCCCCACTACTACCTCAAACCATTTCACATACCATTACTCACAAACATTGAGTTTGTGGGCCGTTGAGGGGCAGGGCCTTTCTGATCCGGAGCTTTCCGCTCCTGGCAGGCTTCAGGGAGACAGTATTCCCTAGGGTTGGTCATTTCAAGGATGGCTGCAGAGCTCTAAAGCTGTTGACCTTGACCGTGCCCCAGTGTTTCTCAGTTGCACAATCCACACACCCTCTCGCTCTATTCGAACACCACCGAGGATGACTTTGGGGCAAGATCTTCCGTCCTCGCACACTCCTTAGGGTATCCTGTTAACTTAACGTGCACAAATACAGCTCCACTCCTAAGGGAATTTGCATCTGCTACATTGTTTCAAGACGCACGTTTAGCATTTTAAATAAAATGGTGATATGCAATAAGGGTGTTCAGTGTAATGAAGGGTAACCAGTAAGTAACTGAGAAATGTACTGCTGACGTGTCATCTTGGCACTGAAATATGGGACTCACTTGAGTAACTCCTAAGTAACACTGGTTTCGAAATATGTGACCCTCAGGGTACACACAGATACGTGCAATGGATGCATTAATGCATTGAGCTATCTTTCAGGCCCTTCACCATGGACTCTAGAATGCTATCTATGAAAATAGTAAAATAAAAAGTTTAAGAGATTAGTAGCATGAATTTGTTTTGACCTAATTGTCCTAGCATGCTCACTGCACTACAGAAGACCCTTTGTAAAGTATGGATTTGACATGGGCTTGTCCATCACCTGGCATGCGTTTTTGGCTTAGACATAAAGTTATAAAAAATAGGAATATAGTGACAGCCATCATAAGGACACACAGAGCTCAGCAAAAACAACTTGCGGGTGTCTGGCCACAAAGTGGAATAGTGGACAAAGGCCACAAATAGTTGGCAAGGCAACTTGTAAGAGCAGAATATGCAATGTATTGAAAACTGAAACCTATGTTTTATAAGTTATGGGAATGTTGTAAATATCAACAATTACCACCATGTATGGCCCAAGATCCCTGCTACCTGGTAGGGTAACGTTCACCGGTTGTCTACTAATGATAATGTTGTGAAAGTTTTCTATTGGTACATAATTGTTTTCATTCTTTGCATATGTGCTGCATGATCATAACTGAAAATAATGTTATGATTATTTACCTTCAGCAACACTAAGTGAAATCCTCCTATTGAATCTAGTAATATATACAGTCCCTGAAACATCGTTCCCATCACCTAATGTAATTATAACTTCTCAAACAGTGGCTTTGTGTCTACTGAGGAGGATGACAAGGCCAATTCTCAGATTCCTAGAGTGGTACAGTAAATAAACCCCATCAAGTGTGAAGTCATTTAAGGAGTTCTTTTTTCAATTTCATGAGGCAGCGTGAAAAATCAAAGGGTTGTCTGACCAGTGGCTGGGGACGCGCCTTCTGTTAACTGTAGAGTCACCGCATAAGGCCAACTACATTCCCCACAGATCCCTGAGAGAGGAGGTGGGGGAGCACTCTAGAGCCATACAGGTGCTTGGAAAGGCCAGCTTACTTACTGCAGCAGGGCACTTGTGCGGGCTGGGCCAGGCCACCCCTCTTGGCTGAAGAACCTCAGATTAATTAGTACCTGCAGGAGCTTGGTAAGACCCTTTTTGCCTTATTGATACCAATTGATTGGGCTGGGAAAGTGTCCGCTGGAGGCTTTCTTGGAGTCTGCGACCTCTGAATTGGGAAAGGCGAGGTTTATCTTATGGTGCAGGGACACACCACTAAAGGAGGAAACATTACATAAGAACTTCGGAGTACATGAATTACATAAAAGATACTGTAGTAGCATAACTAGGCTCATTATTTCTTTCTCGTTTGGTTTCCTCTTACTCTTTTTCCCCGCCAATGATTTATACCACTCTCTTGGTCCTTTGATGGTTCTTGTTTAGTGCAGAAAGGAGTTAGATATAAAGGGTCCCAACAGTCATCCAATGTGGACCAGGAATTGGATAACTGAACTACAAGCTAGAAATCAGACTCATATAGACTACTCTCACAATAATGCAATAAAGATAAAAGATAATCACTGCAAGCCCAAATCTCCTGAAGAAAAGTAGGCAAGCCAATAAAAAAGACAAAGAGTTCAGTTAAAGCTATACAGAATATAATAGCATAAGTATTTGATGCTCTGAGGTCTCTCTAATATGATCTTCTTTAGTTATTAATAACCCCAAATGAAGAATGCTCATTCACGTGGATAGAAATAAATCATGATAACTGAATCGATGTGGAAATTTAGCATAGTTCATCAATTCTTACGGTAAGACAAATGCATCGGTAAATTGCATCAGGTTATAAGACAATTTGGTTAACTTCTAATAAGACTTTTGAAATATAATACCAAAGCTCATTAGGCTATTATTATTATTATTATTATTATTATTATTATTAGGAGCTTATAAAGCGCACTTATACCAAAGGGTGATCTGGCGCTGCACGCTGACTCCCTGGAGTACGAGGGGCTTAATCCCTAAATAGGCAAGTCTTCAGCCTCTTTCTGAAAGAGAGGAGCTCCTCGGTCTTCCTTATATGCCCCGGCAGGCTAGTTCAAGCTTTCGCTGCACTGAAGGAAAAGTTATTTCTTTCCCCTCTGGCTTTTTTTATTCGGGGCACCGCCAATAGTCTGCTTTCGGCGGAGCACAGTGCTCTCCCCGGCACATACCAATCAAAGCACCTAATCAGAAACTCTGGGCCACTGCCCTTCAATGCTTTGAATACCGTGCACAGCGCCTTAAATTGAGCTCGTCTGGATACCGGCAGCCAGTGTAGTTGCCTTAATCCCTCTCGTACAGAGGCAAACCTTGGAATGCCTGTTAGCATTCTCGCTGCCGCGTTTTGAACCATCTGTAGCCTGTACAGGTGTTTTTTTTCAGATTCAGGTACAGACTATTACAGTAGTCCAAACGCAACAGAATAAGGGCTGAGACTGCTAACCTGAAACCATCAGCTGGAAGAGAAAATTTAATTTTCCTCAGTATCCTGAGGATATGGAAGCATGTTGCAACCACTCCACTAACCTGCTCCCCAAAATCCAGTTTCTGGCCCATGATTACGCCCAGATTTTTTGCCTTGCACGTGGGGACTGGTGGCTTCCCCAGTGCCTCAGGCCACATATCCGGAGACCAGATGTTAGGATTATTCCCAAATACCATGACCTTGGTCTTCCCAGCATTCAATTTGAGGCAGTTCGAGGCCATCCAACCCGCAATGTCTTTCAGACAATCCTGGCACCTCACGGCCATATCCACTTGCGCCCCTTGTTGTATGGACAACACAATCTGCGTGTCATCTGCATAGGAAGTGAGTTGCAGGCCATAAGATCTTATCAAGGCTGCCAGCAGGCTAACATTAATGTTGAAAAGTGTGGGGCTCAAGGAAGAGCCCTGAGGTACCTCGCAAGAGAGGGCAAAGGGTTTGGACTTATCAAGCCCCATATCAACTGTCTGGATTCTGTCGGCCAAAAAGTCCTCAGCAGGCTCCAGGCATTGCCTTCCACCCCTGCCCTTGACAATCGGTCCATCAACACTTTCTTCCTGAACACAGGTTCAGGAAGGGACATGAAATACGTCAGCTAAAGCAGTCTCCCAAGGAAGGGACCACCCGAGTATGCGTCAGTCGTAAAGGTAGCCAGGTGATTCCGTACTGGGCAAGTTAGGACTGCCAAGGAAAGTTCCACAAAGAATTTCGTAACTAAGGAATTAGCCAACAGTTCGTCCGTCACCATCAAGAGTGCTAACTAGCCAGCCAGCCTCTCGTTCACAGCCAACAGCCCTCTGAGCCAGCCTTCCGTTATTTCAGAAAATATTATATTCTTAAAGTTCCGGGGGTGTCACCTCCTGGAATTACTTCACCTGCTCAGACCACTCATTCTATTGGTCAGTTCTTATAAGATGGGTGTCAGGCAACATAAAGAAGAAACAAATTGTAGAGAAATAGGTGGTACAATTATGCAGTCCTCAAGCAATCCACCATATGGACGTTCGAAAGTGTTGAGAAGGGGTCAACAACTGATTATATAACAAGTTCAGAACAGGGGCGTAACACAGGCCCCCGCAGATCCCCACAGTGCGGGGGCCCCAAAGCTCCAGGGGGCCCCCTCAGCACAGCACTTCGGTCGGAGAGCTCTTGATAGATTCCGGAGGGGACCCCTCCACGTACCTTGCAGGGGGCCCCCTCAATTATCTTTATGCCCCTGGTTCAGAAACTCCAATAAGAGGGAGAGCAAGTCCCAAAACCAGCTCTAGCAAGGAAAAATTGACATATTTAAAAATGGTACAAAAGGGGGGAGGATGGACGGAGCGTTTGAGCAAATCAAACACTCACCCCCAGTCAACTGATCTGGGTTTAATCCATAACCATTCTTTAGCTCACTCCGCCACCCCAGTTCAGACATGGTCACATGCAAATCAGTCTGACCCTGTGCCTCATGGGAACAGTCCAGCCCGAACTGCCAAAGCCATGTCTTCCCTGGACCGGAAACAAGCATCCTGGGACCGGTTTCTGGCATTTCAGCCGTCATCAGCCAGGCTAGCTTGAATCCAGTGGCAAAGTGAGTAAGAGACTCACGTCTGAGCATACCCTGCCAACTTAGGGCGAACAAAGCGATACAAATGGGCGGGGGGGGAGGATGTATGACAATGATCTGCATTCTGTCCATCAACTGTTGTTTTTGCATTTGTCACCCCGAGTGGGACGGGTATGCTCAGACGTGAGTCCCGTGCTCTCCATGCCACTGGAATCAAGCTATCCTGGATGATGAGGGCTGAAAGCCCAAAACCGTTCCTAGTATGCTTGTTTCCAGTCCAGGCAGGACCTGGCTTGGCAGTTCGGGCTGGACAGTTCCCATGAGACACAGGGTCAAGACTGATTTGCATATGGCTGGGTTCAAACTGGGATGGCATGGTGAGCAAAAAAACGATTGATTTAGGCCCAGATCTCTGCACTGGGGTGAATGTATGACAATGATCTACAGTCTGTCCATCAACTGTTGTTTTTGCATTTTTCACCCCGAGTGGGACGGGTATGCTCAGACGTGAGTCCCGTGCTCTCCATGCCACTTGAATCAAGCTATCCTGGCTGATGAGGGCTGAAAGCCCGAAACCGGTGCTAGGATGCTTGTTTCCAGTCCAGGGAGGACCTGGATTGGTAGTTCAGGCTGGACTGTTCCCATGGGACACAGGGTCAAGACTGATTTGCATATGGCTGGGTTCAAACTGGGATGGCATGGTGAGCAGAAAAACAATGGATTTAGGCCCAGATCTCTGTACTGGGGTTAATGTAAGACAATGATCTGCATTCTGTCCATCGACTGTTGTTTTTGCATTTGTCACCCCGAGTGGGACGGGTATGCTCAGACGTGAGTCCCGTGCTCACCATGCCACTGGAATCAAGCTATCCTGGCTGATGAGGGCTGAAAGCCCGAAACCGGTCCTAGGATGCTTGTTTCCAGTCCAGGGAGGACCTGGCTTGGCAGTTCGGGCTGGACTGTTCCCATGGGACACAGGGTCAAGACTGATTTGCATATGGCTGGGTTCAAACTGGGATGGCATGGTGAGGAAAAAAAGGATGGATTTAGGCCCAGATCTCTGTACTGGGGTGAATGTATGACAATGATCTGCATTCTGTCCATCAACTATTGTTTTTGCATATTTCAAAATGGGACAAAGCAGATAAGCCAGCTATATTATCAACAGTAATTACAGATAAGAATCCCGAGGTTATGACCTGTCTTAATGACACTGCTAGTTTGGTGGAGGCAGCTGTAGCCTTTGAAGAAATCCTAAAAGGGATTAAAAAGCATTTAGCACAATTATGTAGAAGTGGAGAGCCCCCACAAAAGCAATGGTTTGATGCAAAGTGCACCAAAACCTCTTCTAAACTCCATAAAGTTCTGCGTGAGGTGCCAAGGGATGTTTTGTTTATTTGGAGCTTACAGGCTACCTATAAGGAGGTGAGGCAGACTAGATTACAAATTCTGAAAAATGAAGCATGGGAAGATCTAAGGCAAGCCGTAGAGAGAAGAGATAGCTCTGACTTCTGGAAGGTGGTGCATGCCCCATTCTTAGGAGATGAGCGGGATCCCTCACTGGATGTCCATATAGAGGAGAATGGGTGGTTCAAGCATTTCCAAAATATGTATTTCAATTGCGAGCAGACCAATACATTTATAAGCTTTGAAATAGGGGAAATAGTGCAAGCCTTGGAACAGACATGCTTATTGAAGGCCCCTGGACCAGATGGGGTCCCTGCCGATATTTTTCTTGAGACTAAAGACCTGTGGAGCCCTGTATTGACAAATGTATTCAATGTGGTAGCCAAGTTAGGCCATCCCAGATCGAGGAAACATTCTATAAAGAAATGATAGTTTCCCCTCACTCAAAAGATTCAGTAAACACACCAATCTATCTCTATTTACCATGCTCTCTAAGGGACATCTCGACCAGCACGACCTCGTTCTAATCGTTACAACCATTCCCTGTGCACTGAGAACAATTATAATGATCATGATTCCTCAACCTCACAAATAGAAAATTCCCTTCACTTAGTGGTACTGCCAATGATGTCTCACGCACAGCACCTTCAAACCGCAGCAGACAGTTTTACTCAGTATATGCCATACGTAGGTGTATATCCCGGGATCTTAGGCCCCTTCGGACCCGATGACAACTTTAACTTTACTACACAAAGCACATCACTCAAACATAAACTCTACGTATTTCGCATAACCTCACACAGCCATATTACAGCAACTTAAGCTTTAACCCCTTTGATGCTGATGACGGCGTGGTTCCGTCATCAGCATCGGTTGGGCTGTGCTGATGACGGAACCACTCCGTCATGAGCACAGCCCCTGGGGGGAGCGCTGGCCCCTTGCCCTTGCCCCCACAAACAGGTATGGCAGCGGAAGAGTTTCCGCTGCCACCACCGACCCCCCGCCCACGCTTCCCCATGACGTCAGCGCTCACAGCGTACGCCGACGTCATCAGGAAGCGCTGGACGCGTTGGAAACCATTTGTTTCCAGCGCGTCCAGGGAGAGGAAGTAGGCTTGGGTCTCCGGAGGGGTGCATTTCTTGGTGCCTTGAAACACTGTTTCCTCTCCCCTGATGTCCCAATGCAAGGCATTCCTGGTGCACGATCGCGCACAGCGTCGCGATCGTGCACCAAGAATGCCCCCACTAGACACCAGGTATTTTTTTTTTAAAGAAAAGGAAGCAACCCCTTGGGCAAGGGTCGCTACCTCGGGGGCATATAATAAATCAGACTTTTCCGTTTTTTGGCCGATTCTGGACCCGGGGGGGGAGGGGGGGGCGGCAGAAAAGCCCACTAGAGCCAGGGATTATTTATTTATCAAAATCCAAAGCGACCCCTTGGGTAAGGGTCTCTTCCTTGGGCCCTAAATTTTAAATAAGTAGATTCTGCCCTCTCTGGGGGCAGATTGGTTTATTTATTTGGCCTTTCGGCAGAAAACCCCACTAGACACCAGGGAATTAGTTTTGTTTTTAAATGGAAGCGACCCATTGGGCAAGGGTCGCTTCTAGGGGGCCCAATTTATTTTAAAATTATATTCTGCCCCACCTCCTTCCAGGGGCCATATATTTTTTTTAAGTATATTCTGCCCCCACCCCACGGGGGCAGATCGGTTTGTTTATTTGGCCTTTTGGCGGAAAACCCCACTAGACACCAGGGAGTGTTTTACATTTTAAATGGAAGCGACCCCTTGGGCAAAGGTCGCTTCCTTATGGGCCTAATTAATTTGTAAGACTTTTCTGCCATACCCCCCCCCCGCCCCACCTGGGGACAGATTACCTATACTTTTTGGCATCTCTGGCCCGGGGAGGGGGCAAAAAAGCCCACTAGTGCGAGGGATTTAAAAATAAATAAATTGGTTGCTTCCAGGGGTCATATATTTGTTTATGGGTATTCAGCCATTTATTTGGCCTTTCTGCCCCCATTTGTGTAGTGACATAGCCTGTTATAATGTGTATTGTTTTTATTTCTTGTGAACTGTAATGTTTTATTTCCCCCTTTTTTGTTCTAGTTCAAGGCTTTTGCTCTTTAGACTGTTGCAGTTTGCGGTTTCGTTACTGGTGGTTCTGCTGTTTGTGTAGTTGCATGTGTTTGGTAAGACACTTTACTTGTACAATTACAATGTAAATGTGTTTTTTGCAAATGTGTGTAATAATACCAGTATGTTTGGTTTCTGTTCTTTGAGTGTCTAAAATGTTTTGCATTTGTGCTTGATGTGTATTTTGTTTTCTGTAGATTGATTGTTTTTTTTCTTCTTTCTAGTGGGATATCGTTGACTATTTGCTGTGTCTTTGCAGAGTAGGTGCTGGTGAGTGTAGCTGTCCCTTGTAAGTGAATTGTATAGTTTTTGAGTATATAGATCTTTGTGATAAAGGCACATTTTTTTACTTACTTTGCACAGTGTTGGTGTTGACTTGTTTGTGCAGTCTCCTTTCTTAGTAAGGATAATGGCAAGTCGCCGGATTACAGCTCAGTAGGTTGTTGGAATGCTTTTTGATTCTTCCTCTGACCATGGTCCAGAGACTGACTCTGATTCTGAGGCAGAGGTGGGAGGGGAAGATTCAGGCAGTGAGTTTTCTCTCCACATGGCATCATCCGATGAGGAAGATACTCTCAGTGCAGATGAAACTACTCTAGGTGCGGATGAAGTGCCTGTGTTAGAGGAGGACATTGATGTGCCGATAGTGCGGCAAGAGGCATCTAGGCTGCAGCCTGGGGCTGCAAGACTTCCCGTTGGTATAGTGAGACAAGAGGCATCTGGGCTGCAGCCTGGGGCTGCAAAACTTCCCGTTGGTATAGTGAGACAAGAGGCATCTGGGTTGCAGCCTGGGGCTGCAAGACTTCCCGTTGGTATAGTGAGACAAGCGGGAGCTGGGCGGCAGCCTGGGCTGCAAGGCTTCCCGTTGAAAGTGCTGACCTCTGGGTTGCCCTAGGCATGGTGCAGCCGGCAGTGCCAGACTTTACTGGTGTTCCAGGGTGTAGGGTGAACACTGAAAACTTTTTGCCTCTAGATTTTTTTCAGTTGTTTATGGATGATGTGTTTTTGGCAGAGATTATTGAGCAGACTAATTTGTATGCCAAACAGTTTTTGAGGGACAACAGTGCCAGCCTTAAGCCCCACTCTAGAGCTACCCGGTGGACTCCCACAAATCTGGAAGAGATGAAGAAGTTCTTGGGTTTAACTTTTTTGATGGGCTTGCTAAGGAAGCCATCAATGGCTTCATATTGGTCTACTAGTCCCTTGATGGCAACTGCTATATTTCCGGCAGTCATGAGTAGTGAAAGGTATTTGCTGTCATTGATCACTTTGTTGATCGATTTTCTGAGATCTATGCTCCAGGGAAAGAAATTGCAGTGGATGAGTCTTTGGTGCTGTTCAAGGGCTGCTTGGTCATGAGTCATGATAGGTATTTGCTTCTGCTTCAGATGATGCATTTTGTCGATAATGGTTTAGCTTTGCCACAAGATCACCCTGATTGTGACCGTCTTTTCAAGATTCGGCCTGTCATTGATCACTGTTGATCGATTTTCTGAGATCTATGCTCCAGGAAAAGAAATTGCAGTGGATGAGTCTTTGGTGCTGTTCAAGGGCTGCTTGGTTTTTAAGCAATACATTCCTAGTAAGAGGGCACGCTATGGAATTAAGCTGTATATGCTGTGTGACAGTCGGACTGGATATGTCTCTAATTTCAGGGTGTACACCGGTAAGGAATCCAGGATTAACCCCCCTGGTTGTCCGTCCACTTTTGGAGTGACTGAGAAAATTGTGTGGGAACTTGGTAGAGGATTATTTAACAAAGGCCACCATTTATATGTAGATAACCTCTAAACTGGTGTGCGGTTGTTCAGGGAATTGGCCAAAGTGGACATTGTGGCTTGTGGCACAATCCGCTATAACCGTAAAGGTTTCACAAAATAACTTGCTTGTCAAAAGCTTGTGTGGGGACAGTGCAGTGCATTGCGTTGTGAGGAGCTTCTCACTGTGAGGTTTTGAGACAGGAGAGATGTCTACATGTTAACTACCATCCATGATGAAAGCACTGAACTGGTGACTGTTTGGGGTGAGGTTGCTGAAGCGCGCAAACCTGTGTGCATTTTAGACTATAAGAGGCACATGGGTGGTGTTGACAGAGTAGATCAGAGGTTGGAACCATATGCTGCTCTTCGTAAGGCTTACATTTGGTACAAGAAGTTGGCTATCCATCTTTTCCACTTAGCAACCTTTAATGCTTTTGTTGTGTTCCAGGAATCTTGTCCTGAGTCAAAGATGACTTTTGTAAAGTTTCAGGAGTCTGTAATAGGCAGCCTTGTTTTAGTGGAACAGGCAAGTGTTCCTAGAGTTGGAGTGGTGGAGGATGTTGCTAGATTGAAAGATCGCCATTTCCCTGATCACATTCTTCCTACATCCTC
Organism: Lissotriton helveticus; assembly: GCF_964261635.1. Classification (NCBI taxonomy): domain Eukaryota; kingdom Metazoa; phylum Chordata; class Amphibia; order Caudata; family Salamandridae; genus Lissotriton; species Lissotriton helveticus. The sequence continues at coordinate 434,786,441 of NC_136072.1, read as the reverse complement.
AAAAAACCTTCCCAGTAGGAGATGTAGAGTCTGTTGGCGAAGAGGTAAACGGAAGGAGATTCATATGTACTGCCTGAGTGTCCTTCTAACCCTGGGCTGTGCTTGCCTGCTTGTTCTAGAATGTACCACACGCAAAATAATTTTTGGGAGCATCCATGAGTGGTAAAGTGAACTGCCTGGCCTCTATTGTTTAATCATTTTTGTTCATTTTCAAGGTTGGCATTTGTGTAGTGTATTTAGTTTTAGTTGTTGTGTTAGTAGATTTGTATCAATTTGCAATTTGTTTGTGTTTTCTTATTTATATATAAAAAATTCCTAAATGTGATGGCGGTTTGTGTGGAGTGGCGATTGTCTGGTGGTGTGCGTGGTCTGGCGCTTGGCTGCCAGTGTGTTTGGATTGGTGCTTGGTTGGCGGTGTGCCTGGACTGGTGCTTGGCTGGTGGTGTGTGTGGATTGGCGCTTGGCTGGCGGTGTGTTTGTACTGACTCTTGGCTGGCAGTGTGTTTGTACTGGCGCTTGGCTGGCGGTGTGTTTGTACTGGTGCTTGGCTGGCAGTGTGCGTGGATTGGTGCTTGGCTGGCGGTGTGCGTGGACTGGCGTTTAGCTGGCGGTGTGCATGGTCTGGTGCTTGGCTGGCGGTGTGTTTGGATTGGTGCTTGGTTGGCGGTGTGCCTGGACTGGTTCTTGGCTGGCGGTGTGTGTGGACTGGCGCTTGGCTGGTGGTGTGTTTGTACTGATTCTTGGCTGGCAGTGTATTTATACTGGCGCTTGGCTGGCAGTGTATTTGTACTGGCGCTTGGCTGGCAGTGTGCGCTGATTGGAGCTTGGCTGGCAGTGTGCGTGGACTGGTGTTTAGCTGGTGGTGTGCGTGGATTGGCGTTTGGCTGACGTTGTGCGTGGACTGGTGCTTGGCTGTGGGTGTGCGTGGACTGGCGCTCGGCTGGCGGTGTGTGAGTAGTGACTTGATGCTGGTCACTACACACACTGCTAGCTGAGCGCCACTCCATGCAATCCATCAGTTTGTGTAGTTGCTGTGTCAGGAATGTGGGCATGTGGATGTGATGGGCCCTTGAATTGCGCTGTCTGCTGGTGGAAGTGTTGTAATGTAATGGGCCCACGGCTGGTGGTGTGAATGTTTTGTATGTGTCACACGTATGAAAGGTGTATGAATGGCCTGTAAAAAGGTTGGTGCCTTGTCGTGGTTTTACAGCTCACGAGCTGTGTCAATGGTTCAGTTTCTCGTCCTCTCAATTATTAACAGTGCATTTCATTTTTGGGAAATCACTTGCTAATACAATTGTATATACTGAACCATCACTCAACCTCATGTAAAATCCAACCAGTGTGTGTGTGTGTGTGTGTGTGTGTGTGTGTGTGTGTGTGTTTGTGTGTGTGTGAGAGGAATAGATGGCTGTGCAGGAATCTTTGTCTATTTAGTCTCTCTGCCAAGGTGTACATTCCACCTAAGAATAACCTACCAATTGTAGATATTGTTGAAAACCCATGGGAGTACATGGTGATGTCTCTCTGGTGAATTCTAATAAGTTATTTTATCCACAATGTCCTGCAAACCTCCCAATGTCTGTCACATTTTCCTTGCAATATTGTGCCAAAATGCACACACTGTAGAACTAAACAACTAATTTTGTCAAAACGATCTGGTTTTGCTAGGGGGGTCACCTGCGTTTTTGGCCACGTGCTCGGCGGCCATCTACGGAAACCTACCAAACCCACATATTTCTGAAGACTAGACTCCCGGGGGCTTCCAGGGAGGTATGGCTTGTGTGGATCCCTCAGCGTTTCCTTACCCAGAATCCCTTGCAAAGCTCGATTTTTTCTGAAAAAATCACTTTTCTCACACATTTTTGTGTGGGAAAGTGTGGCATCACCGGGCTCACACACATATCCTACCACCCAGCATTTCCCAAGGTCTCTGGCTAAAAATGGTGCCTCACTTGTGTGGGAGCCCCAAGTACCGGCGACAGCCAAGGGACCAAAACCTAGTGAGGCGACATCAAATGTGCCTATCTCCAAACTACCTGGTTTTGCAAGGGGGGTCACCTGGAGTTTTGGCCCTGTGCTCGGCGGCCATCTAGGGAAACCTACCAAACCCACACATTTCTGAAAACTAGACATCTGGGGGCTTATACGTAGGTATGGCTTACATAACTCCCCCAGCGTTTCCCTACCCAGTATCCCTTGCAAACCTCGATTTTAGCTGCAAAAATCCCTTTTTTCACACATTTTTGTGTGGGAAAGTGTAGCATCACTGGGCTCACACAAATTTCCTACCACCCAGCGTTCCCCTAGGTCTCCCGATAAAAAAGGTACCTCACTTGTGTGGGAGGCGCAAGTACCCGCGACAGGCAAGTGCCCAAAAAGTAGAGAGGCAATATCAAAATTGCCCATCTCAAAACCACCTGGGTTTTTGGCCCCGTGCTCGACGGCCATCTAGGGAAACCTACCAGACCCACACATTTCTGAAAAGTAGACACCTGGGGGCTTCCTAGGAGGTATTGCTTGCATGGGTCCCCCAATGTTCCCTTACCCAGAATCCCTTGCAAACCTCAATTTTAGCTGAAAAAATCATTTTTTCACACATTTTTGGGTGAGAAAGTGTGGCATCAAAGGACTCACTCAAATGTCCTACCACCCAGCGTCCCCCCAGGTCTCCCAATAAAAATGGTGCCTCACTTGTGTGGGAAGCCCAAGTACCCGCGACAGGCAAGGGCCCAAAACATTTTGAGGCAACACAAAAATGTGAAGAAACTGATTTGTTCAGCTAAAATTGAGCTTTGCAAGGGATTCTGGGTAATGGAACGTTGGGGGATCCATGCAAGCCATACCTTCTTGGAAGCCCCCGGGTCTCTACGTTTCAGACATGTGTGTGCTTGGTAGGTTTCCCTAGATGGCCGTCGAGCACTGGGCCAAAAACCCAGGTGACCCCCCTTACAAAAGCAGGTGGTTTTGAGATAGGCAATTTTGATGTCGCCTCACTACGTTTTGGGCCCTTGCCTGTCGCGGGTACTTGCGCCTCCCACACAAGTGAGGCACCATTTTTATCGGGAGACCTGGGGAAACACTGGGTGGTAGGAATTTGTGTGAGCCCGGTGATGCCACACTTTCCCACACAAAAATGTGTGAAAAAACTGTTTCTTTCATCTAAAATTGAGGTTTGCAAGGAATTCTGGGTAATGGAACGTTGGGGGATCCACGCAAGCCATACCTCCTTGGAAGCCCCCAGGTGTCTACTTTTCAGAAATGTGTGGGCTTGGTCGGTTTCCCTAGATGGCTGGCGAGCACGGGGCCAAAAACCCAGGTCACCCCCCCCTTGTAAAAGCAGGTGGTTTTGAGATAGGCAATTTTGATGTCGCCTTACTATGTTTTGGGCCCTTTCCAGAAATGTGTGGGTTTGGTAGGTTTCCCTAGGTGCCGGCAGAGCTAGGGTTCACAAACTACAGCTAGGCACTTTGCAAAAAAAGGGTCATTTTTCACTGCGAAATTGAGGTGTGACCACGTTGCGTTTTGTGCCGTTTCCTGAAGCAGGCACTAGGCCGACACACACAAGTGAGGTACCATTTTTCTCAGAAGACTTTGGGGAACGCGAGGTGGGTGGAAATTTGTGGATCCACACAGATTCCAGAACTTTCCACCACAGAAATGTGGGGAAAATGTGTTTTTTTGGACAATTTGGTTAGGTTTGCAAGGGTTTCTGAGTAACAGAACCTGTTGGGAGGCAGTCAAGTCACCCCATCCTGAATTCCCCTGGGTGTCTAGTTTTAAAAAATGTATAGGATTGCTAGGTTTGCCTAGGTGCCGGCAGAGCCAGGGTTAAAAAACTACAGCTAGGCACTTTGCCAAAAAAGGGTCATTTTTCACTGCAAAATTGAGGTGTGACCACGTTGTGTTTTGCGCTGTTTCCTGTCGCAGGCACTAGGCCGACCCACACAAGTGGGGTACCATTTTTCTCGGAAGACTTTGGGGAACGCTGAATGGAAGGAAATTTGTGGATACACACAGATTCCAGAACTTTCGGCCACAGAAATGTGGAAAAAATGTGTTTTTTCTGACAATTATTTAGGTTTGCAAGGGTTTGTGGGTAACAGAACCTGGTGGGAGGCAGTCAAGTCACCCCATCCTGGATTACCCTGGGTGTCTAGTTTAAAAAAATGTATAGGTTTCCTAGCTTTCCCTAGGTGCTGCCAGGGCTAGGGTTAAAAAAACTACAGCTAGGCACTTTGCCAAAAAAGGTTCACTGCAAAATTGAGGTGTGACCACGTTGCGTTTTGTGCCATTTCCTGTTGCGGGCACTAGGCCGACCCACACGAGCGAGGTACAGTTTTTCTCGTAAGACTTTGGGGAACATAGGGTGGGTGGAAATGTGTGGATCCTCGCAGATTCCAAAACTTTCCACCACAGAAATGTGGGGAAAATGTGGCTTTTTTACATTCTTTTAGGTTTGCAAGGGATTCTGGATAACAGAACATGGTGGCAGGCAGTCAAATCACACCATCCTGAATTCCCCTGGGTGTCTAGTTTTAAAAAATTTATGGGTTTGCTAGGTTTCCCTTGGTGCCGCAGTGCTAGGATACAAAAACTACAGCTAGGCACTTTGCCAAAAAAGGGTCATTTTTCATTGCGAGATTGAGGGGTGACCACGTTGCGTTTTGCGCCGTTTCCTGTTGCGGGCACTAGGCCGACCCACACAAGATAGGTACAATTTTTCTCGTAAGACTTTGGGGAATGCAGGGTGGGTAGAATGTGTGGATCCTCGCAGATTCCAAAACTTTCCACCACAGAAATGTGGGGAAAATGTGGCTTTTTTGACATTCTTTTAGGTTTGCAAGGGATTCCGGGTAACAGAACATGGTGGCAGGCAGTCAAATTACCCCATCCTGAATCCCCCAGGGTGTCTAGTTTTAAAAAATGTATGGGTTTCCTAGGTTTCCCTAGGTGCCGGCAGAGCTAGGGTTAAAAATCGACAGCTACACACTTCGCAAAAAAAGGGTACATTTTCATTGTGAAAATGTGGTGTGTTCACGTTGAGTTTTGAGCCCTTTCCGGTCGTGGACACTATGCCTACCCACACAAGTGAGGTACCATTTTTATCGGGAGACTTAGTGTAATTCAGATTTGTAAAGCAACTGTTATTACCTATTAAGTGTTGATGCATTTCTAACTTCCGAATGAAAGACATTGTGTAAAAAAGAAGTCATTTTGAAAAATGACCATTAATTCTCATGCTAGTATGAGTATTCCCAATTTTGAAAATGTGCAAATATGTACTGTTTCTAAACTCTATAATTTGTACCCATTTCAGAAATGCATAGGTGCCTTTCATACAGATTTTTCCATGTATACATTTTCGCACAATAATTGCTATATACCCGGTACATAATAAAAAGCTGTTGCAAATTGCTACTCAGTTTTTGACCCTGGGTTCCTCTGCTTCTTGGTGAACCTACAAGTCCAATATATATCCCCACAACCAGAAAGATCCAGCGGATGTAACGGTATATTGCTTTCCAGGAGCTGTCATATTTACAAGAGGTTACAGGTGAAAACGTTGGCACAAAAGGCTGTTTTTTTCAACTAATTTTCAATTTTTCCAATATTTAATTGTTAGTTTCTATAAAGAAATCTTGATGGATCTACACAAATGACCCCTTTCTGAATTCAGATTTGTGTCTACTTTTCTAAAATGTATAGCTTTATCCCCGGCACCCAACAGCCTCTCACAGCTGGTTTCCACTCCCACACACTCTAGACCCTATCTTCTCCTCCAGTGATATAATCATGTTCTCGCACACGACCAAACTGACCTGGACAGACCTCAGCATTATCCACTTCACCATCACCGGCTCCCCAGTACCCCCTACCAAACCACCCACTGACAATGCCGAAAGTGGAACAAAGTAGCAGAACCCCTCTGGACCTCTTCCCTCAAACTACCAGGCTTGACCTCTCCTACAACCTCAAACTCAAAGTCCAGAACTTCTCGAACTGGATCATCGCTGCCGCAGACACCCTCACCCCCATGAAAGACACTGCCGGCAACAGACCAGCCAAGCATGCCAGCAGGTTTACCCCCCCTAACTACAGGCCCTCAAATGCGACTGCGAGAAACTAGAGAGATGTTGGTGCTCCAACAAGAACCCCTCCGATCTCAGCTCAATTTCGATCCGCCCTCATCAATTACCACCACCACCTCAGGGAGACCAAGAAGAACGCCCTCACCAACAGCATCGAGGCTAGCGCAAATCACGTCAAGGAGCTCTTCACCATCAGAGAGTTCTCCTGCCCAGCTGCCACAGAACACTCGATTCACCCCTCCCAAGCGCTCTGCGTCATCCTATCAGACTACTTCCACCAGAGGATAACAGACATCTACAGCAACGTTAACCCCCATCCCACTGACTTCAAACACCTCTGCGTTCTCACTGACATCACTGACACCCACAGACTATCCGACTGGAACCAGCTCTCAACCCAAGACACTGCCACTACCATGAACTCAACCCACTCTGGTGCACCCACGGTCCTCTACCCACCCCACATCTACACCCTAGGGAAAGAAGAAATCAGCAGCCAGCTCATACAGATCCTCAACACATCCATCAAAACAGCCACCGTCCCCGCCGCCTGGAAGCACGCGGAGGTCAAGCCTCTCCTGAAAAAATCCTCCACCGACCCCAGCACACTCAAGAATTATTGACTCATCTCACTACTCCCTTCCCAGCAAAATCTTGTAGAAACCCATCAACTGCCAGCTCACAGAATACCTCAAAGAGAACAACCTTCTCTGTGCCTCCCAATAAGACTTCCGGGTCGACCACAGCACCTAGACCGCCCTGATGACAGCTAAGGACGACATCAGATGCCTCCTCGATCAAGGGGAAACAGCAGCCCTCATCTTAACTTGACCGCTCGGCGGCCGCCAACACTGTTTCCCATCACACCTTCATCACTAGACTCCACCACCTGAGTATCCATGGCAACGTTCTCAAATGGATCGCCTTCTTCCTCTCCAACTAAGGCCAGAAATGTTCCTACCAATTTTATATGACTCCAGTTGTGATTCTCAATTTCTAGTGATAATAAATCAGCATGCACGCACCTGCGCATATATACATATATTCCACTCTCTAGGAACCAGGTATGAATCCCTGGACAGACTTCCTAAAGCCTGATGGGGACGAGGGTGAACCAACCTTGTAGTTACACCTACTTCAAAGGTAGAAGCACTCTGGTGCACATGTCAAGAAACCCCTTAGAAATAGAAAAAAGCCAGCATGTATATTTAACACCAATGGAACATGGTAGTGAAGACGGTGGCATAACAAGGGAAGTAGCCACCTAGTTTGTTGATCATTTCTTAGGTTTGCCAGGCACCAACCAACAGTATATAATGATTCTGTGGACAATTATTTTATTAAGGGATTGCAGATGATGCCTGGGACCCATTGTTTTTAATTATGCGTGTGTGATTGAGTGGATTGAGGAGAGAAGGGGTTTTTCTTTTTCTTTATATATTTCTTGATTTTTATTTTTATGTTGTCTTTGACAATGTGCTTTATGATAGTATGCCTTGACAACAATCATTGCTAATAACTGTAGATTTTCTGGATTTATGTTTGATACTGGAGTGTTTATTAAAAAGATATTGAATTGTGAAAATAAATAAATAACAATATGCATCTGGATTGTTATGATTTTTTTTTGCCATAGCCCATGTTAGGATACACAAGTTTAGAAGTAATACAGGTTGAGAGGGAGTGTTCACCTATTTAGGAGCCTGTTCTAGGATTCTTACCACCATTTTCAAATGTAGATATGCTCGCTTGGTTGGATTTTGATCGCGCTGCAGAAGCGTGCCGCGGACCACAGAGACCAGGATCCCCTTGATTTCCCACACCTGTGCCTGGCCGCTCGCCCGCTCACCAGCCCGCCTTCCAGCGCTACTTGACTCCTCGTGGCCCCCGCTTCGCGGGAGCCGCTCGCTTGGTTGGATTTTGATCGTGCTGCAGAAGGGTGCTGCAGACCACAGAGACCAAGATTCCCTTGATCTCCCACACCTGGTTGGATTTTGATCGCACTGCTGAAGGGTGCCACGGACTACAGAGACCAGGATTCCCTTGATCTCCCACACCTGTGCCTGGCCGCCCGCCCGCTCACCAGCCCGCCTACCTGCGCTGCTTGACTCCTCGCGGCCCCCACTTCGCGGGACGCGCATGGGCGCGCGCGGGGATAAGCCCGGGCCAAGGGCGGGCCCGTTTGTGCCCGTTGGAGACCGGGGGAGGCTGGGCTGGGCCCCCCCTCTGAGATCTGCCATTCTGCAAGATTCGGCCCCAGAAAGAAGTAAGTGGACTAGTGTTATAGAACTCACTGTTTCACGTAAAGATGCCTGCACAGGAGGGAAAGGGGAAGAAGGTTACAGGCGCTGCGTATGTGGCCGGGACTTTGGACCAATTTATAACAAGAGCCTCATCTGTTCTGGAGCATGAAATGGCTATCATAGAACAGCGCCTCTTTATGGATCCAACTTTTAATAAACGCTCATCTCTGGGGGTCTTACTGAGTGCGTGAACCCCAGATAAATACCTACAATTGGCCCCTACTGCCTTAGCTCCAAGTACAGGTATTTGTGAACCGCAAATTTCGGATATTCGAGCATCTAATTTAGTTGAGGTATCCGTACAGATAGCTCCTTTGCCGAGTGGCCTACCATCTGAGCGGACTAGTGGCCCTGCCACACGAGCAATGGATGCAGGCAAAAGTTTATCGCATCCCCCCGAGCAGATGCAGGGCGCAATTGCCAAGAGGAAGCGAGGGGGTGCCCAACAGAAGGGCAGAAACCCAAAGGCTTTTAAACCAAATAAATGCTGCACTGTGGCTACGGTGGTCTCCCCTGCCTCGCAAACTGCACAGGATAGTCGCGCCGCCGCCAGCTCACTGAATGAGAAAGACTCTAGCAGCGGTGCACCCCAGATAGACGATGTCTACTGACAAAGAATTAGCGGACTCATTGCCTCCTCATTGAAACCTATAATGGATAGACTCTCATTAATTGAAAGCAAACTGTTAAACATGAAAGAAATGATGGTTTTTTGTGTGGATGACATTAAGAATTCTATAGCGCAGCAAGATAGACCATACGATGTTGCGAATGAGGGTTCAAGGGGTATTGGGGTGTCTGTTGGAGCCAATTCTAATGAGAGCGTGCAGCCAATGGCCCGCATTGTAGGGAGAGACGAAGTTCGGGACATGACTAATTCACCAGTCCCAGAGGTGCTTAGCGACAGGGACACTTTTGGGAGCCCCTAATATGCAGAGAACGACGAATATCATCAAGGGAACTGAAATAGGGCCACCTGTAAAGAATAGCTACTTACACCTAGATTTACCCCCGTACGTTGCAATACTGACTAAGGTTCCAGAATTAGATCAGGGGAAGGTTGAATCACATGACCAACTCAAAAATAAAACAATCCACTGGTTAAACAATAATAGACCGCTCCCGAGAGAAGTCCAAGGCCACATCTTATGTGTGAGAAGAGTGAATTGGGTGGGGAGCAGATTGAAAAATTCTGCAGGTGATTGTATTGTTATAAACTTGTTATAAACTTTAAGGATCCAAGAGTAGTGGGTCATGTATGTTTGGGTCCCACGAGATTTTCACATTCCACCATTAAGGCCCACACCCTACGTTACTTTTACTCCCCACCTCACCATATGCTCAACTATGGTCAGCCTGAATGGAATAGGGGTAGCTTCAGTGGTCAATAGTTCTCTGTCCCGCTCAGTAATAGATTTAGCGTACTGGATTTGGTAGATTGACTGCCACTTATGAGTACCAGTTTGAACTCACCGCCAAGACAAAGTCTATTCTCTAGTGAGGTAGCGGGCGGGGGTCTAACTTCTCAAACCGCTCCAAATCTGGAGGAGCGGCTGTTTACCGATGGATCTCTATTGATGTCCAATTTAGTTGGGGTGGGGGTGAACCCCATTAATAAAGTTGCCCCAAATTGCGACTGTGTTGTTCTGGATCAATGTGTAAAGGGATATTCCGCAGAAAATGTTGAAACTGCTGCTGAGGGACTGGTAGAGATGCACGAGGCAAATCCTCGTTGGGGCAAACGTTTGGCACCTGGAGGCTTAAGAATTTTATCATGGAATATTGCGGGCCTCGTGATCAAAACGGATGAGCCCGATTGGGGGGCTTACATCGATGGTCACAAGATCTGCCTATTCCAGGAAACGTGGGCGGTAGACCCCCGGTACAGAGCAGGGTATGTAGCATACTGTGAACCAGTCTCCAAGCGGCCTATGGGTAGACCCTCGGGTGGACTATGCATATGGGTGGGTTCCCATCTAGGATGCAAGATAAGGCGAGTAGACACACACTCCCCAGATATCATGTGTATCCTCCTGTCTCACAGTAACCTCCTGAGACTAGCTGTTATTAATCTCTATTCTAGACCAGCACAGAATGGTGCTACTTCCGCTACTCTAGACTCCTTGGCAAGTTTTTTAAGCACACTTCAGGGGGGTACCCATCTTGTAATTGGGGGGAATTTTAATTGTCATTACAAGCCCCTCAATGGCCTTGCTCAAACTATAAGTAGTGATGAGGATGAAACGTGGTCAATTCCCCCACCTAACATCTACCCAACTAGGGGGTGGACACCCCTAGTTCTGCAGTTATCAACACTAACATTGACCTACTCCCTAAGGGCTTGTAACGGGAGGTTCCCCGGAGATAGCCCGGTCCATCACACTTTTAAGACAGGTGGCCGAGCTTCAACAATGATTATTTAATGCTTAGCTTGGCGATTTGCCACAATGTAGTTGATTTCAGCATCAATTTACGCTGCGAAAGCGACCATAACCCTCTATAAACCCTGCTGGATTTCCAGTTGGGGCGAGGGGGTACCACTAGAGATACCATGCAGAATAATAATCTGATAGTTGTTCAAGGTGGGAGACGGATTAGATGGGCTAAAATTAACCAATCCCCAGAAACTTTGTCTGAGCTCTATGCAAGTATTATCCCATTATTGGAGAAGGCCAGCTGTACAACGCTGAACAGATTGAGTCCAGGCCCTAATAACGACCTTGGGGAGATACACCTGGAGATGGTCCAGAACCTAGGAGAGTACTTTTTCAAAAGCGGGCCGAATAAACACAAACCTGTCAAGGATAAAAAATCCTGGTACAACAAAGATTGTAGTGCAGCAAAAAGGGCATTGTTGCTTGCACTTAAGGGGAGTAATAATGATCGCATCAGGGAAGCAAGGGCTGAATTTAGGAAAACCATAAAAGAAGCCAAACTAGACTGGGAAGCAGATAGATGGCAAGCTATCAAGACTGCTTTAGACACAAAGGACAGTAGATCCTTTTGGAACTTGGTGCACTCGTTGAATCCGGAGGGCAGGACTGCTACTGACCCCAATATTGATGAAGAATCTTGGCATCTATATTTTAAAGAATTATATTCTAGCTCGAGTGACGGTAAGACACCGCAAAGCAATTTTAATTTTGATCCCTTATACGAAATACCCCAATGTACAATGGGTGAGGTAGAATCAGCTTTTGTAAAGCTCCAATCAAATAAGGCACCCGGATTAGACAGGATTCCAGGGGACCTGTTTAAAAACGAGCAGACAGTGTGGGTACCATACTTAGCACTACTTTTCAACAGAATTCTTCACGGCCTCCCAACACCATCGACCTGGGCAGGCGCGAAGATTGTCCCGATTTTTAAAAAAGGGTCCCCGATTGAGCCTGCGAATAACAGGCCAATCAGTCTTATTGATGTCACGCAGAAAATCTATGGAAGTAAACTACTGGGCAGATTGCAGGAGTGGATGGAAGACTGAGATGTATTAACCCAGCTGCAAGCTGGATTTAGATCTAAAATTTCAACAATAGACCAATTGTTTAGGCTCCAGTTAATTTACTGAAGCATGTAGTTCTTGAAGGGGGGAGCTTGTATCTTACATTCGTGGATTTGAAGTCGGCGTTTGATATGGTGGATCGTGACCAGCTATGGAGTATTTTGCTGGACATGGGAGTTCCGCCTTATCTCTGCCACCAACTTAAACACCTCCACGAGGATACATATGCCAGAGTAAGATATGGCAAGAATGCCCTACTAACTGCGCCCTTCCCTGTTGGAAAGGGAGTTAGGCAAGGCTGTGTACTAGCCCCGGCCCTTTTTTCTTTATTTTTAAATGGTCTTATTGATGATCTCCTTGCCGCAAAGGACTTGGATTCTCCGAGAATAGCGACATCCAAATTCCCCGCATTATTGTTCGCGGATGACACCCTGCTCCTCTCACAGTCATTGATGGGCATGCAGAGAGTGTTGAAGGAGTTTGACCAGTTCTGTAAAAAAAGAAATCCGATAGTCAACATCAACAAAACAAAATATATGGTTTTCAATACCAATTCCACTAACTGCCCTCATCCATTGATGGATGATAGACCATTAGAGCGAGTTAGCATCTTTGATTATCTGGGGCTATCTCTAACCGACAAGATGAGTTGGGGCCCCCAAACTGAGAAAGCCAATTTGAAACTCACCCAGGCTATAGGGGGACTAATGAAAGTCCACAAGACATGTGCAGTGAGAACCATAAGCCCGCCGCTTGAGATTTACAAAGTACAGGCTAGGTCTACCGCCCTATAGGGACAGAGCTGTGGGGACATTGCCCCTCCAATGCCCTATCACTTACTGAAAATAAGCTTATTAGAAACATTCTAGCTTTGCCAGTAAGCACGCCTCTAGTTCGGTTACGGATGGATCTGGATATTCTCCCTATAGCGATCTTAATCTCGACACGACCGCTGCTATATTGGCGGCGGTTGTGGAGCACACCCAAGTTGAGACACTATAGGAAAGAATTGAAAGCGGTACTGTTACTACTGGGGGCTGCCGGCAGTATACCCTGGTTGTCGTTTGTTAGGGACTCTTTTCGGGCCATGGGGAGGGAGGATCTATGGACTAGCCCTGAGAAAGCATGTGCAGCTACTCCCAAAACACAATTTGCTAAAGCAGTGAAAGATTATAAACTGACCAGCCTAATTCAGGCAGTAAAAACTACTAGCCTAACATATGGGTTCCTTGATTTTAAGTCACTATACCATTTTGAACAGGTATTAGATCTAATTCAGCCACCTTTAGCAAGGAAGCTGTACCTTCAATTCAGATACGGGTCACTCCCGCTCTATGCAGTAACTAATAAGTGGGCGGGGGTCACTAAGTCTTTATGCCCAGGGTGCATGGTGGAGGAGGAAACAGTGACCCATGTAATGTTATTTTGCCCTGCATATAAGCTGTCAAGGACAAAATGGATCATTCAACTGTGTAGAAACCTGGGTATTAGAAATTATCGAGACTTCCTCAGGATCCTAAAATCTGATACAGCAGCTGTATGCCTAGTGGCGTGTGCAAAATTCCTTTTCGCCATGTGGCTTAAAAGAACATATTTGTTAAAGAATGTAACTTAGTTATTGGTGGCTGTCTTGACCAAAGTTGAATGCCTTACTGAAAATGGATGCTAGTTTTATGGTGTTTTTAAAGGATGGTCTTAAATTGTCTTAATCTTAAATTATATTTTTAAATATTAGGTTTTAACTAGATAAAGTGATTCCCATGTCTTAATTCTCCGATGCTTGTGTAACCTGTGTATGCTAATAATTTGTACTCCCTAGTGCTGCTATTGATTATATTTTAGTGTATTGTTAAAATTTTACAGGTGCTTTTATGGCTGAAATAGCCGCAATAAAGTTTTTTGATGATGATGAGATATGCTCACACAGGCCACAGGACATCCAACACCCATTTCCAGAGTACAGCCAACCCCCAGCTTACTACAGCGCAGTGGAAGGAGCGGATTTAGTGCAGTGAGTGTGCTAAAGGTGAAAGTAAGGCAAGTCCTCCTGAGTCTAATTAAGCTGCCCTTTAAAGGCGTCACAAAAGGTTCACTCAGCAACGTAGTCAGAACATAGTGAGACTGAGGCAAGAGGGGATACCAAAAGCTTAGCCTAGATTTGTTTTCATGGGGATCTCTTGTTGTAGAAAGCAGATGATCAAAGTAGAAGTGACACGCGCATCACTAAACTCAGCACTACTAACATAGGTTATACAACAAACACACGCCTATCTAACCATTCATACATTAGTCTGTAAAATCTAAACACTTGTTGCACATGTGCGCTGTACAAATGGAAGACAACAACAGGATTTCCCCAGTGCTAGATGGCACGGGAAATGTCAAACTGTGGTTAAAATAACAGATTCCCTTGCATTTGTTTAAGTAACATTTTTAGATTCTGCAGTGAGCCACAGATTTCCTCTCATCCAGTTTCCTCATATTTCTTGATAAAAAATATAACCTATATTTGTGGGATGGCCTACAGTCTGAGACATGAACAGACCAAACCACTGACCATGCATTTACCACATGGATACCACCCTGACTTCATATGGTCACAGTTTTAATCTGTTCCTTTCATGGGTGATATGCCCAACCACACAAGTGGTGTACAACTTTTAACGGGAGAAGTGAGGGAACACTGTGTGGGGTACGAATTTTGTGGCTCTCCACAGGTTCTGGAACCTTCCCTCACACAATGGTGAGGATAATCTGTGATTTTTGGCAACGTTTGATGTTTGCAGGAAAAACATAATAGGAACCATGCAAGTCTCTACCCTCTGGTTTCCCTTGGGTATCTAGTTTTCAAAAATGTCAGAGGTTGGTAGGCTTCCCTGAATGTCAGCCGAGTTTGGGGCCAAACACCTTTATTTGAATAGCCTTTCTGCTCATTTCATTTGAGACACACAGAGAAAGGTTACAAGATGCGTTCACGAGCTTCCTACGCGGAATACATATCCCCGAACGGCACTGCAGAAATGTATTGGGATACTTGAACATTTTGGGATACTTAAAAACTTAAAATTCACATATACTTTGAAACAGAACTGTTTGCATATGCTATTCGACACGAAATGAATAAAAAGGCTTTTCAAATGAAGTTCATTTGAAAAAAATTTAAAAACGTGTGTGTAATTATTTGAAGTCTATTTGGAAAACTTTTGAATACTTGGGATACATCCCCAACCAGGGATCACAGTGATGCAAATGAGGATGCTTCCCCCGATCTGGGGAGTGCTAGTTAGTGATTAGTTTTAGAATTTCCAATATATGGAATAAAATGGATGCACATTTAGCCGGAGTATTATTTGTGGAAAAATAGGTTTTGGAGGCTTGAGCATGAACTGCCCTAAACACAAAAAAGGACTCAATACTGGGGAGAAAAGATGCAGAACTTAAGGGAGTTTAAGTCTGAATGTGATTGTGAGAAGTTGGCCTGGTATATGATGTCCACAGTTCTGTGGGCACCCTGTATCAGTCCAAACAATCCCTTATGGTGATGGTTGTAAGTCAACCTTAAAAGACAAGCTATCCTA
The DNA here is from genome assembly GCF_964261635.1 of Lissotriton helveticus. Lineage (NCBI taxonomy): Eukaryota > Metazoa > Chordata > Amphibia > Caudata > Salamandridae > Lissotriton > Lissotriton helveticus. The sequence goes on along the minus strand of NC_136072.1, from coordinate 434,770,966 downwards.
GGGGTAGCATGGACTAAGCAGCCTAAAAGGCTTAACTCAAGAGGGCACGTGAAGCCAGCTGTTTTACCATATGCAATCCTGTAATATCAAATGAAAGGACACCACACAAGTTATATATTATAAAAATATATGTATTTATTCTCAGAATAATCCCCAGTACTCTTTATGAGTAATGAAGCACAAGCGTTTAAACAAAAGCACAATATAACATATGAAAGTTGCACAGTTATGGATAGGGCCAGTGGCCACTCAAACCATATATCAAAAAAGTGGTATAAGTATCACTAATCGATCAGTGGTAAGGCCTAGGGCCTTGGGAATCGCTGGGACTACACTGGACTAACAGCAGTTAGGACGGGAGTAGCCCGCGGGATTCGGTTGCAGCGCAGAAAGCACACGCATGCACCAATGCAAAGTCAATGGTGCGTAAAAGTTATCGAGTTACAGTTTTAAGAGTTTTCTGACTGGACTAGAAGGACAAAACTTTAGACTTAGACACTAGAGGTGTAAACCACTACAGGAGCACCAGCGTTCAAGAGTTACCTCACCCACAGGAAGCGGGTGCACAGGTGCAAAGATGTGTCGGGTTTCGTCACGCAGATCTATGGTGCCTGGAGATGAAGATGCTGCAGGCTTCCAGAAGAGAAGTGTCCGGTGCGATCCAAGGGTGGATCGAAGATGTAGAGTACCTGAAAGCAGAGGGGAGACAGTCTGGGTCACTAGCCAGTGACCAGGAAGGAACCAGGCGATGTCGGGTGCGATCAGGTGCTTGTCGCAAAGCTTGTCTCCGCTGCCACGTGGACTCTGGGGCACCGAGGATGTCCTGGAGTGAATCAGGAGCTGTCCCACAAAGGCTCTCGCTGTCGGCGGTGTCGGCTTCCGGATCGGAGTTAACAAGCCTTGGCAAGGGCAACCCACGCAGGATTCGAAGATCGCTTCTTACTCGGACCAGCAAGGTCAGAGCGGGTGCTCCTTTTCAGGGGAGCGAGGGCCAGTCTGGAGCAACCAGACCAGCGGTGTAAATTCTTAGGTTCGTCGGTACAGGGGCCACTAGCCAACGGGCAAGCGACCGGACCAACGCGTCGAGCAGGAAAATGCAAAAGGGCCGCACTCAGCGAGTGTAGAGGGGTGAGCTTCGGTGCAAAAGCTGCTCGGGGCTGGAGCTTCTCAAACTCCAATGCACAGCTTCGAGGGAGCCTCGGGAGCTGCACGGTCAGCGCTTCGTAGTTTTTCCAAGATGGCCGGCCCCACGCTTCAGGTCGCCTCCACGGGTCTCAGCTTTGCAGGGACTGTGGATTGGGCTGTTAGAAGGCAGGCACGCTGGGTCTGTCGATCTCTGTCGCTCGAGTTCCGGCGGGAACTGCAACAAAGCAAACGTCGAGGTGCTGGATGGTGCCTGTTTGCACAGGGTGGTCACTCCTTGACCACAAGGGAGATTCTTCAGTCTTCTACGTCGAGTAGGATGTCGAAGGGTCCAGAGTTTCGTTTCATAAGTTTCAGTCAGGATAATCTGATGTGCATCTGCACAGCTCCTACCTTTATTCCAAATCAAGGGGCTGGATTACCTGCTAGGTCCCTCATATGGGTGGGACCCAGGAAGGGGGTGGTTACACCCCTTTTCCTTTGTCCAGTTTCGCGCCACAGCTGGGGCTGGAGTGCCCCAGAACCGATTCGAATGGATTTTGCATGGGACACCTTGTGTGCCCCAGGCAGTGTCTAGTTTCTTTCAACCTACCCTGCCCCAATACACTATCTCCTGTCTGGGGAGGTGTAGCACCTCCCTGTGACGGGAAACCCTTTGTCCAGGCCTCCTTTGCCACGTTTCGGTCAGCAGCAGGAGGTCAGACTTGTGTCGGTGGCAGCAGCATCCATTTTGTGATGCTGAGGCTCTGGTTAGAATTAACTGCGTTTAAGTACAGTAACATGTCTTCTCCCTCTAGAAGGGTGGAATGCTACCCCCGTCGCCAGAACTGACGAGGGGGTAGTATTCCAAAGTGTATGACACCAAACACAACATGTTTTAATAAAGCCAAACCAAAGTTAGCATTAACCGCGAGGATTATAATGCACTTAAGAGTATATGGTATGGCAGTATCACTGGGACAGCTGCACGGAAATGGTTCCGACCTCTGCAGACAGGCTCAGCTCAGGCTAGAGCACCATCTCACATAAAACCAAGCACTCTGCCTCCAGGATTGTTAAGGCCTGCCATACGAGTGACTTATAGGTATATATGTGTCCAGATATAGGTTTAGATATAGGTATACTATATCTAAGCAAGGGGTGATTACACCACCTTGCCCCAGCTGAGTGATCAGCCAGTTATGACGATTTAAGTACCAGCCAGGGGTGGCAAAAGATATGCTGCAGCCCCTGGTAGGCCTTGGATGCACCTATGCCCTGAGCACCTATAGTGCATGGTACAGGGGCTGACAAGGTGTCCAGTACCAAATTGGTGATGTACCTAGGGTACATGGAGTCCATTTAAAGAGAGAGCAGATAGACTGGGACCCTGATTAGCAGGATCCCAGGCCAACTAAGTCGAAAACCAGCTAAACACTAGGCACAAAATCTGGGGTCACCATAGTCAGGTATCCACCTTCCTACAGTGATCTTCTCCCTTGTCACACAGAGGTATCAGAATGTGAAACCCACTTTCTGATTCTAACCTACAATTCCTTCAAGCACTCACTCTTGGGGTTGCTTAGGTATGTTTAGTTCTTCACCTGATGGCAACATTTCCAACCCTTTTCTGCAATGTTCATGGCACGTAAATCAACATGCACTACATAAACATGCATTTTTAGATGCTTGGCTTAACCATCCCCGATTATTACAGCTCAACAAAATGATGCAGCAATTTCTCATTAACCCAATGAATGTACAATTTCTTAGTGCTTATCCATACCAGATCCACCATCACCTAACCTGATATAGGTTTCAATTTGACTTCCACTATCAAATCCTTTTCTCCTGGCAAAAGTCTCATTGTCTGAATCATTGAAACACACACTGGATAGATTGTTTGGGCACAGGAAACTGCAGATACCAAAGCTAAGAACTATGCTGCTGTCCCAGGGCAGGGGGAACCGCTATGTTGGATTCGGGGCTCGGTGGACTAACCAGGGGTGTAGAAGGTACGATAGAGACAGAGTCCTTTAACAGTGCTTTTAAAGAGGGTTTTATTTTTATATAGCAGCGTCTCTGCCGACTAGTTATTCGTTCCCGGGCAAACGCTGCAGAGTCAAAGGGCGGCTTTCGCGGTGGCTCCAGTTTGCTTCACCAGCTCCACGGGGCTGTCTTTCACTTTCCTCATCTCCAATCACTCCGAGTGTGCCCAAAACAAAAGAGAAACGGGAGTCAGGCAGCCATACGCGACCATACAGTTCATAGGGCCGGGGGTGAGGAAACAACCGGTGAAGGTGCTCAGCCTGTACACTCAGTGAGGGAGTGCTCGTGCAGGGAAGGGTCTTGGAGGGGACTAAATTACACGGGGCTGTACAACTATACAGGCGGTGGTACGTGCTGAGCCACCCAACCCGCTACCCGGCCCCATACCTGTTGCAGCCACGCCCCTCCCTTGGATGCGTGGCGGGGTGACTCGTGGGTTCGTGGGCCTCCTGGCTTTGTCTCGGCTCCTCCGCTCCACGCCTCTCGTCTCGGGTCTTCTTCACTGTCCTCTCCTCTCCGCTCTCGATCCACCTCGCTCCTCCAGGGATACGCCGTCCGCCGTTTTCGGGGCCGGTCTCCCTTTTCCTGTTTCCGGCCTGCTGATGGGCGGGGCTTCGTCAGTCCATGCCGAGGATTTAAAGGGATCTCCGTCCAACGTCTCACTCGGCCAACCTGATTCCAGCTCTTCCATCCATGTGGGGTCAGGCAGCGTTGGGAACCAAAGGCAGTGGGTGAAAGGGGGGTGGTTTCCCACCAATTGCTGAGTCGCTCAGTGTCCGGAGGAGGGACCCCGTCACATACCTCCCCCCCTGGCATCTCCCGATCGGGGAGAGGAAAGATACGGGACAAAAAGTCAGCATTTCCATTTTCTCTACCCTTGCGATGAGTTACGGTGAAGGAGTAGGGTTGTAATGAAAGGATCCACCTTAACACCCTAGCGTTCTTGCTGCTGTTTTGACACATCCACTTTAAGGGAGCGTGATCTGTATGCAGGATGAATGGTTTCCCTTCCAGGTAATAACGTAGCTTCTCTACCGCCCACTTAATGGCAAGGCCCTCCCTCTCAATGGTGGAGTATCTACATTCCCTGGGGAACAGCTTTCTGCTAATGTACACAAGGGGATGCTCCTGCCCATCAGTTCCTGTTTGGGACAACACCGCCCCGATGCCGACACTAGAGGCATCGGTAGCCAGGGTAAACGGTTTATTGAAGTCGGGAGACATAAGCACCGGGGCCGATGTCATGCTTTTCTTTAGCTGATGGAAGGCGGTAAGAGCGGCTGGGGATGGATTTGTTATGTTTCGTGTTTTAGTCTCTTTACCTAGGAGATCCGTTAAAGGGGCAGCCTTCTCTGCAAAGTTCTGGATAAAACAGCGATAATAGCCTATACGGCCCAAGAAGGCCCGCAGATCTCTTTTGGTAGTAGGAAAAGGGACATTGGCGATGGCTCTCACCGTCTCACTTTGGGGAGCTATGGTTCCCTCTCCCAAGAGGTACCCCAGATACCTGACTCTAGTAAACGCTGCTCTGGATTTTTTTGAGTTGATGTGCAATCCGGCTAGACGCAATGCGTCCAGAATGAGTTTCAGATGTTCGAGATGAGTAGTCCAGTCTTTGCTGTAGACGACTATGTTGTCCAAATAGGCCGAGCTGAAAGCCGTGTAGGGCTGCAGGACTGAGTTCATGAGTCTCTGGAACGTCGCAGGAGCTCCATGAAGGCCAAAGGGGAGTACTGTAAACTCATATAGACCGCTGTCTGTGACGAAGGCCGTTTTCTTGCGGTCCTCCTCACGAAGAGGCACCTGCCAGTACCCCTTAGTGAGGTCGATGGTCGTGATATACTGGGCATCGCCGATTTTTTTCGATCAGCTCATCCACCCTCGGAATTGAATAGGTGTCGAAATTGGAGATGGCGTTCAATGCCCTAAAATCCATACAAAATCGTTTGGATCCGTCCGGCTTAGGTATCATGACTATCGGGGACGACCAGGGACTTGTGGAGGGGCGTATCACCCCTAGCTTGAGCATTTCTTGTACTTCTTTTTGAACCGCTTCCCGGCGAGCCGCTGGGATTCGGTACGGTTGTTGTCTTACGGTTTTTCCTAGGGGAGTGTCAATACAATGTTCTATTCTGTTGGTCCTTCCCGGTAGGTCGGAAAAGATGTCTGTGTAGGACATGAGGACAGCCTGCAGGCTTGACTTCATCGATGCGGTTAGCTCTGGATTTACTACTAGCTGATCCACAGTGGAAACTTCCAGGTTGGGAGTGGCTTCCATCCAGTGGCTTTCCTGGGGTACCGGCCCACCCACTCCTTCAGTAGATTGATATGGTACGTCTGCGTCTTGTTGGCGGAGAGCCTTAACCTATAGGTAGTCTTTCCTATGGTTTCTATGACCTGAAAGGGTCCCTTCCACTCGTTCTTTGCATTGCTGCTGATGGAGGGGAGTAGTACCAGGGCCCATTTCCCTACGGCAATGGATCTTAATTTTTTTCCTTTGTCGTAGTTTTTCTTGTAACGGTTTTGGTGGTGTTCCAAGCTGGTATGGGCCAGGTTCCGCAGTTTGCCCAGTCTGGACCGGAGTTGGGTAGTGAATTCCAGCATATTTTTCTGTTCTTGGAGTTCTTCAGTTTCCCACAGATCTTTGGTCATTTCTAGGAGGGACCTGGGCAGACGTCCGTACAATAACTCGAATGAGGAACACCCCAGACTGCTTTGTTTCTGGGATCTTAGAACATATAGAGCCAAAGGTAGTAACCAGTCCCAGTTCGTGCCTTCAGAAGATAACATCTTTTTCAGGGTCGCTTTCAAGGATTGATTATACCGCTCGACGAGGCCATCGGTCTGCGGGTGGTACACCGACGTTTTCAGATGTTTAATGTCTAGGGATTTACACACTTCCCTCATGAGTTTAGAGGTAAAAGGGGTGCGCTGATCTGTCAAGACTTCCTTCGGGAAACCGACGCGGGCGAACAGTTCCACGAACCTTTCTGCTATGGCTGAGGTGGTAGTGGTCCTCAAGGGGAACGCCTCCACGAACCTAGTGGCGTAATCCACTAAGACTAGGGCGTATATGTTTCCTTTTGTGGACCGGGGTAATGGTCCGATGAGGTCCATGCCTACGCGCTCAAAAGGAACACCTATAATAGGCACGGGTTGTAGTGGTGCTGCGCTAGGACGATGGGTGTTTTTCCTTTGACACACCTCACACTTGGCACAATACTCTTGTACATCCTTATAGATTCCTGGCCAGAAAAAATGTCGGGTGATGCTATCGGTGGTTTTCTCCTCCCCCGCATGTCCTGCGGTGAGATGGGTGTGGGCGAAAAACAACACTTGTTCTCTGAAAGAAGAGGGTACCAACAATTGGCAGCAGCTGTTTTCGGTGGCCTGTCTATACAGTAGTTCATTCTTAGTCAGGAATCGGGGGTATGTCTGGGAGGGATTATCCTGAGTCTGGTGAGCACTGTCCCACGCATTAAAGAGGGTTCTATCTTCGGTCTGCGCGAACCTAAAACTCCTATCTATTTCCCAGGGTTCTGGCGTCAAAAATGCGGGAGAGGGTTTATCCTTCCTAGAGGGACTCGGTGTTAATTTCTCCTTGAAGACGGATAAGAACTCGGGGTTATCTGTGCCCAAAATCATCTCCTCAGGTAAGGTGTCCACCACTCCCACCCGGACTCTACATGTAACCCTATTCGGTAGTTCCACCGAGATGTAAGCCAAAGGGTATGGTTTCACATCTCCGTGGACACAGCGTATGTACACCTGGGTCTCCTGTATGTATTGTTCGGGCCGGACAAAGCGCACCTGTACTACAGACTGTTTGCACCCCGAATCAAGGAGGGCTCTCATCCTGAAACCATTCATCCTCATACTCACGTGGAAGGAACTGCCCAACTCCGCGGAATACATCACGGTCTTTGGGAGGTATCCAACCTCCATCGGTTCCTCCGGTGGTCTTTTTCGGGGACACATCCTCGCTATGTGTCCCCACTCCCCACACTCATAACACTGGGGTCCTTTAAACATCGGGGAGAGCATTCCGCCTGCCCGAGGTCTGGGGGCTTCTATTGGGGTTCTTGGTTTCTTCTCGCTCTTCAGGGGCGGGAGACATTTGCTGAATTTATCTGAGTCCCCGGTACCGTGTCGGGGCTGTGCCTGGGCATACTGGGCAGCCATTTCAATCGCTTGGTCTACTTCCAACCCTACGTGTTGTCGCAGCCACCTTTGAGTAGCATAGGGCAAAGCGTCCATAAATTGTTCCAGATATATTTTGTTGAGGATTTCCTCCTTGCTACAGATCTCCGGTTTAAGCCATTTATTGGCGGCCATCCTCAAACGAAAGAACAGGGTTTTAGGGTTCTCCCCTGGCAGGCCTCGTTCTTTCCGGAATTTTACACGGTATGCTTCCGGGTCTAGACCCAGATGGTCTAGAATGACTTCCTTCACCACCGCATACGGCGTGTTGCCTAGGGCATTCGCCGCTTGGTAGGCCGACTGCGCTTCCCCGGTTAGGAGGGGGGCAAGAAAAAACGGCCATTTGTCCTCGGGCCATCCTAAGGCCCTGGCGGCTCGCTCAAAGTTGAGAAGGAAAGCATCCGGGTCTTCCCCGGGAAGGTACTTCTGCAATGAAATACCTGTCGGATGCGGGGTGTGTGTGCGGGCTTCCCCGGAAAACAGCGGAACGGGGGCGGCACGCTCTTCAACCCCTCTATCTGGGCTGTTAACGAGGTTTTAAACAACTCCCTGTCCGCTTGAGCGGCTGACAACTGGCGTTCCACTGCCCACTCGAGTTTCTGTTGTCCCTTGATGATGTGCTCGATTAGGGTATCCATCTTGTCACCACAGATGTGGGATGCAACTGATCCCACTTCTGACACCACGTGTCCCAGGGCAGGGGGAACCGCTATGTTGGATTCGGGGCTCGGTGGACTAACCAGGGGTGTAGAAGGTACGATAGAGACAGAGTCCTTTAACAGTGCTTTTAAAGAGGGTTTTATTTTTATATAGCAGCGTCTCTGCCGACTAGTTATGCGTTCCTGGGCAAACGCTGCAGAGTCAAAGGGCGGCTTTCGCGGTGGCTCCAGTTTGCTTCACCAGATCCACGGGGCTGTCTTCCACTCTCCTCGTCTCCAATCACGCCGAGTGTGCCCAAAACAAAAGAGAAACGGGAGTCAGGCAGCCATACGCGACCATACAGTTCATAGGGCCGGGGGTGAGGAAACAACCAGTGAAGGTGCTCAGCCTGTTCACTCAGTGAGGGAGTGCTCGTGCAGGGAAGGGTCTTGGAGGGGACTAAATTACACGGGGCTGTACAACTATACAGGCGGTGGTACGTGCTGAGCCACCCAACCCGCTACCCGGCCCCGTACCTGTTGCAGCCACGCCCCTCCCTTGGATGCGTGGCGGGGCGACTCGTGGGTTCGTGGGCCTCCTGGCTTCGTCTCGGCTCCTCCGCTCCACGCCTCTCGTCTCGGGTCTTCTTCACTGTCCTCTCCTCTGCTCTCCGCTCTCGATCCACCTCGCTCCTCCAGGGATACGCCGTCCGACGTTTTCGGGGCCGGTCTAACTTTTCCTGTTTCCGGCCTGCTGATGGGCGGGGCTTCGTCAGTCCATGCCGAGGATTTAAAGGGACCTCCGTCCAACGTCTCACTCGGCCAACCTGATTCCAGCTCTTCCATCCATGTGGGGTCAGGCAACTGTTGGGAACCAAAGGCAGTGGGTGAAAGGGGGGTGGTTTCCCACCAATTGCTGAGTCGCTCAGTGTCCGGAGGAGGGACCCCGTCACAGCTGCATTACACAAAGAGAATTGCATAGGTGTCTCTATAACAAAACATCTTATATACTGGTTAAAGGTTGTATGTTTCATTTCGGTCTAGTCTTTTGGCTGAGGATGAAATCCATGTACAAAAACATTGTATTTTCAATAAATGACTCACCATACTCCAGATCTCTGATATAAATGCAGTTTGGAGGTCAGCAAAGGTAACAGCAATAGCTCTCCTTTAGAAGCACATGTGCCCATGTCAACAATGAAGGTAATCAACACAAAGCAATAAAACGCAGAATGTTTGAAAATAAATCAACTACCATCACAACCATGGTACTGTATTACAATTGTGAATTATCTGAAATGAGATCCTAAGAAACTGCATGGCAATCCTTTCTCGATGTAGGTGGTGACATCACTGATGTGAAGGAAGAAAGCTCTTTTGAAATCTTATAGGCTTGGCATCGAAATCAATCTGTCAAGAGTGGGACCCCCCTCTAGGTTATGGATAAGACAAAATGTTAAATACGACAAATTAATGAAAAACCGTTCATGCTGCTAGTGACAGAGGTCCTGACATCAATACTTTGGTATTTCTATCTCCTTTGTCACAAGTTATCACATTTATCATTTATACTCTTTACCATGAGGAACACTAAGGGGGTTTAGAACTTGTGATTGAACCATCATAAATTTGAAGTTCACCCGCTCCCCTATCTTGCGGTTCCCTCACCTCATTTAGAGATGGGGGAAATGCAGGATTTCCATCAGCGAAGACTCTGCTGACTCCACCAGTGAAAACCTTTAATCTGGAAGCCTGTTAGCCACAGGGCCGCTAACTCCTAGTGATTGTCTCCCTGCCCAAAGAAGGGCAGCGAGACTGTCACTAGATTTCCTCAGGAGCGCCGTGTGCGCTCTGATTGTCTGTTATGCAACATAATGCCTGGATGACTGGCTTCTATTAGATGTGGCCGGCTGCTATCTCCAACTTGTGCCCGGTTCATCATTATTAAATTCCCAATACATTGATATCCATGTCCACATAGAGTAAGTGTGTTCTTGCATGTACCGCTCATCTTATCAACAGCCAGGAGGAGAAACTGATAATGATATTGAAACTGAGGCAAAGAAGAGACAGGTGAATGAGGAAAGAGATATAAAAAGTGACTGTGTAATAAAGATTTGGACCCTACTAGAACCTGATCAACTGAGCAAGCCAGTAAAGGAAGCAGTAGAACGCTGGTGACTAGAGACCAGGATTGAGAAGAGGATCAGTGTTGCCAGTACAGACAAGACATTGCTTGTGTAGAGGGTTGCCTAAAGAAAATGATGTGCTGGTAGACTTGTAAACACCAGCTCAGTGAGAAGGTGCTGGGGAAACGTTATGAGCAGCACCAGTAACCACTGAATGGAGACCGCTGAGTGCTAGGAGGAGGAGGAGGAGAACCAACGACCAGCACAGCATCACTGCAGAGTCCATGAAGGATCAACTGTGAAGCAATCAAGTTCACGAGGGGCGTCGGAGATCCATGAAAGTGCTGTGAGTGCACCGTGATCAAGGCTGTTAAGAAACACTTCATGAATATCACAGGGCTAGTGTGCTGAAGAGAAACAAAAGCAGCAGAAGAAAAGCAAAAGCGTCACAGCGATGCTACAACTCATCAAATTAAAAAATCAAACATAAATGCAACATTGTATGCAACTGGTATGGTAATTAAATTCACTGGGTACCTCCAACTGCCTCCATGATCTTCTTTAAAGGTCCTTGAGTATAAAGCAGTCCAACAAGAATGCCTGACAGATGCCCAATAAATGAGGTCCTAGGAGGAACAGAGAACTGTATGAGATAGCCTGTATAGTTACTGATTATATACATTTCTATTGAAGCTTCCCTAAGTCTTTACCATTTTCTTATCAACATGCATGGACAGAGAGCTTGGCTACTGTTAAGTGATTATCTGATAAGTGTTTTATTCATTGCCCCTTATCTATGCACCTGACCCAAAGTGCTATGAGACTACAAGCGTGTGGTTTGCAGTGATTTAACAAAAACAATAATACTTATACTACGTCCACTAATAATAGCAACAACATTAATAACAAACATCTAACTATTAGTATGTGCAATCAAGCTATTTTCTGCTTACACTATGCTTGACTTGAGCATGTTATAGTTCTTGAAATTTGAAAATGTCAGAAAAAATACCTAAGTAATAAGATGGGTGGAAAATAAGTATCTCAGATAAAATACCCCAAAATATTTTGGCATATAACAAAGCTCTTTTAAGGCTTCCTGTTATAGGTTTAGGCCGACTTTGATTTTAATGGACCAGTGCTGGTAAATGCAGACGTAAAATGTAACAATTTCATAAAGTCCTCATCCAAAATTATTTAGAAAGACTCCTTTTTATGTATCTTACCTGTGTTATTGATTCTTATATTCTTAGTACTACATCCAATCTCCACCAGTGCTACTAGTGCATACTAAACATGCACTGGTGCATGGGTAGACACATACTTGGCAAGGCCTTGCCTCACATTAGGCCAGAGGTTTTCTTTACATCAGGTGCAATTTTATATGACTATACAATATACTTATAGAGACCACAGAGAGGGCATAGGAATACTGTTTTTTTGAGGAAGAGGATTACTAATACAAATGTGAGTTATTTTATCTTCTCCTGATACTCAACCACTTTTACTCCACAAAACTAGGAAGCTTACTGTACTCATAACAACCGGTGGTGGTTACCAGCTTTAGCAAAAAGAGAAAATACCCAGCAAAAGATGTTTTAGCATGATTTGCCTAAACCAAGCATTCGCTATGCTACCAAGAGGCTGCTTTTATGATCAACTCTACAGGGATGTGATGCTGTAAAGCCAAAGATGGCAGTAACAGACTACAGGAGTTAGCCCATAAACCCTAAAGAGACTAGGGCAAAGATCTGTATCAAACAACAATGTCTCAAGGGTATCGTTTACAAGGGGCAATTATGTATACATGTGTGATGACACAATTATTAAACACGATTGGATCGCTACATGGAAGCGGAGCCACAATTTTTTTATATAAATGCAAACTGTATTTCATTTAGTAGACAGGTTGGACATATTAACTTCATATGTTCACACACATGGGTCAGTAGCACTGAGTTACATTTAATGGCATGTAACCAACAAAATGCTGTGCACAAGTGCTCGTGAAGTGTAGTGCCGGCCAAGTGACACATGACGTGGTATAAACAGTGAGCGAAATGGGCGCAACAGTAAGTGAGATAAAACCACGATTTACATGTTTAGGATACCATAAAAATGATTTACAAAAGCAATTAAATTAGATATATAGGGTATCCATGGGTGTGGGCACCAAGAGATACACTGTGGGAGTCGACGGCATTTCGGCCTGCAAAAGTCTTGGGCCATCTTCAGGAGCAGGTTACAAAAGTTCAATGGCAGTGTGATAGTAGTCCGGAGTCAGTGATCCGGGTATGGTAACGGTCCTTGCAGAGCTTGGGACGAGGAACTTGCTATTGAAGAGCTTCAACTTGGAGAAATGTCTGTTATTGAAGAGCTTCAACTTGGAAAAGTGTTTGGTACTTGGAAGAGAAGGGCAGCGGCAGCCTTGGGGGTCTGTCTAGCTGTCTCAATTGAATCTCGAAGTGCCAGCAAAAGTCAGGCTCCTCCCTTCGTCTTTGGCATGTATATTGCCGTTTGTTTCATGCGACACTCAGATAGCCGGGATTGAAAAATCTCCGCGTCTCTACGTGAATTCACAGAGAACAATTCAAAGTGCTGGACTTTTTTTATGTTGTCATTGTTGAGCCTGAAGAAGGTGGTTGGACCTGCTGTTACCACCGAAACGCATCGCATATTTAAAGAAAGAATTTTCTATTTTTTGATTATGGAATCAGAATATACTGTATAACAGGATATCATCCTCAAAAATCTTGATCTAGGATGGAACGTTAATGCTGATTTTCATAACTAGTGTGCACTTTGTTTTTAATCGCCCCCCCAATTTTTTTATTTTTTTGGGATAAGTTACTGTACAATAACCTTGAATGCATTGTTGTGGTATTGTCTGAATGCTAGAGCGCGTTGCTCTATTTTATCAATTTTTATTGTGTTTTTATGAATTCTGAAAAATTAATGAATAAACATTCATATATTTGATTGATTGGCTAGTGTGCTAGGCTCCTGAGGTTTGAGTGAAAAGTAAGAACTGGGTGTGCGATTACTGTTTCCCAAACGGATCCATTTTTTCAAACATTAATATTTACTGAGGCCAACAGTGGATCTAAGGAAAAATGTAATTTATCTATTGAAGATCTGTTGCAGCCGAAAGGAACAGTCAATAGACATTAACACTTTTTTCCTTCCATGCATGCCACCATAATTCTTCGAGTAATTTTGGGTACATCTGTTCTCATAGATTGAAGGCAGAAATTGTCTTGATGTTCACTCAAGCGTTAAGTGAAGTCTCCTGCACCAGTTATCAGGAAAAGTGTTTGACCCCAAGGCATAAAATGAGAGAAAATCCAATATCACTTCAGCACCCACAAAAAGAGGGATTTTAAGAATAAAATTAGGATCAACAAAATGAGGAGAATGTGAACCCGCAGACGATTTCCTATTGGAACCGACAGGAACACTTGTAAGATGCTACAAGGCAGCTCCATTGCTAACCTATGGGAGAGTACTACTTGCTGTAGTGAAAAACTAAATTAACAGTATTTCACCACCAGGACATGTAAAACACAACAGTACATGTCCTAACTTTTGAATTCACTGCACCCTTCCCATGGGGCTACTTTGGGCCTACCTTGGGGGTGCCTTATACATAATAAAAGGGAAGATTTGGGACTGGCAAGGGGATGCACTTGCCAGGTCGAAATGGCAGTTAAAAACTGCACACACAGACTCTGCAATGGCAGGTCTGAGACATGTTTGCAGAGCTACTCATGTGGGTGGCACAAGCAGTGTTGCAGTCCCAATAGAAGCATTTGATTTACAGGCCCTGGGCACACACAGTGCAGTGTACTCGGGACTTACTCGCAAATCACATATGCCAATTATGCAGAAACCAATTATCATTACCTTTTAGACGCAGAGCACCTGCATGATAGCACTAGACAGCTGTGGTAAAGTGCCCAGAGTCCTAACAACAGCAAAAACGAAATGCAGCACACAGTCAAAAACAGGAGGTCAGAGGCAAAAAGCCTCAGGAAACCACGCCAAAAGATGCCAGGCCTAACAGTGGCTAATTACATTCGTCACAACAAACACTGTAGCAATTAGGTACTCAAGACATCCCTTTAAAAGATAGTTGGAAGACCAGTCAGGCAAGGTACATAGGTAGATGAACTTTAGTCCCAAGTGCCACTGCAACACAGCAAAAGCTGAACTGGGAAGCAGCAGCTTGAACAGGCTAAGCAAGCTGACTCCAATAGTCAAAGGTTATCTCCTCCGATTCATAATTTCAAACAGACAAATACTTATTTATCCATTTATAAAGCACATGGTTACACCACCGATGTGTCCCCGTGCTAGAAGCAGACACTCAGTTAGGCAGTGTAGATAAACCTACTCAGATCTAGAGGCATGTCACAGTAGTTGCAGTGTATCGGCTCAGTTTTGAAAGTGGGGAAAAGCCATGTCTTTACATTTTTGTGGAAGGTGGTTTCACAGGGTTCAGCTCTTATGTCTACAGGCAATGAATTCCAGTGCTTAGCTGCCAGGTATCTGAAAGAGCATGCACCCATCCATGCTTTCTGTATCCTCTGTACAGTTACCAATGCCCTGCCTTTGGATCTAAGGTTCCGGCTTGGTGTATAGGCTGTTATCAGTGATTGGAGATACCGTGGACCTTTTTTTAACATGATTCTGTGGCAGTAGCACATTGCCTTAAACAGTACTCTCTTCTACACGGGTAGCCAATGCAGGCTTGCCAGAGCTTTCATTGTGAATGCTCTTTTTTGGGAGGTTCAACACTAGGTTCTTCCGTATTTTGTATTGATGTTAGTTTCTTCAGCCCTTTTTTGGATGTACCCAGATATAGGATATTGCCATAGTTCATCTGGGAGGTGACTAAGGCATGTACTATTGTTTTCCTTGCATTGACAGGTAATTGATCAAAGATTTTCCTCAGGACTTTAAGGGTCCCACAGCACTTCCCTGTCACTTTCCGGATTTGACTGTCAAATGTCAATTTGGAGTCGAACCACACTCTAAGGTTTTTTATTTCAGCATTCGGGGTTGTTAGTTGTCCTAGCATCTCAGGCCACCAAGCAGATGTCCAAATGGATGGGGCCTTTCCCACGATCATCACCTCTGTTTTTTTCCATTGAGCTTCAAGCAATCATTGGACATCCATACTAGTACCTTCATCAGATATTGGGAAAATTGATGGGCTGTCCATTCTGGATTTTGAGACAGTGTGACGATTAGCTGTGTATCGTCAGTATATGATACGATGGTCACGTTATGACCTTCCACTAGCTCTGCAAGTAGTCCCACATATAAATTGAACAACTTGGGGCTCAAGATTGAGCCTATGGGACTCTCTATGACAGGGGAATACTTTTGGAAGTATGCGAGTGTTGTGCTACTTGGAAACGCCGCGAAGAGAGGAAGGATGTCATCCAGCGCAGCGCCAAGCCCCTCATGCCGCAAGTCTCTAATCTTTGGATTGGAGACGGTGTCAAAAGCCGCACTTAGATCCAACAGGATCACTGCAACCGTCTGTCCTTCATCCGCGTATTGTCTCAGTGTTTCGGTGGCTAAGAGCAGCGCCGATTCATTTGAAAAAGCGGCTCTGAAACCAGATTGCGAGGGGTGAAATAGGTAATTTTTGTTGATATGATTGACTAACTGTTTATTAATTACTTTCTCTGCAATTTTTGCAAAGAAGGGTAGTAACAAGATGGGGGCGTAGATTTTCTAACACACAGTGATCTATTGTTGGCTTTTTTTTAACGGGAGTACTATTGCTTGCTTCCATTTATGGGGAACTTCTCCCAATTGGATGGAGCGTGTAATTAACTCAGAGATAAATGACATAGTGATGTTTCCTCCATGCATTAGGATCTCTGGGCGTGCCGGTTTAGTGAGGATCCTGATTTATTTCCACTAGCTAGGTTCTTCAGCTCTTCTAGCTCAGGCACCTTGAATTCATCCAACTTTCATGCCTCTCTCTCTCCATTCTCACCTATCCTCTTCACCATACACCCAATCAAGAGTAAGTTCAGACCTTCTGCATTCTCAGGCACAGAAACGACGCAGCTATACCTCAAAAACTGATATTAACTCATTTCACTCTCCCTATAATGAAGACATTCTTGAAAAAGGCAGCAAATCAAGAGCGCAGGGTACAGCAGTAGTATTATTATTGAAAAATATATTGACCAAAATAGAAACGAAATGGAAAGCGCATTACGTTCACAGTTATCAGCTGTTGATGCTAAAATGGATATCTCTGGATTCCAAATGCGGAAACTAGAACAACATGTCTGATTTGAAGAAACAGCAAGTAAAATATGCAGATCCAATATTAAGTTTTTAGAATATTCCAGGACAAAAAGAAATCGGTCGAACACCAATTTTCACTATATGCAGTCCTTACCTTACACGTAGCTTCATAGTTTGTTTTTATATGCCTTGAGTAGTTCGCAATTTTGGAACATGTTACCAGCAACTATATAAAGAGCTATGTCACCCATGCGTCTACTTTGCATTACGCAAACCCATGCACATAATATTGTTATATTTAAATTGGTGAACGTTAATATAAATGCATATAAAAAATGGTACATTATACTTTTTTTTCAACGCACAATGGTGAATATGATGCAAACGATCTGCATATCAATATGTCTGCTAGAAGTGCATAAAAATTATTATGTGCATTTGTACTTATTTTCGGGTGGTATCATGGTGTCAGATACTCATTCACCTTAAGTATCCAACTTCTGAACTTACCAAGGTATTCCAGATAATATTTACACTAACTGGTGTGGTTAGTGTATACATTATACATTAATTGCATATTAAACATATTGGTCTCACACAAATAAAAATAAATAATTAAAATGCATATTCTAATTTTCACTATTTTAAAAGAGTATGTCCCCTGTAAATACACAGGCAAATAAGAACTAAAACGTACTTCTGGGTGTATGTGATTTAGTTAGTCAAATATGATGTTTGTAGTACATTGCACATTCTTTCATTTTCTATAAAAGACTATTTCAATGAGAAAAATGCATTTTTCAGCATATTCTATTCAAAAGAAAAACAGCAGACATATTGAAGGTAAGTTTATCTAACAAATGTTTTAAATGTTATAATTATATGCCAAACTGCATTATCAAGTAATTCAAACATACTAATACAACCACATCATAAAACAGACACACATCTGACATTAAACACATAATGCCACACACACACACGCACCCACACCCCCCCCCCACACACACACACACACCTACACACACATACACACACATACATATAAAAAAATAAAAGGTCTTGGCTAACACCGGACCTAAAATTGTCTGAGCTTCTCATTGAATAGTGAGACAAAAGAACAACCAGGGAAACCACAGGCCTAGTACTACATTTTGTTTGAGAAAGGGAGATGAGCCTGTGGCACAATGTCACAGCAGGTAACATTGCTTATCCACACTTTACTTTCCCCCTCGTGGCAAGGCGCAAGTGATGTTGAGAGATTACAAGACGGTGGTAATTAAAAAAGGGGAATGAGGTAACATTTTCAAATTTGCTTTCCTGAATGGGTGAGAAAGGATGAGAAGAAACAGATTAATTTCTCTTCTTAGATCTATGATATTTCTGGAATGATTATCTTTTGGAGCGGCCCGTTGCATTGTATGTAACTCTGGAGTAGCGCAATTTAAGCTCCAACCTTACACGTCACAATAGCACAATATTATGTGAACTTAGCACCATATACTCTGGGTGTCTTTACATTATTAATGTGAAGTGAAGCTTTTAGATGTATTACTGAACTGCTTTCACTGTAGAAACTAGAGATTCATAACCATGTGTATATTAATGTCTAGCATATACATGGGGATTTATAGTTCTCAGTTACATTTACGCTTATTTTCCAAGTTATACTGGATTTATTTGGACGTACATTGCACATGTAGCATTAACTAATTTATTCACGTTTTGCATTTATTCTTGTTGCATTTATTCTGAAGTTATATGTGCACATATAACCATGTATTGAAAGTGCACATTGAAATGCTTGACTTATGAAATGCATTTTGATTGCGTTGCGTGTTTTCTCCTCTGCAGGTGTGTTCTCAAGGTTTCATAACTAGAGAAAGTATTGTTGCATTATTGATAGTGAGGCATGAGAGAAAAAATCATGAAAGAGATGTAAAGAGCTAAAGAGTTGAAGAAGCCTCCTATTAATCACGTATCAGGAAAGGATGGACACTCAAGGTTGCTGTGGCTATCCAAGTTCCGTGGGATGGTAAAGTCTGGTGATGTTGCCATCGCACAATGTGGAGTTTAAAACCAGTGGTCCCTGGAACGGTGGAGAGAGATGTGCTAAAATTTTTGGTTTTAATTAGTGTTCACACTGTTAGAAGTAAGAGCCATCCCCTTCGAGAGGTACAGATCTCGCAGCGTCCTCTTA
The DNA here is from genome assembly GCF_964261635.1 of Lissotriton helveticus. NCBI lineage: Eukaryota > Metazoa > Chordata > Amphibia > Caudata > Salamandridae > Lissotriton > Lissotriton helveticus. The sequence goes on along the minus strand of NC_136072.1, from coordinate 434,752,355 downwards.
TTCTTGCAAATGTGTAGCTATACACTAGACACCTATTCCCAATTGAGAAGCCTTCTACTAGAGTGTTCACTATGCTGACACCTTCCTGCATTCCTAAATTCCCAGTTGACCTTTTCGTATGACCATTTCATAGTTTAGATTCAATACTAGTTAAATGACTTTAGAATCTTTTCATGTTTAGAAAGGAGGTTCAGAGTTTCTTTAAGGAACACCAATTTCTATTTCTCAGTATCTGTATTGCTGTGACTGTGTTCATTGCATGTCTTATATTATTGGGCTTGTACATATTTCGACGTTTCAGCTTGCCATTTGTGATTCTGTATCGCTAAAGTATGGTTTTGATTTGCATACAGATTAAATTGATTATTAATTTGTAATAAACCCACTTAAAGTTAGCCACTGATACCTGGTCCATATTGTGTGGCCAAATGGGGTATACAAACTTTAAACTGTTTTATTGAATGTTGAACACCTTTTGCCTCTTAGTCAACCAAATGTATTCATCAGCTGAACATGGTAACCACTTCCCATCACACCAGCAGATGGTGGCAGAGGATAGCTGGTTACTGAAGCAGAGGGAGTTAGGGTATCCCTTTCTGGACTTGCCTATACCCAATCTGAGTCAAAAAGCCCATGTCTTGTGTCACAGGATCGGTGGAGTTCCAGCAGTTCAGGAGACACTTGTAACAGCAGAGGCGTGAGTATTAATAGGGTTGCACATTGAAATTGCTTGTTTAGCTTGCCGTGTTTTGTGGAGATTAGGTGATGTGATTCAGTAATTTTGTTTTGTCAGTGTGGCACGTAAGGCAAAGAAGTTGAAGTTGTTAATTGGGCCTGACGTAGCCTAAGATCTCAGGATGTTGATGATTATAGTAATAAGTTATCAGTGTGGAAAGCACATGTTGTCGACGCCACAAGTGAGATAGGGACAATTACCTTTGTATGAGAGTAAGGAGTGGTTGGTATAGCGAATTCTAGTGCACATGGAGAAGCTGCCTAAATCTGGTTGATTCCGGCTGATTGAGGATACCCTTGAGTGTAATTGATTAGGTCAGAAAGTGTCACTCCGAACCATTTCTTGTGTGACAGAATACTTTTTTTTCTTTAGTGGAACAAAGTTATTTGTTGAGATTGCTTTGCATTTGTGTTGCATGCTTAGTGTTGAGAGAAGAGTGCATTTGTGAAAATTGCAAATCAAGGTGAACTCCTGCGAGGAGACAGAACTACGACACAGTGTGCGGTGCTGAGATACGTTGGTTGACGTTGAATGCACTGTTTTTGGTTGATTATGTCATAGAGTGCTGCGCTGTTATTGGTTGTTTGCGCAGAACGAGTATTGTGGGTGAAGAGTTATTTCCTTGTTTGAACAAAATTCTAACTGTGAATTTTGACCTTATTGTTAGAAAATAAAATTCTTTAAGGCTAAACGAGATCCGATTAGGGGAGATGTGAAAATATTTGCTCGAGAAGGAGAAGATGCACAACCTGGAGATATGCCAGGTCATTATATGACCATAAATGTGGGACTTACACATGTATTTTGCTGAATCAATGGCATAAGATCACAGAGAAGGAAGGCCTATTGAGGTTTCCACGCTATGGCACATTTAATTTGAGAATATTTGAGAATTTGAGAATGGTTCTGTACGAAATGAAGCCGCCTCCAAGACCTGCACAGTACAAAGCACTTAATACTTTAGGAAAAAGGAGCTTGTGTTAGGAAAAAGGAAAGGAATCAGGGAAAGGCCCGAAAAGCAGTACGTGCTTATGCGGATGGTAGGTGGGATGCAGAACAAAAGAAGTAGAGAACTGACATGATGGAGGGAGATAGACTGTACCTTGCATTGCGAAACAAAGAAACAGAGAAAGGAAAGGAAGAGAAGAAGAAAAAGGGGAAAAAGATAGAAAACGTGGAGCGTGAGGATGAAGCCAGTGATAGAGAATCTAGTGATAATCTTTTCGATGTGTTGTTGTCAGCTCATCCACCTCTATATGAGGCCCAATTGGAAGGAATGAGTGGTGCAGGTGCCAGTGGAAACCCTGGGCTCTGTACTGCACCAGTGAATGTAAATGCTAATCTGATGGGAAAGAGTACAGGGATTAGTGCCGGTATTAACGCTATCATTCTGAATGCCCCAATTGCACTTATTGTTCCGTTCACTGTTGGTCCCGTGGTCACTCGGTATAAACCTGAATCCGCAGGAAACAAGGAACACACTTTGGCAGTCTCTATTGGAGTAGGCTTGACAGCTAGCATCCCTGTGGGTCCAGGAGTAGGAAGAGTTAGTTTATTCCCGACTCAAGTGAATACCCATTGTGCCGCAAGTGCAGATCCAACTACGAACCAGACAGAATTTTCTCTTACAGGAGGGCTTGCTCAAAATCACCAAATTTTGGCATGTCTATTTGGAATTCACTGTTAATCACAGCACTCCCAGAGAAGGGGTAGTACCTAATACCCCTGTAGCGCAGAATGGTCTTAGTGCAAAATAATTTGATGATTGGATAAAAAGCACGATTGAATCCCCAAGAGAACGTAAAAGTTCAGGATCAAATAGGGAAAAAATTCAGACCCCTGTGAGAGACAATGGGGTGGGTGTAGTTAAATTAAAGTTAGAATTGGATGAGATGACACAAGGAAACCTTGATCTTTCCTGATTCGGGACGCGCTTACCTCAGGGGGCAGGAGAACACCAGCCGCTGCTGCTTCAGGGACGGCCGTGAGGGGAACGGCTTGCCTCCCGCTGTAGCCTCCTTGTCTTTCCCACCTCTCGACCGGAGGACGGGGACCGCACGCCGTGAGGGAAACGGCCATTGAGAACTACACTCCCCAGCAGTGACTGCGAGGCGCAGGCTGCTGACGACAGCACAGCGACCCCCTGCACCACCAAAAGCGCGCCCACCTCTCGCAACACGGGACGCGTGCGGGCGACGCCGGGCTGAGCCCGAGCAGAGGGCGGGCCATCTGTGGCCGTCTGTTGGCAGAAGGAGGCAGGGCTGGGCCAGGCCCCTGAAAACTCCAGATGGGTAAGCGAAAGATTAGGTACGATATAGTAGCCCTTCAGGAATCCTAGGACATATCACCTACTTTTTGTTTAGATGGTTTTTCGAGTTTCGTTGTGCCATCTGTCCCTAGTGTAGCGGGTAGAGCCAAAGGTGGTCTTATTTTGCTTTTTCCCTAAAACTTAAGGGGGCTCTAAAAGTAATTAAACATGCCTCACCAAACCTACTAATAGTGGAAAGAGTGATCTCTCCGACCCAGAAAACCATTTTTATTAATTTTTATAATGCTGGGATTCAGGAAAACAGTAACGACAACCTTGCCATCCTGGATTCATTTTTGTCAGTGGTCAGTCTAGATATATACACTAATACCGAATTCGTCCTCATGGGCGGTTTTAATATTCATCCGTGCAGTTTGCCATGTGGCACAATTGATTATTTGGGACAGAGTGGTGCAGATACTATGCACTTTGGGTACACTAAATGTGGAGAGGCATTAGAGGAGCTATTGGCTAACTCCAATTTATTGGAACCTGCCAGCGGCATAGGCGGACCGAGGCTTATCACTTATAAAGGCTCGGTTCCTGGATCCATTATCGACTATATATTTGTGTCACCGGGGATATTACACAGTGTTGATCTTATAGAACCCTGACTTCTCCGTTCAGCGATCACAATCCCGTTTTATTGGAAGTTCACTGGGGTGATTCCATGGGCCCTAGGCCTCCCTCTGTTAAATCTGGGATAGGAACCCTAAAAGCAGTGGACCAAAGTAGACAGCTTAAGTGGGCAAATGTGGTCCCTGATGATTTTTATGATGAACTTTTCCCCAAGATCGATGGCTTTGTGGCAATTTGTCAAGATCCTCAAGCGGCAAAGCATGAAATACTGGGGGCCTATGAAGATATCTGTTCACAAATATCGAAACAGTTAATAGTAAGATTGGGCCAGGGTGGTAATAATCACTGCCGTTGGTTTGACTCCAACTGCTCCAAAGCTCATAGAGCCCTATTGGCAGCCCTAAACTATAAGCCTAGAAATAGGGAGGCTATCACTATCTTAAGGTGAGAGTATGAGCGGGCCATTAGTGAGCGTAAAGATGGAATCAAGCAAGCCGCATGGGAGAAGTTACTCTCAGTGGATGTCCTGCGGGACAGTAGTCAATTTTGGCAAGTGATAAATCAGCCCCTGTTTTCCGGTCAGGACAATTCGCTCATGGACTGTGTCATCCCTGATGACAGGTGGCTTGCCCATTTTGAATCTGTGTATGGGGATTCATCTTCTGTCCCATGTGCCCCCCAATTGACAACCTCAGAGTATGCCTCGTTAGTTTTTACTCACGAGGAGGTTGAGAGAGCTATCCTAGAAAACTCGAAAAAACAAAGCACATGGGCCAGATGGAGTGCCCGCAGATTTTTACCGTCACTCCCCAAAGCTGTGGGCAGGAGTGTTATCTAAAGTCTTCACAGCCGCCAATTGTAACGAAATCCCGATTTCTTGGGCCACCTCAATTATAGTACCAATCTTTAAAAAAGGTCAGAGGGAGGACCCAGGGTGCTATAGACCCATATCCCTTTTAGATTCTGCTATCAAAATATTGGGAAGAGTCCTTTTGGTGAAACTAAGGGATAGCATGGAAAGTTGTGGGGGTATATCTAACATCCAGTACGGGTTCAGGGAGAAGAGAGGTACGGTCGAGCAGTGTTCAAATTTGCATCTCTTGATTGCGAAATACACTGTAGCCAAGGAGGGGTTGTTATTTTTGGCCTTCATGGAGCTCTCCTCGGCCTTCGACCTGGTGAATAGAACTAAACTGTGGGCCATCCTCCTGAAGATTGGTATAGATGGGTCCTTGGTAAACTTTATGGCATTACTTCATCAGGAGCTGTTTGCCAAGGTCAGAGTCACCAAGGAGGGTAGATGCACGACCCCCTTTAAATCTATGCGAGGGGTGCGCCAGGGCTGCATCCTGGCCCCCCTCCTCTTTACAATCTATATCAACGGCCTAAGTAGCCATCTGGAGGCAGTACAGGGGGAAATCCGCATATAGGAGAGGCTAAAATACCTGCCCTCCTATACGCGGATGACGCAGTACTTATAGCCCGCACAGGTATCGGATTGCAACGGTTGTTGGATGCATTTGGGGCTTTTATGGATCAACTTGATCTAAAGGTAAACGCCAACAAATCTCACACCATGGTGGTAGGCCTCCATAGTACAAAGGCTAAAACTAAAATCTTTAAATGTAAGGGTGAGGTGGTTACAAGAGTGGCAGTTTTTCCTTACCTAGGAGTGCTCTTTGATGAGAGAGGCTCATGGGGGCCACAGGTTAGAGCTAGGGGTCTAGCGGTGGCGAGGTCAACTGCATCACTCATGGAGTTTTCCAAAAGGTTGGGGGCCAGGCCGATGGAGGCCATGAAAAAATCTACAACTCCAAATGTTTGGCAATTGCAGTTTATGGTTCAGCCCTATGGGGTTATATAAAAGACGACACTATTCAGAGGGTGAAAAACAGGTTCTTACGATCCCTGCTGTCCGTCCCTCAGTCCACCCCGACCTTCTCGACCCATGTGGAGGTTGGTTTGGACTTTGTTACTGACAGGTTGAGGCTGGCCCCAATAACATTCTGGCTTAGGATATGGCTGAACAGTGAACTATCTCTTAACCATGCTATTATAGCCGATGTCATGTCCCTAGATCACTCTAAAAAGGTGTCCTGGCTGGAATACATAAGAAGATCTTTAGCCGAGCTGGGTCGCCCGGAACTTTTTTATTCACCTTCCTGCATTAGGAGAGAGGATATTAGCGTGATCAAAAAACAATATATGGAGGGGGCTAGATTGGTACATGCGGAAGGGGAATTGAGGAAGCCGACTGTTAGATCACATTACTTGCTTCTGCATTCCCCATAATTGGAGCCATATCTTGGTATCGTCACTAAGCCGTTCCATAGGTTCCTACTGACCAAGTTTCGTTTGAACTTGATCCATTATCATCTGGGCAGTTACCCCAAATGGGTTAAACCAGAGGCAGCCCCATTTTGTAGATGTGATGATATGTCCATACAAAATACTATGCATTTTACTATGTTTTGTAGGTTTTTTGCTGTGGAAAGGGCTAAATATTTGTTACCAATTTTAAGAAGGGAGGGCTTCACCCATGTGAGGCCTGCTGTAATGTACCTTCAGCTCTTAGGCAGCACTTATGTTATATTTAGCGTTGCAAACTTCTTGGTAGCTGCGTCCAGAACTAAATCACGCAAAACATGATTATTTTCAATACGAGGTTGCCTGTTTTTCCCTATTGAAATGAAAGCGCTATAATTAAATGTTCCGAATAATTTTTATAATTGATTGCTAACACAAAAATTGTTTCATTATGTGTTATTTTGTATATTTTTAACGTATGTATATAAATATTTGTATACCTTTTATGATTTTAACCCCTTCGATGCTGATGACGGAACCATCCTGTCATCAGTCACGGTTGAGCTGTGCTGATGACGGAATGGTTCCGTCATGACCACACCCTGTTCGGGGAAGTTCAGCACCGGGGGGAATCGGGGCAGCAGCCATGTGGTTAACAAATCGAATAAAGTGTATTTGACTGACTGACACTCGGTATAAACCTGAATCCGCAGGAAACAAGGAACACACTTTGGCAGTCTCTATTGGAGTAGGCTTGACAGCTAGCGTCCCTGTGGGTCCAGGAGTAGGAAGAGTTAGTTTATTCCCGACTCAAGTGAATACCCATTGTGCCACAAGTGCAGATCCAACTACGAACCAGACAGAATTTTCTCTTACAGGAGGGCTTGCTCAAAATCACCAAATTTTGGCATGTCTATTTGGAATTCACTGTTAATTACAGCACTCCCAGAGACGGGGTAGTACCTAATACCCCTGTAGCGCAGAATGGTCTTAGTGCAAAATAATTTGAAGATTGGATAAAAAGCACAATTGAATCCCCAAGAGAACGTAAAAGTTCAGGATCAAATAGGGAAAACATTCAGACCCCTGTGAGAGACAATGGGGTGGGTGTAGTTAAATTAAAGTTAGAATTGGATGAGATGACACAAGGAAACCTTGATCTTTCCTGATTCGATAGCTACCAAGAGACTGAACGTGCATTCATGTGTAAAGATGTTACCAAACATGCAGGACAAGCTCATGAAAAACTGTCTGAATTTGCCCAGAAATATGAGGTCAATCTGAATAGGGCCAAGTCTTCGCAGAAAAGTTACAGTGTATACTTTGATGAGAATTACACACCTAGCATAAGAACATCAGAAATGACACTGCAGATTAAGGAATTAATTGGTAGCATCCCAAAATGGAGTGAGGTTGATAAGTGCAAATGCAGATGGGGGAAAAAGAAAGAACAAAAGAAACTTAGGGAGAGGGAGCCACATCTTTGCAAGGTGCCTATGCAGTGATCAGAGAAATAGCCTTAAAGAAATCAAGTATTGAATGCTCCATTGCCTTTAGTGATGAAAAAGTATCAACAGGTAATTACCTCTTTGAAAGGGAACTATTCCAGCTAAGGAAATTGATCGGGTCAAGATTGACAGGACGGGGGAATCTTTCTAGCAGCACGAAGGGGACTACCTGTCCCAGCTCACCAAGGGGGCAGACGAGGAGCCTCCGTGTGAGGGCCATGGCCTGGCAAAGCCCAGGCCAAGGGTAGGCCCATCTTGCGCCTGTCAGCGCCAGGGCAGGTCCACCCACATCGGCTCAGAGGAGGGGCCCTCTTGGCCCTCATTTGGCACTTCTGGTTGGAAATTTGCCAACTCCAGGTATGTAGATTATTGACTTTGTTCCTCATGTGTATGCCCTCATTTTGATTCATCCATTCTGGTTGGACTTTATGCTTCTTGGGATTTGGACTTGGACTAGAGTTTAAACTTAAATGACATCCGATGCTGATAAACGTTTTTTGTTTTTTATGGCACTTTTTATCTGAGGTACAGAGGACTCTGCGAGCCACTAGCTATGCGGAGAAAATATTTCACCGTTGAGGATAGAGATTTTTGGTTGCTGGCTACTCCGGTCACACTCATTGTCATTCTCATTATGGTATTGTTCTTAATGTTTGTTGTAATTTGTAAGAGGCTGAGCTTTCCTTATTTGCAGCCAGGCTTTCCCTTCTGTAGGTGCCACTACTGTCACTCTCATAATTTGTGTTAAAAAAAATTGTGAAATAGAAAGCATCCCTCCACTCTGGCAAAGCAAAATCCCCCGGTACAACACGCTCATCAATAATGAATTATATACCAGGAGCCATACGAGCGATTGAAAACAAATAATGAGCATCTAAGAGAACCCGTCTATTGAAGGTATGATGTCCCCTTAACTCGGGAACCTCCTAAAGTAATCAACCTTGATAAATCCCCAAGTCCTATAGTGGAAAATGGAGTAGAGAAAAAAGGACACAGCTGTGTTCAAAACATCTCTGTTTGTATCTCACCATCTGACCCTAATACACAACCAACCCCAAACGTCTAAAGACCCCTGGGTCCTGCTGTAATGACAATGTTGCTAACCCTGTGAAAGACCCAAAAACAAGTACTAAATCCAAGGTATCTGCGAGACAAACTTCTACCAAGCCTAAAGTGGTACCTGTCCAGGTGCCCTCTAATTTTAAATGCCTGTACACTATGGTCCAAACATTGGAATCCTTTGTGAGGACCATGCTGGGCTCCATCTCTTACCAGACTAAAACATGTGGAAAGTCTTACTTCTACTTGTTTACACCCACTGAAGCACAAAACAGTTTCAAACATTAGTCATTCCTCGACTAAGGTTTGTGTAGACCCTTCCTAGGTAACTCCTGTACTGCCTACTGACCAACAGGGTATCCCACTCGTACTTTCAACTTGTGTCAGTACAACTAACAGCCTGCCAATAAATTGTATTTAAGCTAATGCTTTGAAATCACACTCACAACTTCCTACGTATGGCGCAAATTTCTCCCAAAAGAACCATAACATAATCTCATTGCCAACTCTCCATATACAACCACGTAATAATTACTTACAGGAAAGACGGATCGGATATCTGATTTTCTTGTGTAATTCTGGCCAACGTTCCCACTCTACCAGCAACAGAAAATAAATCATGGGACTTGTCAATATCAAAATGGTTAGAAGGGTAAAATGTATTGGCAGTGAAATAATATCAGTAGGCGTTGTGGCTCTGTCTTTTAAAACTCCATGCCAAGTTGAAACAATTTTGAGCAGGACCAGCTCCCCTATTGTGTCCTCACACCAAATAACAGTACTATCACTTGGTTACTTTTATCAACCAGCGAATATGGCCAGTGGACCATTATCTGTGTGTGCCCGATACTTCTAATACACGATTCCTACCTATAATCGTTTTGAGAGACTACCGGCATTAGATGGGGTAGATTGATTCGATGCGGAATGCCCCCAGGCCTCGACATCTCATGGAGAGGACACTGTTGTGTTTGAGGGCTCTAAAGTGGTTACTCTGCCCAGTATAGATTATTTTCTCTGTTTGCCCACCCCACTTCTTCTCTACCATTTAGTTGTACACCAATATTCAGATCCAGGCTCTGTGGGGAGTTCTAAACAAACAAACGTTGGGGTTTTATTCTGGAATGTGGCGTTATTACGCAGAACGGCTGATACTCCAGAATGGTTAGATTTTGTAACCAATTCCCAGATTATCTATCTCCAGGAAATTTGTCTGTACAGCCTATGCATATCAATGGCTATGGAACCCATCAAGTTCCAGTGGCACCTCCTAGTTCTGGCAGACCCAAGGGTAGTTTATGTATTTCGATTTCAAATTATCTATCTTTTTCCAACATTACTATGGTGGTGATTAAAGTGTATTATCAAATCGTCACTGTTGAACTTTCATCCTTCTGTTATTTAGTGATGGTCAACTTTTATAACAACGCACCAATGTTTGAAATATTGACAGCCCTTGGCAGCATGATAATGATCTTGAGACTATATATAAAGGTGGTACAAAGGAGCTGATTAGGTTATGGGGTGGTGGCTTCAATATACATCTGTGTCCAATGACATCAAAAAATGGTGACAAACCAAATGACCAGCTGTTCAAACATGATTAGGCCTTTTTCTAAATGATCTCTGTACCTCACACGTACTGTCTGACTGCACTTTTAATGGTAGAGGCGAGAATATTGTTATTGATTATATGTTATTTTCCAATCGTTATTCTGCATGGGTTACTAACGTCATCACACATGGTATCTCCCTAAGCGATCATTATCCACAAAGTATAAATCTTAACATCAAACTTCTGACTGATCAGTCTAAAACTCATATTCCACGTGTTGTTGATAACATCAAGATTGCCAACTCAAATGAATGGATTTGCATTGCGATGGTCTCCAATTAATCCAAACACATTTTTACAAAGGTTATTCACTACACATAAGAGGCATTTGAGAAATGCTTAGATGATACAGCTATCCCCAACGATATTCTCAGTCTTTCTGATTATAACAAAGGGGATAAAATAAGGATTTCATTACAAGAACGGAGGCTGACATTATGCATTATTCCTTTAATGCAGTCCAAGCAGCCGCTTACAACACAATATTAAAAGGTTACAGAATAGAACAAAAGCAACACATGAAAGGCATGAGCCATCAACAATCTGCCTCTTTTAAATGCGGCTCCAAGCAGATAAGTTCATTTTCCTTTAATACCATTATTCATTTTTATCTCTATTTTGAAGTTCCCTAGTGTGTGGCTTAACCCCCCCCCCCCCCCTTCCTACTGCCTCTATACCGATCTCCAATTTACGGATATCTCCCTACACCCCCTTCCCTACTCCCATCCTTGCGTGACTGACCAGATTAACCTGCCTTTTCTTTCAGCTTAATTACTATTTCTAATGTTTGAATATATTTAAAGATTTTTAGATGTTTAACCGAACCTTAATATTTTGTTTTTTGTGTAAACGATTATTCTTCAATTTCATCCTTGTTCTACTTCCTCATGCCATAATGAGCTTACCTAATGTCTTTGTTTAACTCCCGTTTTTCACCTCTTTAAACCTATGCAGGCTGCACATTCCAACGCGGCTCTGCATCGCTACCTTTTATTATTTCGGATTTCATCCACAAGTTGTTATTGTTTTCAAAACTTATTCATAAAAAAGGGGGTTTTAGAAAGAAATCCTCATTTAACAGGCCTTTTCAACATTCTATAACAAAATTAATTATAATAAGAGAGGAATTATTCTCTTGACATTCCTTCATCTATAAACCTTGCCACTATTATTAAGGGAAATCCTCCCTAATTATCTTTCATTAAAGGGCTTTACCACTTTTTACAAGTTAACATTTCCTATATACCATGTCTGACTCTGACTCAGACAAGGCTTCTGCCCCTACCCCGAACATAGACAATGAAGCCCTGCAAAAAATCCTTCATAAGGAATTGAGGTCCTGGATGTTTGAGACCTTAAGTCAGATCATGTGTTCTAAAAACCTCTTCTCTGACAAGATCACTGAATTAAGGGGTAAAAGACTTAAGAAAAGTAAAAACATTGATAAGAGCAATATAGGAGGTCCAAGCACCTCATCAATTCAGGGAGGTCTTAGCACCTCAACTTCTAATGGAGGTCCTTGCACCTCAAACTCCCAAGGTGTCCGAGCCGCACAACTTATCTGGGTGACCTTACCGGCACAACTTATCTGGGTGTCCTTAGCGGCACAACTTATCCGGGGTGTCCTGTGCGGCACAACTTATCTGGGGGTCCTTAGCGGCACAACCTATCTGGGTGTCCCTAGTGGCACAAAACATCTGGGTGTCCCTAGCGGCACAAAATATCATAATGCTCTTTACAATATAGGAGATAACGAATCTAATGATATAGAATCCTAAGACACACCTGATGAGTATGTCCTCGATCTTGATGAAGATGATCAAGAATTTTACAATCCATAAGAGGAACTCCCATCATCCTCAAGGACATTATTCTTGACCCCTTAGGGGAAAAATGTTTTCCCCATTAAATCTGAAACACTGAAGAAGTTCTGAGTGGTTCCCTCAGGACCACGTCGCAAAATTCCTTAAAACATGGATAAGAAACCTCTTAGAAAGGGACACTGGTAACATCCTTAGAGCTGAATGCTCTAGACCTTCTACTGAGGATAAAATCTGCTATACCCCCAATTTGGACCCTGAACTCATTAAACTCCTATTCAAACTTGGACGTGATCTAAGAAAAGGGATGGAAAAATCCCTTAAAGGGTGCCAAGACTGTCTTCTCGACGTACTGGGACCATTAGCCAGAATCCTAGATTCCGCAGAAGACAGCCACATCAATGGCACCCCTCTCAACAGCAATCTCATCAGGGGATGGAGCCAGAGAGCATTCATTCTACTGGGTAATGCCAACGCTAGCATTAATGCAGAAAGACAAAGATTCGTTTTGAGTAAAATAAATCCAAAACTAACTGACATGGCGGATAAAGAACCCTTGCAAAACCCAAAATGTTTACACTTTGCAGAAGACCTCATTAAATCCTTGGGAAATAATTCTCCACTTTCCCCACCCTGGACAAGGCACAGCAAAATATGAACAGAGTTTTCAATCCTAACCTTTTTGGGCGGGCCAGAAGGCAGGGCCTCTCTTCCAGCTGCTTCAATCAAAGGCCATTTCCAAGATTCGTGGTTTCAGAAGAGGGTCTCTCTCTCCAGAGCAACAAAAAATAATAGAGGAGGAGATCTCCTCTATGCTTCAGAAAGGTGCCGTAATATAGGTCCCATTAGAAACTTTAATATTTATAAGCACACTCTTTCTTGTAAAAAAGAAAGGCAACGCTTGGAAACCTGTCATAAACATAAGAGAACTAAACAAATATTTGGTTTACAGACACTTCAAGATGGAGGCATCCACCTCTTGAGGGATTTACTCCTAGAGGAAGACTGGCTAGTCAAACTGGACCTAAAGGATGCTTACTTCACCATTCCTATGGCCGAATCCCACCAACCCTTTCTTCAATTTTTCTGGAAAAATCACCTTTACCAATTTCAGGCTCTCCCCTTCGGACTCTCCTCTGCGCCTTGGTGCTTCACCAAGGTCATGAGAGCTGTTGCCTCATCTCTAAGAATAAGGGGCATTCATTTGATCATTTACTTAGACGACATTCTTATAATGTCTCAAGATCCTTCACAACTAGCCAAAGACCTGAAGACTGTGATGGATCTCCTAGAAAGTTTAGGATTCATCATAAACAAAGAAAAATCAATTATGTCCCCTTCCAGATCTCTGGAGTTCCTAGGGTGCACAGTAGACACATTGAAATGTCTCCTTTTACTACCTTTAAAAAAGATTACCAAAATGAGGAAGGAAATAACACACGTCCTGAAACAGCAAGACTTATCCCTGAGAGAGCTAGCCAGACTTCTGGGTCTCCTTTCCTCCTCCATCCAAGCCATCTTTCCCGGTCCCCTCAACTATCGGGCCCTCCAAAGGGTAAAGGCGAGAGCCCTAAGATCTGGCATCTGGTACGAAGATCGGATCTGTCTGGATCAAGAAGCTAATTCGGAACTAGCCTGGTGGCTCGAGAACCTAGACGAGTGGAACAGAAAAGCAATCTTTGGTTCAAAACCAGAGTTTGTTCTAGAATCAGATGCAAGCCTTCATGGCTGGGGAGCTTGCCTTCTCAATCAGAACACTGGTGGTGTCTGGTCACAAGAGGAATCATCTCACCAAATAAAATATTTGAACTAACAGCTGGGTTTTACGCCCTCATGAGCTTCAAACACTCTCTTCAGGGAAGTTCAGTCATTCTAAAGATGGACAACATGTCAGTGGTAGCCTATATAAATCGTCTGCGAGGCACCAAATCTGCGGACCTCTCGAATCTAGCAAAGAAACTTTGGATGTTCCGTCTGGAACACAAGATCGCTCTCAAAGCGGAATATCTTCCGGGGAAATCGAACATCTCTGCATACTGGAACTCAAGATTCCTGTTAGATCAGAGCAATTGGAAACTGAATGTTTCCGTGTTCAGTACCCTAAACAAGATCTGGGGTCCTCTAGAGATAGACTTATTTGCGAGCAGACTAACCTTTCAACTGGAAAACAACTTCAGCTGGATGCCTGACCCGGGTGCTCTAGCAGTCAACGCTTTACTACAATCTTGGAAAAGAGCCAAGGTGCACGCATTCCCTCCCTTTGCCATGATTCAGAGAGTTCTTCAGATAGTGAGACAGGATCAGTGCTTCCTTCTCCTAATAACTTCCTTTTGGCCATCCCAAGAATGGTTCCCCACCACTCTAGAACTAGCTTGCAATCCCCTTCTTAATTCCTACCCTAGAGAATCTTCTTGCAGACGTAGACGGAGGAGTTCACCCCCTAATTCAGAACACAAGTTTAACCCTTCTTGCCTGGAGAGTGTCAGGAGATCCAATAAAATCTCAGGACGGCTGCAACTCTCCTCTGAGAGTCTTGGGCCCTAGGCACTCACTACAGATATAACAACATATGGAGAATATGGGTACGTTGGTGCCTGGAAAGGTACCTGAATTCCTTGGAAGCACCTATTGTTGACATAGTTAACTTCCTTGCTAAACAATTTGATAAAGGCCTCAGCTATAGAACTATCAATTGCTATAGATCGGCTATTTCTGCTTGTCATGGCCTTATCAATGGTGAAACGGTAGGTACAAATGTCATTGTTTGTAGAGTGATGAAAAGCATTCGTTTAGGAAAACCTCCTAAACCTAAATATGAAAGTCTTTGGGATGTCAAACTAATCTTTGATCTTTTCAATAACTGGCCTGTTAATACTCCCCTCAATAGAAAAAAAAACCTTTCCATTAAGGTGGCTACTCTACTATGCCTAATCTCATGCAGAAGGGTCTCTGATATCAACGCCCTGGAGATTACGAATAGATCTTATAACATGTCAAGTTTGAGACTTAGAGAAGAACAAAGACTATGTCTGATTCAATCTTTTACCCAGGTTTTGATTTATGTCCAAAACTTTGCTTTGTGGACTGCATGAGAGAGTATGATCGCAGAATGTTTGCTCTTCGCCCTCAGGATGTTAACCAATTACCTATATCCTTTGTTAAACCCCGCAAAGGCATAACCTCAACCTCTATTGCTTGATGGGTTAAGACTGTTATGAGTTTAGTAGGTATAGACTTAATGAAATTTGAAGCTCACTCCCTTAGAGGGGTGCTATGGCCAGGCAATCTCTCTGGTCTAGAGGTAAGTTGGACGACATTCTCAAAGCTGCTGACTGGTCAAATGCTAGCACCTTTGCACATCATTATTGCAAGCCTATTGAACATATGTCTGATGTTGTTTTATAAAGCTACCAACATGCATAATGTAGCCTCCGTTCTTGTAATGATATTGCGATTCTCTTATTACCATGACTAGAGAATCTGGATTTCATTAAAGACACAGAGGCTGACATTATCCCTCCCATCTCACCCCTTGGTGGTCTTACAATGACTTAATGCTGTGTTTGTTACAGTTTATTACTGTACTTTTTATTAACAGTACTTGATTCATCCCTTGTTCCTTTTAGCATGATAAGCTTGACACTATTTTTTACATTCAAGAGATATTTACTTTTTTCTCTTTTCAGGTAACGCTCCTTAACTGTGTGTCATCTGGCCTTTGGTTTTACCTTCGTTCTTCCTTCTCCTTCATCCTGCTCATCAGAAGATTGTTTTGATGTTTCAAGTTTCATGAACTTATTTTGCTCCACATTTAAAAGAGGCAGATTGTTGATGGCTCATGCATTTCATGTGTTGCTATTGTTCTATTCTGAAAACTTTTAATATTGTGATGTAAGCGGCTGCTTCGACTGCATTAAAGGAATAATGCATAATGTCAGCCTCTGTGTCTTTAATGAAATCCAGATTCTTTGGTCATGTTAATATGAGAATCACAATTATCTGCTATACGAAGGAGATCAATCTGTAAGAGGCAAAGATGTTTTGAATCTGTATGTTCCAAGGCACACAAGAGACTCAAGGAAGCCCTGCATAAATCTCCTAGAAGTTTGAAGCAAGTACAGGCATCTAGGCAGGAATACAGACTAGCCGTGAAAGGGCGGAAGAAAGACTTGAAGGATGAATCTTGCAAGTACCTCCATGAAGCAAGCCTTAGTAATGACAGCACAGCTTTATGGCATGTGATTAATTCACCCTTCTTGAGTGAAGCAAATAGCCCTCGGCTGGAGCTTGCCATTACTGAAATTGAATAGGTAACCCACTTTTCAAAAATGTATGCAAAGGCTTCCAGGAAGTTGGTAGGACCTATGTCCTATCCGTTTATTGTTCCTACTGAGGCCCCTTCCAATAGCCTTGCATTTTACCTAGAGTAGGTTAATAAGACTCTTATGGATAGTAGGTGGGGGGAGGAGCTCTGGGTCCTGACGGTATAATTGTGGACCTATTCACGGCAAATATCTCTCTGGGCCCCTATACTGACTCTGGTTGTGGGAGCGTGCTGTAGTTCAGGCTTTCTGAACACTTGATCAGAGTCACTTATCATCCCTACTTATAAGAAAGGTGACCGTTCCAACCCGACTTGCTACCGCTTGATTTCATTACTAGATTTGCTAGTGAAAGTCAATGGCCTCATCATCCTTTTCAGATTAGAGGATGGGTGGCATCTAATGAAATTCTTTTTGGTTTACAATATGGATTTCATAGCGGTCTAGGGACAATAGAACAGGGTTTATACCATAACCTTTAAATTGGAAAGTACACTAGGATGAAGTGAGGACATATAATTTTAGCTTTTGTATACCTATCCTGCACATTGAATTTATTTAATAATGATGAACTGAAGACCATCCTGAGAATCTTCAGAGTGGTCCACCTATAATTCAGTTCTTCAAGGAACTATACTCGGGAAGTGGGGCCAGGGTACAGTATGTTATCAAGAGAGAGTCATTTATCCGGACTCCATAGAGAGGTTGGTCAGACAGAGGGCGTTCTCGCGCTCTTTCTGTTCTTATTATATATTGTTAGGCTGGGAAATGTGTTAGCGAAAAACTAGAGATCTCCCACAAATTGTACATTGCCCGATCCCAGCCCTTCTCTACGCCGACGATGCCGTGCTGAAGGCCCATACCCCCCCAGGACTACAGTGCTTACTTACTAAATTGGTTAATTATACGCAGTAATTAGGTTTGTTAGTTAATTTAACCAAAACTTTAATAATGAAATGTGAGAGGAGGCCACCGAAGTGCTGTGATATAATGATTGGAGCCACTAAGATTAGTTTTACCTCTTTCTTTCCCTGTTTGGGCATTTTACTTGACAAGGATGATTCATGGAAGCATGCTATTAACACCAGGAAGCTGGTTTTTAAGAAAACTACCACAGTTGCGACTAACATTGCTGTGAAACTTGGCAATAAGCCTCCTACAGAGATGCTGACCATCTATAAAGCCAAGTGCTTGTCTACGCCCCTTTATGGGACAGGAGTATGGCGACATGGTAGCAAATTTTACAAATGGTGGAAAATGCTTGTTTCAGATGTTTCCATACTTAACAACTGCTCCTCATTTGTATGCCACTTTGGATTAGAGGCTCCACATTTAATAGACACAGCCAGGATCTAACCAATTCTACTTCGGCATAAGATCTGGTCATCTGAGCATACAAGGCTCAACTGTGAGATCATTAGAGACTACTTTAAATCTCAATCTGCTCTTCAAATTCCCTGGCTGAAATACATCATGTTTAGTACATTATGGCACAAATATACGAGGGACAATGCCAAATTGCAGTGGCCTTTGACAGGCTCTTTTGATGAGCAAAAGATTGGCTTTTTACAGGAACAGTTGTTTAAGAGACAAAGTATACAGTCAATACTTGACTCTCTTCGAACTTGGCAGAAGGAGGCTAAACAAAGGTAATAAAAAATGGAGAAGGAGGCACGGTTAGGGAGGATGCAGAAAGCTGTGGCATATGGTAGAGAAAAGCAGGAGACAGGAATTGAATGCGAGGATAGGCAATTTCAGTTGCATATTGACAAGTCCTATCTGGCCAAAGAGGGAGACGATACTTTCGTAGAGGACTTGTTAGATACTCGACCCCTGCCTCCTTATGCTCCGCAGAGGATATATCCCATTGTTCCTTTGCAGTCACAGCAGCATGTTTCATTTGCTCCAGTTGTCCCCGTATCTACGGCTGTTATTTCAAAAGCTTTAGCTACTGCACCTCCTGTTCTTTCTCTGTCCTCGCCATCTTTGACGACTGTGACCTCTGTTTCATCTAACATTACAACTCCTGTGTCCTCTGTTCCTTCTCCTCCGGTACAAACATTGACTACAGTTGTACCTACCAATTCTATTGCTTCTCCTCCTATGGTTATCCATCCTCGCAAATCTTGCCACTATAGTCTCTTATAGAGGTCGGTTGTATGATAAGAGTCCCACTAAAATCACTCAGTTCCCTATGCATGAAGTCCATCCAATCTATCATCCAGAAATACCTGCACTGACGGATCAGCACGGCGCGATCACTAGACCGGCCATGGCTGCCCGCTTTCAGGAGCAATGAGTTTATACTCCATGGAAAATAAGTGAGGTTTTAGCCCTTAAGGCTACTCTGCCTGATCCTAGGAAAAATCCCACAGCTTATAAAGAATTAACAGAAGCAGCCTCTTCTACTGTAATGACTCTTGCTGATATTGAAATGTTTTTAGGTCTTCTTGTTCCGGTCGATATTTGGCGGCAGGTGCATACTCAAAATCATGTTGCTGAGTTGGGTGGTACATGAGATGTGATTAAGGGATGGGATCAGGAAAGGAAGCCGGGAGAAAAGCTGTGTGCGGAGATACTCGCTTTGCCCGGTCGTATTATAACATATATGCATTCCCTTATTCTACCAAAGAAAGTTAGTTGGGACAGATTGACAGCCTGTCAACAGAAAAAGGATGAGAGTGCATCTGATTTCTTTACAAGGTTTGAAGATATATTTTTGGATTACAGTGGTCAGGATATGTCCACGGAGGGAGGAGTTCGGTTGTTCGATGATAGGTTCTTCTTCCTGAAATAATGACTTGTTTGTAGGTGTCTGAAAGTACTTGGTCTACATCTTCGCCCTCTGTTATTCTGAATATGGCTCAATATTATGAATATCGAGATCAGGAGGAAAAGGATATAACTGACAAAAAGCATAAGGATTTAAAGACGTAAGTGTTGTTGCAGCAGGCATTTCAGGGAAATAATAGAGGACATCTGGGACAAAATGAGTGTGTGAATTGCAAGGAAGAAGGACATTGGCGTAGCCAGAGTCCTGTCCTTTTGCATCAGATTTCGTCCCCTAGAGGACGCGGTTCTGGTGGTAGAGGTCGTGGGATTGAGAGAAATCAGACTGCTCCTGCACCTGCGGGCTGCTTCGATAATAATTATTTTGATGACCCTAGAGATGGACAGTATTATCATAATGATTATGATGTGGATGATGCGACAGGTATGTCTTACAGCTAGGACAGCCAGGGACAGGGTGAGGAACCAGTTCAGATATCTGTACATCAGCGTGGTCCTTATGTCACAGCAGATTTCCAAGGTTTGGCTAAGGAATTTTTGGTGGATACAGGAGCGACAAAAAGTTATGTTTCTCGACATATGGTCCCTGGGGCGGCCCTGTCTGGCCACAATAATATTTCAGTCGTTTTTTCTGGTGTACCGGTCGTCAACCCCATTTCACGCCCCCTTGCACTTACTGTTGGTCCTTTTACTGTTGAGTCTCCATTCTTGTTAACATCTAATTGTGGTGAAAATGTGATGGGTTTCGACTTGTTGAAGAAGTTGTATGCTACCATTTATTGCTCTCCTGATGGTGTCTATATTACCATGGGTCTGCAGGTGGGTACTAGGCAGTGTTTGTCCCAGGATTCATACCTTCTAGATGAGTTTGCTCAGGTACCCCCCACACTATGGGCCAAAGGTTACACAGACGAGGGTCTATTGCATATACCGCCAGTTTCTATACATGTTAAAGATAATGCTATTTTGCCCCGTATTCCTTAATATAAAAATACAGCAGGCGGGAGAACGGGCTCTTCTTCAGATCATTCAGGATTTGATACGAAAGGGAGTAGTTCAAGAGACATCTGCCAACATTTGTAATAGTCCTCTTCTTCCAGTCCTTAAGAGGACACATAAGGGCTCCTCTGATGCTATCGATGATGTCTATTGTTTTGTGATTGATATGCGCGAGGTTAATAATACTGTAGTTCCGCAGTTTCAGGTGGTTCCTGACATCACTACACTTTTAACGATGATCCCATATACTGCTAAGTTATTTTCTGTTATTGATTTGAAAAATGCATTCTTCAGTAGAACTATACACCCGGATAGATGGTATTTGTTTGGATTCACACTGGCTAGCAGAAGCTTCAGGTTTTGTTGTACTCCTTAAGGCTATACGGAGAGTCCTAGTATTTATAGTCGGGCATTAAAAAGTCAGTTGGATTCACTGTCGCTTTCTCCTGGTAATGTATTGGTGTAGTATGTCGACGACTTGGTAATTGCTACTGATATGGAACAAGGTTGCTGTTGCATTTGGCACATCATGGACATATGGTCTCTCTTTTGAAATTTCAATATTGTCGACAAGAGGTCACCTACTGTCGAAGGAGGGTAGGAGAGTGACCCCTGTGCACATCAGTACCATAATATGCGCTTTTATCGGTATTACTTCCTACTGTCGCCAGTGGATCCCAAATTATTCATTACTAATCAAACCTTTGCTTGCATTAACAATGAAAGCAGTGCATGAGCCTTTGCCTTTGACGCCTGAATGTCAGCAGTCTTTTGAGCAATTAAAAACTGCACTTTGTTCGGCTCCGGTGCTTGGCACACCTAACTATAGAAAACTGTTGGTGCACGGAAAATGTGGGGATAAACACAGGCCTTGCGCTTATTTTTCTGCTGTGCTTGACCCTGTTGTGAATTGTCTGAGAGTGGTTGAGGGTGTGGCCAATTCACTCAAGCAATCGGCTGGACTCGTACTTGATACAGACCTCACAGTTATGGTGCCCCATGCTGTTGATAAACTTTTGAATAAGATAAAGACACAGCACCTCACCATTGCACGTCTTAATGGTTATGTATTGACATTGTTTGCTAAACATATTACGATCATAAGGTGCGCCACTCTGAATCTAGCCACGTTACTACCCCTCCTTTCTGAAAATAATGCAGTTGACAAACATGACTGCATTTTCCAGGCGGAAGAAGGGACGGGTAGACCTGACTGATGTTCCCTTATCTGACCCTCAAGGGGAACTATATGTTAATGGCTCCTGTTTTAAATTACCAGAGCAGCTCCTTCCATCTGCGAGCCTCCCAAGCGTTCACAGCCTTCGTTGCCCCTGGCCGCCTTGATTCATTCAGGCGCTGCCCCTCCTAAACCTGCCCTCGGCTGCGCCAAACCATTTGCAGACTGTTTTTCCGCTGCCTCCGCCCTGGGACCCAGGAACCATGCGATCTGCAGTGTGTGCACAACACTGCCTGAACCCGACAACCCTGTCCTGAAGACGATCCCGACTCACAGGGATCGAAACGCCGTCGACATCACAGCGCAACTTTATGGCACATTTAACGTCTTTGGCTCTTGTAAAATTGTTTGATACCATGATTTAAGTGACTAAAACTTAATCCTGCAGAGCCATCACTGTATATTTCTTTTGTCACCTTGCGCCGTTCACGCTGTTCACGTTCAGCACTTGCATCATCACCTTTCACCAATTGTATATATCACCACTCACCAAGTGCCTTCGGGTTGTCACATGATTTCCTCTGTACAGTGCTGCCTAACTGTATTCCCATGTGAAACACCCTCCTCTGAATTGGTGAATAACAAGCTCTTAAACCATATGAGCCTCCTTCTTTCTTTTTTATGTAATGCTGATTGCATACATCATCTAACTGCCTTAAATTGATACCTGTTGGGAATTGTTGTTTTATATATTAAATTACCAGATGGCACTACCACTGCAGCTTATGCTATCACTGCATTGCGGACGGTGGTAGAAAAATCACGGGTCCCCTATCAGTCGGCTCAAGCTGCCGAGATTGCTGCCTTCATCCGAGCTTGTGAATTGAGTGAAGGACTGATTGTCAATATTTATATTGACAGCCAGTACACATTTGGGGTCGCGCATGATTTTGGGTGACTGTGGGCGGAGAGAGGGTTTCTTACCTCTCAAGGTACTAAGATCCAACATGGGTACCTTATATTGCGGCTTTTGGCTGCTTTAACGCTCCTCACGAAATTAGCAATAATTAAGTGCAGCGCTCATAGGAAGGTCACTGATGACGTGGGTAGAGGAAATGCATTTGCAGATCGGACAGGCAAGGAGAAGGCCCGAAGTAAAATGAAAAGCATGTCTGTTGCAGGTCCAGCTAGGTGGGTTCCTGAAGTCCCTATGTTTGAAAACACTGTTGAAAGGGTGAAGGAGATACAAAGCGAAGCCACAATAGAGGAATTAGCGAAATGGCAGGAGAGTACAGCACCGTTAAATGAGGAAGGATGTTGGATTGATAAATATGGAGAACAGAAATGGATGTTGCCAGATGCATATGTCCTTCCTGTGGTTACCATGGCCCATGGTCCAGCCCATGTCAGTGCGAAAGGCATTTGTAAATTGTTAGCCCCAGTATGGCATAATGATAACATCTCTAAGACAGCTGCACATTTGGTGAAACATTGTATGGTCTGTATGATACATAATCCTGGGAAGGGTACCTTATACTACCTGGTAATTTTGTACTACCTCCTTTTCTTTTTTATGTCCTCCAAATGGACTACATTGAATTAGAGAGATGCAGTAACCTTAGGTATGTTTTAGTGGTCATATGTGCGTTCAGCAAATGGGTTGA
The DNA here is from genome assembly GCF_964261635.1 of Lissotriton helveticus. NCBI lineage: Eukaryota > Metazoa > Chordata > Amphibia > Caudata > Salamandridae > Lissotriton > Lissotriton helveticus. The sequence continues at coordinate 434,729,471 of NC_136072.1, read as the reverse complement.
GGCTTACCCCACTAAAGACAATATGGACATTACAACTGCAAAAGTACTCTTAAAGAGTACTTTCTTCGATTCAGCTTGCCACAAATTATCTGGAGTGAGAACGGGAGTCATTTTAATGGGAAAGTTAATAAATTAATTTGTGATGGTTTACATATTAAACAGAAATTTCATGCTGACAATCATCCGCAGTCAGCGGCTTTTCTTGAGACGTACAATGGTACTCTCAAACTGAAATTGGCAAAATTCCAGGAGACAACAGGTTTAAAATGACCAGATGCTCTACCGCTAGCTCTTTCTTCAACTAGAACAACGGCTCAGTCTAGAACAGGCTTATCAACTTCTGAGGTCGTGATCGGACGTCCGGAAAAATGTCTGGGGAGTCCTGGGGCCTCATAAATACTCGCATATTGCATATCCTGCATTGCTTGATTATCTTGGATATTTGACAGAAAGTTTACGTTCTATTCACCAACAGTTATGAGAATCCCTACCTCCTGTACCAGAGGGGCTCCGCCACAACATTCAGCCTGGGGACTATATCCTGGTGCGGAATTTTCAGAGGAAGAAAAGTCTGGAGCCCCGCTGGAAAGATTCAGAGCAGGTTCTGTTGGTGATGGACGGCTGTACAGGTTTCTGGTCGAAAGAACTGGGTGCAAGCCACCCACTGCCGTAGGATTCCTTTACCGTTGCCATACGACCAGTGGGTCAAAGAGGGTATCGTTGACGTCGAATGTGAGCACGTGCCCAGGTTTGTTCCCTTTAGTGATGCCAAGTTGACCTGGTCAAAGATAGATAAGGAGAATGATGTTTTGAATGAGGGCATTCCAACGAGCTATTGAAGAGCCTTTGTTCCTTGATCACACAGTGCCTGGGGCTGCCAGGTACAATGTGCGCCCTCAGCCGAGGGCTACTGAGTCCAAGGAGAAAAAAGAATAGGGATGGACTGTACAAGATAGGTAGTGCTGAGTAACAGTACCAACGAAATAATTGAAAAGAGTGGTAATTCTGTGTTTACTTTGCCTTTGTTGTTTGAACATTAGTCAGGGAAAACAGAAGTATACTTTGAAGGTATACCACCTTTATCGGCATGGGTCAGATTAGAAGAGCTTAGGACAGAGCAAGTTCCACCGCCGGTGCTCAAGAGTTCTAACGTATTGATGGACAATAGGAGTCTGTACCAATAAGGCTCTGACAGACACTGGGAACATTATATTTTCTTGCATTTTCTTTCTTTGAATTTACAACGCATCCTTTCGGCAGAAAGGTTGCTGAGGAGGAGCAGCCAATGGTTACTGTACAGCATAATATGACGTGGTCAAGGAAAAGCAAAATAAAATGTGTAGTTTTCTTGATACGGCTGATAATAGTACTGTATCATGAGTTTTGTAAGATGCTCAAAGCTTGTCTTTACTAACCTGTGCGTAGTTTGCGCTACTACGGGCTACGCAAATTGCACGTAGCACAGTGCAAAAACGCATAGCGGGCATTTTTTTGCTTGCTCGCGGTCCTCAACGTTAAGTTGGTGACAGCGGGCGAGGAAAATCAACATCCCGGCGAGACTTTTTCCTCGTTAATGATCAGGAACATCAAGTTGCCGATCACGAGCGTGGAAAATAAACCTCCCGGCTAGATTCTCAACGCGGGGAGGTCAGGTTTCTCATTGCAAGTGGTCACGTATGCTCGCGACCGCTCGCAATGAGAAACTACCAGTTGAGAAAGCTGCCACTCGAGTACAAATCTACTCGAGAGGCAGAAAACGACCGCTTGCACTGTGCAAGATGCCGTTTGCAATGATTGCACAGTGCGTACAAGCATCCGGCACTGTGCAATCAGTGAGAACAGCATTTTCCCTACCGCACTACGCAGTTTGTGTAGCTACGTGTAGCGCAAAGTGCACTTTGCGTAGCTACGTGTAGCGCCACTATGCAAACTATGCCCAGGGTTAGTCTTTACGCAGTAAGGGTAAGGTCATTTCCCCAAGACGACATAAAAGAACTGCTCCGAGTAATGTATTTTTGGAAACGCATAGAAGGTTCTTTGGCGAAGGGACCGCTTGCTACCCCACTCAATATGTTACCAGTTTGAGGTCTGCATATCCCTTATCACTAGTAATTTACACATATACTCGACCACCCTAATTTACAGAAGTGAAAGGACTGTTTGGTTTTGGTTATCCGGGGTCATGTCTATACCATAGAAAGCCACTGGGGGTGAGTTATCCATGTTGTGATAACAATACATATTGTGATAATTTTTATATGAAAAAACAAAAGGTTACCTTGGTGGGTTGACATTACAAGCAATTGATAGTTCCCCAAGAGGCCAGTTACTACCCTCCTTGTTGCCCCATTGTGAATAGCACTGATACTTCACTGTATATAAATTGCTAGGGAATAGTGTTGTACAAAAATACGATCCCCTTAGTGAATAAAAAAGATCCAAGTACTTTTGGCATGAACTCCAGGTATGCTGCAGTGGATTAGGAGGGGCCCATTTACGCACATACAGAGTTTTTCTTCTTGTCTAATGGGACTTATTCCAATATCCACAATGGTACAGATGATGTAGCTCTTGGAAAGGTATTGCCTTTCAGTGTGCCCTGTAAATATGCCAAGCCTAATATACAATGGGTTAAAAGAACCTTAACGAAAGAATTCTGTGAGGGAGTGACCGATATAGAGGTATATAATTACAGTAATGGTATCACTTTTGGATACATACTTTCCTCTATTTTCACATTGGGTGGTACTTCCGTGGCCAGGGGTGAGAAAGCTAGAGAATACTTTGGAGGCAAGCTGCAAATTCTATCTAACACTACAGTGTCAGCTTTGCGCGATATCACCATCTAGTTGGAGAGTATGCAGATATATTCGGAACAGACTAGATATGCAGTGGATTTTATCCTAGCCAAGAGTGGTGGTGTATGAGCGGTAGTCGGCGATCAGTGTGTGTTCGGGATCAAGAAAATTGAAAAGAATATCACCAAACACATTTTAAATATTCCTGAAAATGTCAAGGGAATGGACAGTGGAAATTGGAGTTGGTCCCTTTTCAGTAGTTGGGGCTGGATCCTTGAAAAGGTGATTTATCTTATTGTGACATTGATTCTCTGCTCTGTTCTTGTTCAGTGTCTTCCCTTTTGCTGTTCCTATTGTACCACCGTTTTCATACCCAAAAAGATAATATCAATTCATGACACAAATGCCACTATAATGCTTCAGAAATATGTTGATAATTTGATGAACACTGCAAATGCCAATTGCGTATCAAAAATCCACCGTACTTTACACAAGTCCTTAGTGATTCTTTGATAAAGAAGAATCACTAAGGACTCGTGTAAAGTATGGGGCATGCGACAGCAAGAGGCTTAAGCACAGCTGCTGTGTAGAAGCATTGATACTTTTTTCGGTCCATTATGTAACAAGTATATTTGAAGAAACAATTTGACCTTTTCGCAATAAAAGGATTTAAATTGGAAGAAATTGGTGGATTTTTGATACGCTATTGGCATTTGCAGTGCGCTCGAGTTTGATATACATCCGCTTCATCTTCGTTAAAGTATACAATTCACGTGGTTTTAGGACAGACCACAGTCGAGCTGCACGCCTACATTTTGAACTGGGATATACTTAGGAATTAAAATTTGCAACACAGGAGTGCCCTTGACTCTTCACGTTGATAATTTGATGAACACAGATGAAGGTATATTTGAGAATGCATCCCTCCCTGCTGTTTCACTACCTGATGTTGATGACATGGAATGTTCCTAATTGTACCCCAATTTGATATTTTGCTACAGTTTGCAATTCTGTTTCTTTCTGTTATAGTTGAAAATGCTTTAGCTCATGCTAAAAGGAGGGTCTGTTAGAATAGACCTGAGATTGCTTATGCAGTGCCCTATATAAGTTAGCATTTGTGGCACCATTTTCTGTCTAGAAGCCATTTTGAATGATGATTGAAACAAATCCCTTACCGTTTCTGAGAAAAGGCCTCTGTTCAGTTTTGTTTCTGAAATATTGAAGGTTTTCCTCAGTAATGAATAGACTGTTCATATTTGCACATACCTTTCTTACTAGATAGAGGCCCTCTCCCACTTGTCTGGAGGCGGGCGCATGGTGAAATGACCTTGGGCTGTGTTAGGTTATGGAAGATACCAGGCTTGAAACTTATTATTTCCCTATTTCATTGCCCAGATGCATCTGCCGGGAAAATTCCATTGTAGTCGAGTCTTTGCCCAACTATGAAACGTACATAATGTATCTCTATGCATGTTGATTTCAGTTCCCCTCTGTACCACTCTTCGAGACTATGCAGATGGGACTCCACTCTGAGTGCATCTGAATAAAACAATTATTAGAATATTTTCCACTGTTCTTCCGACTCTTCATTTGGTATTGAAGGCAGAGAGGTGGTCCAAGGAGACCCGGGCGGCCCCTAGCGGGTCACTTCTTTCACACTTACTGTACCCCAAAAGGTGTAGAGTTGCAAACCCATTAAGAGGATGTTGCCTTCGAATTGGCAGGACAAGTTCCAGATATTGAAATATACCCCTTGAGGACAAATGATGATTTACCACCAGGTCTTAAAGATACTATGAAGCTAGAAGTCTGGGACTTTTTAGTAAAGGACATAGGTCTCATCAAAGAGTTGAATCTGTCCGCATTAATGTAAAACCCAATGTTGAGTACCCAAGTACCCTGCAGTATAATTTGACTCCAGAAATGATTGCTAGGATTACTCCTGGTATTGGCCCAATGATACAAGGTATTTTGAAGTATATAATGGGGAGTTCATGTAATTTACCCAATATTGGCTTACATCAGCCTAGCAGTAAGTACTGCATAGCCCACGACTTGAGAAACAAACACCATAGATGTTCTGTGTTACCGGATCCAGCTGTGATTTTATTTCAAATTCCATGTGAGGCTGAGTGGTTCACTGTCATTGACTTATGTCCGGACTTTCTCTTCATACCCCTGCTTTAGGACAGCCAGTTACTATTTGCATTTTGGTTCCAGCACTGTGCTTTAGCATGGTGCCGAGTCCCACAGGGGTATATGGCGTGCCCGCAATTTTTAATTTGATCCTCAAAAAGAATCTTGAGTCTTTGATTTCGCTCTGTAACTCAGTTCCAGTGTAGTACCTACTGGTTGGGTCAGATACGCAGGAAGTTTGCAAACAGGATACTATGGCTCTGTTGAACCACCAGGCTTGGAATGGACATAAAATGTCCTGAGTAAGTTACAGAATTGAGAGAAAGAAGTCCTGTATCTCGGACATCACATTGAGGAGGGAACGAGGAAGGTGTCACAAGAAAGAATATCTGTCATTCTGAAAATGAATCCGCCAACTACTCAGATGGAAGTCAGGATGTTTTTGGGAATGGTGGGCTACTATTGCCAGTAGATTCCAACTTTTCCCTAGTGGCCAAAATTTTACACAGGCTGATACACAAGGATGGGTCTGATCAGGTACCCTAGGATAACAACTGTTTTATTGCATTCCTGGAGCTGACAGAACGTCTTTGTCGTGCTCCAGCGCTGGGAATGCCTGACTACAATAAAGCATTTGCTCTTTTTTGGCTGCGCTCTCTTAGTGCTTTCACAGTTACATTGAAATGCTCAAGAGCCTGTGGCCTATTTTTCTGCTACTCTTGATCCCACAGCTGCAGCGCTACCTGGATGCCTTACAGCAGTGGATGTGGCAGGTGACAGCATAGAGATATGTGAAAGTATTGTGATGTGTCATCCTCTTACTGTACTTGTGCCCCATTCAGTGGAAGCATTATTGACTTATACCCGTACCCAAGACCTGACTAACAGCCGCTTGAACAGATATGAGCACTTCATACTGGCAGCAGAAAATGTGAATTTGAAAAGATGGGCTAAATTGCTACACTTTTACCCCTACTTGAAGTCGAGAGTGATGAGGGGGGAAGTAGAGTATGACTGTCACAATGTCACTGAACTATGTGCCAAGCCAAGACCAGGTATTCAAGACGAGCCACTGCCTGAGTCCAATTCTTTACTGTTTGTTGATGGGTCCTGCCTACAAGAACATGAGGGAAATTTGAGAGCTGCCTGCACAGTTTGTTCTGTCTCAGACATAATTAAAGCCTCCTGGCTTCTAGTAGTAACATCCACACAAGTGGCTGAATTGATCAAGTACTGAGTTTCTTCACAGCTGAAAGTGATGAGTTTCACTGACAGTCAGTATGACAGTTATGGTCACAAAGGGGATTTGTGACTTCTTCAGGTTCCCCTGTACGGAATGGTGAGGATGTAGGAAGACTGCTTGAAGAAATACAGTTGACTACCCAGATTGCGGTTGTGAATTGTTCCGCACACCGCAGGGGAGATGATTATATGACAGTCGGTAACAGATACACTAACGAAGTTGCACAATACTGTGCCGATGGTGCTTGTACATTCAATGGTGAATATTCAAATGAAGGTTAAGATGAGGCTAATCACAATCTTTCTTTAACCACTGCTGGTACATGAGAAGTGGTTTAGAGGTTACAGGAAGAAGTGTCAGAGATAGAACAGCAACATTGGTTCAGAGCAGATTGTGTTAAAAGAGATGATGACATTTGCGGATTTCAGGAAATGAAAGACCAGTGTTGCCAGATAGTCTGTTGCTCCCAATGGCTAGCCATTATAATGGTCTGGCTCATGTAGGTAGGGATGCTTTGATTTGTTTGTTCCAGTAGACATGGTTGAACCCCAGATTCAGAATGATGGCTGAAGGACTGTCACATATATGCTGTGTGTCAACAAATGAACAAAGGGAAGACAACTGCAGTAACTTTGTGCCATGTAGGGAGATCACAGGGTCCATTCAACAGGATGCAGGTGGACTTTATCAAAATGCCTGTGTGCAATTGGTTGAGATACATCCTGGTGATAGTGCGTATCTTCTACATTGGGTTGAAGCCTACCTGACCAGAAGAAATTACAGTCTCACAGTAGCTAAATTGTTGTTGAGGGAGCTCATACCAAGATGCGGTTTCTCGGCTTCTCCGGAATCAGACCGAGGAACTAATTTCAGTAATGAGATCCTGAAAATGTAATGTGCAGCATTACAAGTGGAGCAAAGACTACATTGCAGTTACCAACCTGAGGCTTCAGGAATAGTGGAACAAGTGAATGGCACACTGAAATCCAGACTAGTTAAAGTGTGTGCTTCAGCGTCTTTGAAGTGGCCTGATGCTTTGCCCATTGTGTTGATGAGTCTTCGCCGTGTTCCCGATCACAGGAAAGGATTGTCCCTCACAAATTAATCATCGGCAGAGTGATGAGATTGTCGGCTGTACCTGCAAATGTGCTTGTGAACATTACCAATGACATGTTTCCTGGTTGCTGCAAAGGACTGGCAGATGTGGTGCATTCTTTGTCTCACCAGGTTGGATCTGTCATCGCCCCATCAGTAGCAGTGCCATTACCTCAGTCCTGGTAACTGGGTTCTAGTGAAGAAGCACATTAGGAAAACATGCCTGTAACCTCATTGGCGTTGCCCATACCAGGTTATCTTGGTGGCGACACCTGATTTGAAGTGCGGAGTTCTCCCCAACTAAATTCATGCTGCTCATATTTGCAGAGTCGAGTGTCCCCTTGATGACGTGACACCACCTATCCCAGAAGTCCCAGCTGCAACCAAAAGAAATCGGAAGCAGGTTAGACAAGCTGTAGGGGACCAACAAGAGCCTGAAACAGCACATGTTCGGTCTGATGAGTCAACAGTTGAAGCTGAGACAGATTGACTTCGGCAGAGTCAGACCCTGACAAAGGGCCTAGTGCTGTGGTAATGCGAGTGGGAGCTGGAGAACGTTGGCCAAGAAGACAAGAGAGAGGGAGAGCAAGTTTACCTGTGGGATGTGTGTGTTGGACCTGTCAACCTTGGGGTGGGGTCTTCCCTCAAATATTTTGCCTTTTGCCTCCACATTTTGCTGAATCGTTCGGTTGACTTTAAGACTCTGAGCACTTTACCATTGCTGACTAGTGCTATAGTGCATGTGCTTCTTCCCTAAACATGTGTGTAATTAGAGTATACACGACTGGCATATTTAATTGATGCATAAGTCCCTTGAAAAGTAGTAAACAGTATACCCAGGCCTGTAAGTAAAATGTTACTAATGGGCTTGCAGCACTGATAGTGCCACCCGTAGAAGTAGCCTTTCAAACCTGTCTCAGGCCTGCTATTGTAGTGCCTGTGTGTGCAGCTTACTGGCACTTCGGCCTGGGATTTAAAACCACTTTCCAAGCCTTAAACTCACCTTTACTACATATAAGTCACCCCTAATGTAGAGCCTAGGTAGCAATAAGGGCAGGGTGCTATGGAAGTAAAAGGTAGACATGTACTTTTATGTTTTGCATGAAATAGTAGTAACAAACAGCTACATTTTTTATCACTACTGCAAAGCCTACTCCTCTCATTGGTTAGCATTGGGAATGCCCTAATACACTTTTAAGTGGTAATTCCAGATCAGAAATGAGTAGCTATTTCATGTTTTATATCTTTGGAATGGTAATAGGTCTTCCTTACTGGTAAAATTGGATTTAACATTACTGTTTTATAAATGTCACTTTTAGGAAGTGTGTAAGAGTGCCAACAAGGGATATATTTAAATCAAAAGACTTTTTAATGAATTCATATACTTGACAAGCTGTCTCTATTTGCTTGTAAATGAATATTTTTCAAGGTAAATAGAACTATTCACACATGAATCAATCTGTTTTGGGAAGAAATCTTAAAAACATTAGATACACTGTGTATATGTTCAAAAGAGAGCTTTATAGTAGTACAAAAAGTTTTATAAGGGAACAAAATCATTAAATAACACAATGAAACCAGAGGTTTTTGTTATAAACACATAAATGTACTTCCTAGTAACAGTTGTGAACACCTTTTCTTTAGTTATTTACAAAGCAATCAAGAAAAAGGTGCAATAGGTGATTTCAACAAGAGTGCCCGGCAAGGGAATTAAAAGAGTGTCCGGATGGTAGAAGACCGGCACCAATATTAACAAGGGAGTGACCATGGGCTCGGTAGACGAATGCCCACTGATGCCAGGTGCTTCAGGTGATTTGATGGAGTCCATGACTCTGCAGCTATGAGGACCAGGAGATGTCGAGGGTGACCAGGAGCTGGATACCAGCTGTCCCTTGAGGGATGCCGAGTGCTGAGGGGTCGGTGTCCGGCAGGAGCACCAACAAGTCTTGGCAACTGCAACCCAAACAGAAGGTCAAGGATGTGTATGGTTCGGAACAGCAAGGTCCAGGAGACTCACCAAACACTGGGGAGTCAGGGCAAGCCTGGAGCAACCAGGGGAGCCCAAGAAAAGCAAAGTTGACCCTCAAATGGACCCACAGGCTGGAGGCACAGGAGTCGCGAGAGTGCCTTGAGCGATTTCACCAAATAGCAGCCCACGGAGCACTCGGAGGTCAAAGTTCTTGGTAGGAAATGGTAATTTGTAATTTGTAATTGTATTTATAGAGCGCAACGGTCGCTCCGAAAGGAGCATCTTGGCGCTGTTTCTGGGGGTATGCAGTATTTACGTAATCGAGATTAGATGGCTGTCAAAACATAGTCATCTGGAAGATTAAAAATCCAAGTTTTCAGTAACTTCCTGAACTTGGATTCTAGAGTTAGGGATCTAAGGGATTTAGGCATGGAGTTCCAGGCTCTAGAGGACAGATAAGTCAAGGTTTTGCCCCCTTTGGTTTTGAGATTGAACCTAGCTATCTTTATTTGGTTGTCGTTAGAGGAACGTAGAGTCCTGGGTGGGTTGTAGTGGGGGTAGCGCCTGGTGAGGTATTTAGGGCCTGTGCAGTGAAATGCCCGAAACGCAGTGATTAGAATTTTAAAAAATATTCTTTTGTGCAAAGGTAGCCAGTGAAGAGTTCTTATGGCCTCAGACGCAGAGGATTTCCTGGGCAGTCTTAGAACTAATCTGGCTGCTGAATATTGCACGCTTTGTAGTTTTTTAAGTGTAGATTTTTTAACTCCTGCCATCAGACTATTGCAGTAGTCTAAGCGGGAGAGAATTAGGGCCACAGCTACCGTCTTTCTTGAGTCTGTGGGCAGGAAGTCGAAGAATTTTTTAAGGGATTTAATGATGCCGAAGCAACTTCCGGCAACCTTCCTGACGTGTTGGTCAAAGGACAGCTCAGTGTCGAACAGGACTCCAAGGTTCCTTGCTGTTGTGACGGTATTGGGAGGGGCAGTGGAGCCCTCTGGCCACCAACGGCTGGGACAGAAATTGACATTTTTTCCCATTGGGAGGATTTCGGTTTTGCTGGCGTTACATTTGAGGTGATTTACTTCCATCCAGAGAAAAACTTCCTTTAGACAGTTTTTGAGATTCAGTTCGGCAGTTGTAGAGTTGTCCTCTAATGGCACGATGAGTTGGGTGTCATCGGCGTACGAAGTTACTAATATGCCAAATGATTCAATCAGAGAGATGAGTGGGATTAGGTAAATGTTAAATAGTAGAGGACTCAGAATGGATCCCTGAGGGACTCCGGAGCGGACTTTCTTCTCTTTGGAGAGGAAGGGGCCCAGGGCAATGGTTTGGGATCTGTCTGTAAGGAAAGATGTTATCCACGCCAGAGCAACGTCTGAGATACCTATGTCCTTTAGTCTGCCTAGAAGTATGGGATGGGAGATGGTATCGAACGCCGCAGTGAGGTCCAGTAGAATCAGCACGGAGTTCTTTCTTTGGTCTTGAAGCAGCTTAATGGAGTCTGTCAGTTCAATTAGTGCTGTTTCTGTAGAGTGATGAGGGCGAAACCCTGATTGTTGGGGGTGGAGGATGTTGTAGGTTTCTATGTGGCTTTTTAATTCTCTGTAAACCAATTGTTCGGTGATTTTACCCAAGGCCGGGAGGAGAGAGATCGGGCGTAGATTAGATAGGTCTGAGGGTGATTTATTATGTTTTTTCATCAATGGTTTAACAATTCCCTGTTTCCATTTTCGTGGCACAATGCCTGAGTTGAGGGAGGAGTTCACGATGTTATTTATAATAGGATTCACCACATCAATTAGCTGATGTAGGATTCTCGGGGGACAGGGGTCTGAGGGTGCGCCTGATTTACAGGCTAGGATTACTTCACGAGTTTGGGCTAAACTGACCGGAGTGAAGATTTTCAAAAATCCTATGGGGTTTTCTCCCTGTTTGGGGGGGGGAAGCAGCAGGTGGGGCTAAATGTGAGGGAAAATTTTTCTGAATGGAGTAAATTTTCTCCTCAAAGAAATCCGCTATCTGATTGCAGAATTCTTGCCAGAGGTTGGGGCTACCCAGAGCCCAATCCACTTGTAAAAGGAAACGCCAACAAGTACATGCACTTGCAAATGTGCACGGTGCACAAGGGTTCGAGCATTGCAGCCCCCACAAGGGATTCTGATCTCAAACTTGGTGAGAGGGCAGTTCGGACCTCAAGGGACGTAGAAACCCACCTCTTGTGTTGCTGGCACCTTCAGAGTCCGTAGGAGCTCAGGGTCAGCAGACCGGACAGCAGTGTTGTGGTGCCTACAAATGCAGGGGATTGACTCCTTCACTCCAAGGGATATATCTTCTGTTGTGCTTCAAGCTCCACAGGTCCTGCACAGGACCTGTATGGTGCAGGGTCACAGACAATGCTTCAGACTGAGAGGGAGATGAAGTCGGGCCCAAACGAAGTCCAGCGAAGTCCAGAGTGTCCAGACGGTTGAAGTTCACTGGTTTCTGGTTCAGAATCTTGTCCATGTTGAATCTAAGGTCCTACAGCCAGGTAAGCCCTTATGTACCCACAGCAGAGGGTAGGAAAGAGTCAAGGGACCCTCCCAGGGGAGGGTCTGGACAGTGGGTAGGGGACTCCCATGTCCTTTGTCCAGTTCCACGCCACAGCGGGAGCCAACGGCTCCCAGGACTGGTTTGAACTGAACTATGCACAGGGACACCAAATGTGCCCCTCATGCAGACTTTCGGTCGCTGGCAAGCACACCCACCCAGTACTAATATACTAAATCCTGTCTGGGAGCTGGTCACACCTCCCTGTGACAGGATGCCTATTGTTCTGCCTTCCCCTGCTCTAGCTTGGCTCAGCAGCAGGAGGGCAGAAGTGTGTCTCTGGTCGGCAGCAACCATTTTATGCAGTCTGAGACTACAAGCCTATTACCGGGAACACCAGGGACCCAACAAAGCTTGTTTCTAAGGGGTGGAATCACGCCTGCCGCACGGGTTGTCAGTGAGGCAGCCATATAGAGTGGCATTATGCGACCGCGTGATGACCAACTCTAAAATGGCTTAAACAAACCCTATTGTGTCTCAATGTGCCAACACACCTCTTGCACAATACTCCCAGTATATCTTAATATAAACAGAAAATGTGCGATGAAAATTAACACTTACCCAGGAGAAAGCATGTGGATTAACATCAGCTCCACCCAGCAGGCATATCTGTTAGGAATTGCAGCTCCCATTAAATATGAGTTCCCACCTGGATGATAATGGGTTGTAAGAACTTTCAAAGCAAACAAAACACCTGCAAAGTTAGAATAAGTTGATTAAAAATGGGAACATCACAAAATAGTTACACTACTGAGTATTCTCATCTTTCTATGTTATTTATCATTCATTTTGCTGATTAGGTTAATTGGTCGACTCCTGGATCTGTGTGAAACTTGCAATTCAGAAGTTACATTTTTGCAGAGCTCACTCAGTGTTATCTCTTTCTGAGGAAATAATACTTCATATATATGTTTTTCCCGGCTCCATTATTTAACCTCTTGCATGCTCATGACAAGGTGAGCTCGTCATGAGGCACACTGGAGCTGTGCTCATGACAAGGTGAACTTGTCATGTATAATGGGATTCAATAAATATCAGCACAGGAGGGGAAAAGCCTTAGCAGCCAAGTGGTTAAATATCTGCGGTGTCTACAGGAATCATAACAGCTCAGTAGGGTTAGAAATGTTTAGATTTTATTGTTAATTCACCAGTGCATCACATATAGGGACAGTCAACGTGTTTCGACGTTTGCCATCCACAGGGCCATAGAGTCTTGGTGTCTAGATAGTCTTTTTTCAAGTGCCCGGGACCTAAGTCTATCACTAATTTTTACATCTGTTAAAAACAACTAGACCGCACATTGTTATGTCTCTATTTTTGTCAAGTAATATCTGCCATTTTTACATTTATATTTAATGTAAAGTACATTAATTTACAGTATATTACTTGACTTAATCTTCATAGGCTGTGCAGAAAGTTAGCAAGGGTAACAAAATATTTATTATTTCTTTGAAATTATATCTCATCTCTGTCTCAAATTCAAATCATAGTAAAGTACTGTTTATGATAAAGACATTTTAATACAATGCTGCTGTACTTGTTGTCATTCATGTTTAGCAACTTGCAGTAAAGTGCTTCTCATTTAAGGAGAAAGGAAGGGGGGATGAGGAAAAAATGGAAAAAGACAGAGGAAAAGGGGTGGGATGATAGTGAAAAAGTGCAATCAGAATAATTCATGGATCTAATTTAGAAAAGCAGCATATTATAATTTAAAGTAAAGTGCAAATGCATTAGCATTTAAGTTGTGCTATCTTTAAGGAATACAACAGAATATAGTACACAGTGAGAGTACTTAAACAAAAATTAATATGTCTAATATAAGTAGCAATATGTCCTGATATAAAGTGCTAGTGTATTAGTAACTTATCTAATGCAATTTTTAGACAACAACTCAGCCTACTATATTATGAAGTGCAAGTGCATAAGCAGCTTCTATATGTTGCATTTTGCGATTTCTTAAGGCTGTGTATAATGAGACATTATACAAGTATGATTTTACTATACAAAGATAATTTCTAAATACAATTAATATTTATTCTCAAAAAATCTAGAATCATGTCCTGAAGTACACATGCACCAACATATTTTAGATCATATATGAATAATAAGATCTTCCTCCTGAAATCATCCAAGATTTAAAAAAAAAAAAAAAAAGAAACGTATATATAATTTTTTTCAAAAGACTCCCTTGAACCAATGCATATCATGAACACTCTCTGGGATGAGGCCTATACATCCTCTGAATGGAATCCTGGAATTTTGAACAAGTTCAGTATTCTAACAATTACAGCTGTGAACAGTATTAGAGGTGTACATGTAATTCTGCATCCAAATTGTGTCCAATGGGTGTATCTGTTTCCATTAAAATGATCAATCTCAACTCCATTCTACCCGGCAATAGCTGTTGGTCTCCACCTCTTTCATTTTTCTTTATATGCTTGATCCCAAAGTACTGTAATTCTTTAATACCACCTTGATGTTCTTCCCAGAAATGCTTTGCAATTGGATATGAATAGTCTCTAAGTTTTACCGCTCAAAGATGTTCCAAAATGTTAAGTCTGACTTTGTTTATAGTGCTACCAACATAATACATCTTACAGGGGTACACTAAAACTTACACTACAAAGTCTGAGTTACAGGTAATGTGTTCTTTTAGTTTTTCAATGTTTCCATTATTCAGTTTGTAATCCTTTTGATTTGTTCCATGTTCACAGTCCTTGCATTTAGAACATTTCCAGAAAATGGGCTGACTTAGCCAATTCATTTTTCTCCCTGTTTCAGTGGAGTAGTGACTTTTTGTTAAGATATCTCCTAATGAGGCAACTTTTCTATATGTGATGTTTGGATGGCCCAACAAAACTGTGTTAAGTGTCTCATCGGATTGTAGCATCCTCCAGTTTCTTTGAATTATTTGTTTAGTTTCATTATGCTGCATGTTATAATCCATAATGAACCAAGTTGTTTCATCTCCCCGTTCCAAGAATTCTTTCTCTGGTATCAAAAGTTCATTTCTTGGTTTCTTCTGTGTTTTTTCCATGGCTTTTTGTTTTACTGCCAGTGGATATCCCCTAGCTAGAAATCTATTATTCATTTCAGATTTAAAATCCTCATCCTCTGAGCAATTCCTTCTTGCTCTTACCATTTCCCTGTAGAGGATACTTCATCTAAGATATTTCGGATGTCCACTGTTGCCATGGAGAATACTGTTACATGATGTTTTCTTCCTGGGTATTTTTGTACAGATACACATATCTTTTATGTGGACCTCAATGTCTAAAAACATGATATGTGCAGAGCACATGGTATGAGTTAAAGCTAGGTTAAGATAATTTTTATTTAGGGATAAAATAAAATGTCAAACTCCATACTGTCCCTCTCCCATATTATAAAAAGGTCATCAATTAATATGGTCCATAGCTTTACTTTTTTCCAATGTTGCTCGATTTCTCTCTGTCCAAATAATTTCAAATTCCCAGTAGCCCATTAGCAGATTCGCGCATGTTGGAGCAAAAGAGGTCCCTATGGCTATGCCCTGTTGCTGTAAATAATAACTTCCATTGAACATTAAGGGGTCGATTCCGATTCGGGAAAAACCTCTCCGAATAGCCGTTCGGAGCGTTTTTCCCGTACGAATCGTACCCTGCAACGTCCCCCGTACGTACGACGAAGTACGATTCGTACCAGGAGCTGGACTCCGTACGAATCGTACAGAGACCGTACGACTCAAATCCCGGTACAAATCTCCCTCGGAACCCGCTGTACGCGACATCCGTATGGTTTGCGGCTGGTTTTTCCGGCCCAGCAAGTACGATTTGTGTCGGGTACGCACCCTACGACCCTTTTTGTACGTGAGCTGAAAACCGCCGTAAAAGCAGAGTTCGCCTCGATACAGGTACGGAACGGCCCCCCCCGGGTACGGTGCGTACACCCCATGATCGCAGGGGTACGGTGTGTACCCCTGCGATCATGGGGTGTACGCACCGTACCCCGCGATCATGGGGTGTACGCACCGTACCCTGCGATCATGGGGTGTTCGCACCGTACCCCATGTTCGCTGGGTGTACGGTGCGTACACCCTGCAATCGCAGGGGTACGGACCGTACCCCCGTGATCATGGGGTGTAAGGACCATACGGTGTGTATGTGATTGTGTGCTTTACTGTACGAATCGCCCTTACCTGACGTGGACCGTACGAATCGCGTCCTCATACCCCGGTCCGGATCGTACTCGTTGGGTCGTACGGCATGTTTACGATTCGTACAGAGAGGGCTCCGGATACGAATCGTATGGACGTTTTTTTTCCCGAATCGGAATCGACCCCAAAGAGGTTATGTGTCAGACAGAAATTCTGCATGTCAATCAGCAAATATGAGTGCTCCAAATGATTCATCTATCAAGTAGAAAATGTTTGACTGCTTTTATTCCATCCCTATGTTTAATACAAGTATATAATGAAACCTTATCAATTGTAGCCAATAAGTACGAGTCCATCCAAGGTATGTTTTGGATTTTATTTAAAAAGTCTATGGAGTCCCATAAATAGGGCTGTCACATACAGTGTACCTTGAGGTGTTATCTAAAAGTGAATGAACCGAGCTGACTATAGGATGTCCTGGTGGATTTGTCAAGCTTTCATGTATTTTAGATAGGAAGTGAATTGTAGGAGTTGTTGGGTGTAGTATTTTCAAGTACTTGTATTTTTCATCATCAATCAATTCTTGTTGATGCTGTTTCTGTAACTTTCCATGGTATTCAAGAATGATTTTTGGTGATGGATCTTCTTTCAATTTCTCATAGTGCTGTTTATTCCTCAGTTGTTTTTCAGCGTCAATTAAGGACTTATCATGATCCTGTATTACGATGTTTCCACCTTTGTCAGATGCCTTAGTTATTTTATAGCTATTCTTTCCTTGAGAGTGATGTTTCCTTTGCTTTGTGATACATTTCTTCATGATAATTTGGTTGATATATTTAACCACTATCTCTTTGAACACGCCTATCTTGTTCCTTGGTGGTAGCTGTAGACGAAATGTGGAACGTGGTGCTATTTCGTAGTTTCCTCCTCCTACTGTCTTAATGTCCATATCTGAGCATAATTGTACCACCATCATTGCCCCAGATGGAATTGTGTGAACTACCCCATCTGATTTTTCTACCACTGTTGTCAGAATTTTTAAGCACAATATTTATTTTAATGTTATTTTGGAGATATTCTTTGCTGTTTGCAATTTAGTCTCTGAGGGAGGGTGTGCCAAGAATTGTTTGTTAAATTTCAATTTACGTGTTGATTTATACAAGTCAATTCTTAAATTGGCTAAATCCATCTCTGAGAATGGGCAGAAGAAGCATCCTTTATTGAGGACTTTAATCTGATCTACATTTAATGTTATTTCAGACAAGTTTACAATGAGGTTATCTTGGTTTACTATTTTTTGAGTTTGGCTTTTTCTTATCTTTTCCTATTTTTTTATTTTTCATCTTCCTCTACTTCCTCTGGTTTTAATTTTCCTTTCCCCTGCTCTTTCCAGCAGTTGTTCCCCTCCCTCTTCCTCTATGACTCGTGTTCATGCGGACCAATCGATTTCCCCAGAAAAATCCAGATTGCTTCGAATTGATTCTTAGCCTGTTGAGCGCACGTCAGAGCTATCTATTGAGGCCTCTGAAGCTCCCTTTATTTCCAATGCTTTATTCATCAAAGTTCTATTATCAAGCCGTCAAATTTTTATGCAAAGGTATATAAGCACCCATCCGGATAATCAATTCGGTCACGGTTAAATGTCCTTGTTTTTCTTTTTTCTATTTCAGCTTCATGCTTCTCTATTCCTTTTTTCCATTTGTTCAAGCGCCTTCATTATTTAAGTATTCATAGTATGTTTTTCTAATTCTTGTTCCAATTCCTTTATCTTGCCACTTCCAATTTCCTTTCTGCATGATTGATCAGAGTACGTGTTAATTTAAAGGGGCATTCATTTGTGTCATCTTCCCAGGTTCTTATGAGATCTTCAACACGGTCACTCAGGGTAGGTAAGATTAAAATCCTTAAACTTCTTTGCATTATTTTATATTCGAAGTATTTTTGTAGTGATGTAATCTCCCACCACAGTTTCCTGATTATGAAAGTGACGGTTCTATTTTTGTCCTCTACTTGTTTTTAAGTTGTATTCCGCACTGTTGCTTTATCATCATTCAGGAACTCACTGCCCCTTTGAGACCTCCGTTGCCTCCTCTAATCAGGGCTGGACTGGGAACCACAACCAGCCCTGGCAAAGTGCTCGGCCGGCCCCCCTCCCCACTGGGGGGGTTGAAGGTGCCGCCGAGCTCTTTGCCGGGGCCGGTTTTCGGCCCATTTTGGTGCAGGGCCGATTTTGCAGCTATGCTGCACAAACTGGCCTGTAACAAAACCGGCCACTAGGGGCCCAAAACCGGCCCCCACCCGTGCGGCGCACCGGGGGATTGCCCGGTGCCCGCTATGGCCAGTCCGGGCCTGACTCTAATCCCCTGTGTTGCTCTTTAATTTGTATTGTTATAGTACTAAACCTTGCTGCCCTCTCTATTTATTTTTCTCGTGAGGGTTTCCGAATTATGCCTTTTCAATGTTCTTCTTTTATATATCACCGACCGCCGATCACCAGTAGATAGTTATAGTTAGGACCTAGTTTCCATAGATGGAGCGCATTTGGTTTTGCTATTAACTTTGACGCCGTTTGATGAATCTTCACGTAATTTTCAAAACTAGTTTGCCACTCACTTCAGCTGCTGTCTGAAATTTTCAGGTTGATTCGTCAAGCAGGAGCAGAGAAAAAGGGGGCATCCCAAAATGCATTTTTCTCATGCAATTTCCTGTAGTGATTTTACACATGGCTACAGCCCGAACTGCTGGACGGAATTACGCCAAATTTAGCAGTAAAGCTAGATCTTGGTCCAGAAAGTAGTGGCAGCCATCTTGGGACTCAGACTCAGCCGAGTCCAAAGAAAAAACTAAAAACAACAAAAACAAGGGGGCAGGGTAGGAATACCCTGTCCCCCTAGGCCTGGTGATGGAGTCCCCCAGGTATCCCACCGGGGTCCAAACTGTTTTTTTAGGTTTCAAATATTCCAGTGAATTTGCGCAGGAACTGTGAACACCTGGGAAAAACAAAAACCACAAGCATGGTTTCCCGCACTTGTGCTTTAATAGCCCCCAAGTGGGCCAGGTCTGGGGAGGGATTAATTTTTTTATAGATGGGGGAAGCGGGATATCCATGGCCCACTTTTGGCCATCATCCATGGCCCACTTTCGGCCCCGGGACCACATTCTCCGGGGCCTGACTTTTCAAATAATTAAGAGGAGGGCACGCTACCCCTTTCCAGGATCAATTTTGGACCTGGGCACCCCGTCCCCTGGACCTGGCCGTAATTTAATAGGTGGGGCACGCAGCCCACCCTCCCTAGACCGATTTTGGCCCCGGGGACCCCATGGCCTGGTGTCCGGTTGCAAATCCAAGAGGGGGGGTCGCACAGTGGTCCCCCTCCCATAGCCATTAAATGCCCTAGGGACCCCATCCCCCAAGGCGGGTCCAGGATGCCCTGGGTCGCTCCCCCACTCCCCCCGGAAACATGGCACGAGCAGGGAAACCCGTGCTTGCTCTTGCTTGGTGGGACGTGGCCCCTGCAGCCAATATTGACCCCTCCCCTTTATAATATAGCCTGGCCCCAGGAGATGGGCTCGCCGGGCCAGAAATCGGCCCAGGAGGTTGTGACGTGCCCTCCTCCCCATTTACAATATGGCTGGGAACCGGAAGATGGGGTCCCCGGAGCCAGAAATCAACCGCATTATTAATTGGGCAGGCCACGGCAGGTAGGGTCCATGGGCCGAAAATTGGCCCGGGAGGGGGGGTTGCGTGCCCCCTGTCCTCTTTATTAAATGGCTTGTCCCTGGGAGATGGGATCCCAGGGCCAGGAATCGGGGGCCAAGCAGCCCCTTCTCACATTATTAACGGAACAGGCCCCGGGGTATGGGGTCTGGCCTGAGATGGGGGGCTGCATGTCCCCTCCCCCTTAATAATATGTCCAGGCCCCATTAATTAAGCTGATGGCCCCGGGAGATAGGGTCCCTGGGGCGAAATACAGCCTGGGGACGGGGGCCTTCCTCCTGCGTTGGATGCCCCCTGTGCATACGCTAAGGCTGTTCACGGCTTGGGGTTGGTAGCAGGTGGGGGATTGACCACAGCGCCTGGCCTGCAGTGAAGCTTCAGAAATGCACTGCGGAGGTTTGATTAACTTATGGTAATGAAATATTACTTTACATTAAAAAAATCTGTAGAAATTTGCTGAAAGAAACAAAGGTTACAGGGCCATTTTAGTTAGGTTCAGAATTTACACACAAAACCATAGAAATTCAGCAGTTATAGAGTTATCTCAAGTAACTATGACTCGTGCCATATATATTTATATATATGTCAAAGTTATGTGTGTTTTTGTTCTTTCAAACGGAATTCTTGTGCTGTGGCTTAATTCTATTAAAGTGCTTATATGTCTGGAGTGATTGAAGAAATTAATGTTCCCTATGGTGCAAAAATCATTTGCACCCAAGAATTCACTCCATTCTTGTGTGAATTCCTGTTCGCGATAGGTTTGCTTAACTGATTTGCCCAGGGGTTTGTAGGACCGTCATCATCATTGATCAATTCTTTCAAGTGATATTTTAAAGTATCTGCCTCTGCTTTTATGCTACTTTAGCGTTATCTGCTAGTTTCGGTTTTATTAGGCCATATTCCAAACAGATCTTTTGGATTGTTTGGGAGTGAGAAAGCTTTCCTAAAGAACTTTACATTGTAGTATTTGCAACACTGGAGGAATTCTGCTTGTCAAGATATATTGAGTGTATGAGTGAAAAGGAATAAACGTGACTCATAACTTTGAGGACGGCGCCCACCAACAAACTTTCGAGCTTGGAGTTTATTCTGCAGATGGCAAATGTTAAGGTGGACACTTTGTTCTTTATGTTTGCCAATTGGTCTCTCAGACAGTCATTGTCGGATAGCCATAGTTACAAATAGTTATATCGTGATGTATAATGTAGTATGCTAAGGCCTAGGTTCCATCATTGTTCTGCTTTTTTTTGTATTTCCCAAAGATCATTATTGTTGTTTTAGCTTATTTTGCTGATTATAGGTATGAAGCTCATTTAGTGTTCACTGAAGCCCTGCCTTTGTTTGGTCAAGTATTACCAGGGCATCCACATGTTGGAGTATCTGGATCTTTTGCATTCCGATCTTAAATGGCAATGATCGGGCTCTGGCCAGGGCTGAAGCTATATCTGCAGTGACTACATAGCTAAGTGCAGAGGCTAAATAAGAGTGGTACCAAAATTCAGACCCATTTAAGCCCTGTGTCTGTTTATTTAGGATCAATGACATGACAACCTGGTGGGGCATTGATTCTAACCCACGTCTTTATATAAAGAGATAACAGCTCTCAGCAGGGATTTTGAAATATACCACAGTATACTGAGATCCACTTTGTCAAATGCAGCCACATCATCTATAAAGCATGCAAAAAGAGGTGGGCCATGTGTCTTAATGGCATTGTGTGCAATATAAGTTAGTGTCAAATCATTATCCATTGTACAGTTGGACCGAAGAAATGTTGGCATATGCTTTAGCTTCTAAATCTACATCTAAAAGTCCTATGAGATGATAGCTCACAGGGTCTTGGCTGCCACCCTTCTTAAATATAGGGTGTGAGATAGAGCTTCTCCATAAATATGAGACTAGACTTGATTCGAGTAATGAAGCTCAGCTGTCAGTATTAGATTTTGTAAAGTAAGGCTGGGATCCAGTTGTGTCCCAGAGCCCTGTTAGATCTACAACTTATCATAGACTATTTCATTCAACTTTAAAGTGAATATCTCGTTTTACTACTGATACGTAGTCTGAATGTGTGTGATGGACCATATTTTGATATTATGTTTTCTTCAGTGGCAATGATGCCTACATAGGAACAATAAATGTATTTGATGTGTTTTGTCCAAGCCAGTGGGCATTCCACACTTCTCTTTGTGCTGTGGGTGTAGTCATTTAAGTTATTGATGGTCTCTTTGTCTTAGGAGTCTCTTCATCGTTATATTTGCTCTTTACTTCCCACAGCAGTTTATGATAATTTTTTTTAAATTGGTGATAAAAAAAAGTATTAAGGGATTTGGGGCAGACTTTTGTGCTCTTTCTAGTCAGTGTGCGGAGATCAGTTCTTACTGTTTTTAATCTAGTCATACACCATGGATTCAAAGTTCTCCATTTTGAGATTGTGTCAATGTCATTTTTCCTATGATAGGACTCGTAGAGATTTAATGACATGAGGCCAAGTGATTATGGATGAGGTTTGATCTGAAAGGCACTACAAAATCTGACTGCTACAATTGATTTGCTCCCAAATGTTTAGTTTGTCAAAGCACACAGGGCTCCATTTTAATGTCTTAATTAATGCCAGTGTCTATAGGTTCCCCAACGTAGAAGTTTCCTCATCTCTTTGAATTTTAAAATTATAATTTTTGATTAAGGGAACATGATTGCTGTTAATTCTGCAAATTATATGAAAAGTATTTCAGGTGTAAAAAAGTTGCTATGAAACAAAAATGTACTTAATCAATTGTGAACATATCCATTGTTGACCGCGCATCGTACCTGGAAGGATTAGCTCTACTTCTGACGGTGTTTTGAATAACGACGTTCTACTCTGCAGTGGCTTTTATCGCAAGATGTCCGACCTACGGGCGGACCAATAACGCCCACAAGACCAGAACTCCACATTGATGGTCTATTTTCTCATTTATCGAGACCTTGAGTTTCCTCGCTTTGAGAGCATCTCTCCTCCATCCCCATCTAAGACATACGACTGATTGGGTGTCCTGCCCCCTCCCCCGTCCTGATGAAGACCCCGCCGCAAGGGAATAATTAATACCTGCCACTCCCAAAAGGGGTCGAAACGTCAACAGCTTTGGTTTCCTTTCAGCTTCACCCCCAAAAAACTTTTAATGTACTAAGGGGAGCATGACATGTTCCCAATTGATTTATTGGATTTATTGCCTGTTTTGTCTGTGTTTGACTACAATCATACAATACAGTAAGGCTGTCTAGCCGTGTTTTATGTCACAAATTTTTACCCACACTTCCCATCACGTTACCACTTCCCTCCCTCCCAGGGGCACTTGTAAATATTTTGTATAAATGCAAATTTGTGCTATTTAAGATAAATCTACATTGTGATTAAATAACTATGTATGAGAATTAATTTTGTTATTGTTCTTTAACATTGTGTATATATATTGTACTTTCGTTTGCTGAGACCCCCCTTTTCTCAGTACCATAGCTACCCAGGTCCCAGTGACTGACAGTGGGTGAACAGCCCTTTTGTATACCCTATGATCAATAGGCAGCATAAGGATAAATATAATATTATCTTGTCCTTTCTATTTACCGAATAGACGTCTGGAATTCACAGGCTATACCAATTTCCAAAAAAGAGTTCCCATAAGAATCGTATGGCCTCTTCTCCACAGATGCTTTTGATGAACCTGTTCAATTGAAATACAGATAATTCAAATAAATATGCCTATTGCCTAACAAATGTATACTTGTGGATGGGGGATAAGGCCCTACCCTATCGGGTTATAGGGGAGATAGAGGAGGTAAGCCTGTCTTATACATGGGTTCTCAGGTCTGCAGTATCTAAAATAGAAGGACACCGGTATGAACAACCTATATATCTATATAGCTCACATTAAGGGAAAATAAGGAAAGTGCGCAAAAGCGCGTTACCTTATCTTCTTCTTTCCAGACTTGTGTCCTGCCCGATACCTAATAGTGAAGTCATATTCACTAAAAAATTAAGTCCATCTAAGCTGTCTCATCGAGAGAGCTCTGGCAGACTTCAGGAATTGGAGATTGCGGTGATCGGTTAACACTGTCACCGTATGGTTGGCTCCCAGCAAGTATTGCCTCCACTCCTCAAATACCTTCTTAATGGCCAGTAGTTCCTGGTCTCCGATACAATAGTTGATTTCAGCAGAAGAAAGTTTGCGCGAAAAAAACACCACTGGATGACATATTCCTGACACCAGGTCTGCTTGAGAAAGGATTCCTCCTACTGCTACTTGGGAAGCATCTGCTTCCACCAAAAAAGGGTAGGCTGGGTTGGGATGACGCAAGGTAGGAGCTTGTGTAAAGGCTGTTTTCAAGGTTTCAAACGCTGTAGTAGCTGCTGTAGTCCATTGGAAGGGTACTCCTTTCTTTAATAAATTTGTAATAGGTACCACTATCCTAGAAAAGCCTTCAATAAACCGGCGGTAAAAGTTAGCAAAACCTAGTAGGCTCTGGACCTCCTTAAAACACCGTGGAGTAGGCCACCTATGGATTGCTTCCACCTTTTGTGGATCCATGCGTTAGCCCTTTGACGACACAATGAAGCATAGAAAAGCTACTTCCTGTACATGGAACAAACATTTCTCAATCTTGCAATAGAGATTGTTATCCATCAGCCGCCTCAATACCTGTCGTACATGAGTCTTATGTTCTGAAACAGAGGAAGAAAAGATGAGCAAGTCATCGATGTATGCGATAACGCATTCCTCTAACACGTCTCTCAATACCTCATTTATGAAGAATTGGAACGCTGCGGGGGCATTACAGAGCCAAAACGGCATCACAAGGTACTCGTACAGTCCATACTTGGTGCAGAAGGCCGTCTTCCACCCATCTCCCTCCTTGACACGCACAAGATGGTAAGCTCCCCTTAAATCTAGTTTTGTGAAGATGGTGGCATCCTTCACTCTGTCAAGGAGGGAGGAAATCAGGGGAAGAGGGTACCTGTTCTTGATGGTTATGCCGTTTAAGGCTCTGTAATCTATGCAGCATCTCATGCCTCCCTCTCTCTTAGGAATAAAAAAGAGAGACGAAGAGGCAGGTGACCGAGACGACCGAATAAACCCCATCTTGAGCATCTTATCAAGATAGTCATGAAGGTACAGGTTCTCCTTCTCAGGGAGCGAATAAACTCGACTGCACGGTATTCTAGCCCCCGCCTGGAGATCAATACGACAATCGTATGGTCTATGCGGAGGCAGACTCGTAGCTTGCTCCTCATCAAAGACAACCTGAAACTCATGATACTCTGAGGGCAATGAAGGGACCACAGAAGGAGGTATACTGTCTTCAGACTTAATCCCATACACAAGCCCCTACCAAATGTTCTCGGCAAACCTCCGGTCTAAAGTCTACGGTGGAAGTGACCTAATCTATGCGGGGGTTGTGTCTGCGGAGCCAGGGTAACCCAAGCAAAACAGAGAACCGTGGAGAATGAATGAGGTCGAATTCTAAACATTCACTATGTCCATGCATTAAATCCATTTGTAAGGTGATGGTATGATGAGTGATCGGTCCAGATTGTAATACACTACCATCTATTGTGGTGACCTTTTCCCATACCTCCTTAGGCTCCTGATCTATGTGATGTTGCTGTGCCCAGTCCTTATCCATGAAATTCCCTGTGGCCCCTGAGTCTAGCATAATGCGGGCCTCCACTGTTCTGTTATCCCATCTTAAACGAGCAGGGAGAATGAAATGACTAGGATAGGCTGTCTTAATGTCAATGGAAGAGACTATCAAACCGGAATTACCCGAAACCCCAGTCTCACAAGGCCTCGGGCTCTTTCGTTTTCAGACTTTTTGGATTGTGGGGGTTTGGTGGGGCATGTTCTCAGAAAATGACCAGATTTCCCGCAATAGAGACACAGCTTATTGTCTCTTCTCCGTTGCCTCTCTTCAGAACTCAAAGGTCCTCGTATGGTCCCGATTTGCATAGGTTCTACTTTGTCTAAGGTTTTTTCAGTCTCTATCTTCCTCTCACGATAAACATAATTCTTGGTGTCAGATCGTCCTCTCTCTCTCTTTCGCTCTTGTATCCTATGATCTAATTTCACAACTAGATCTATGAGATCAGGACAGCTATCAGGTGGGTCTACTACCTGGGACAATGCGTCCTTCAGATCGTCACGTAACCCCTTATAGAACAAGGCACTGCGTTTCTCTTCGGGCCATCCTGCCTCTGCCAATAGTCTATGAAAAGTGGTGATATAAGCTGAAAGTTCTTTGGATCCCTGTTTTAAGGACAGCAATTCTGTATCTGCAGAATGAGTAAATGTATGTTTATCGAAGAGCTTCTTTAGTTCTCTCCTAAAAGCTAAATAGTCCTGCAACAAAGGATCATTTCTTTCTATCAGGGGTATCGTCCAATTAGCTGCTGACCCTCCCAGATATGAGATAACAAAGGCTACCTTTAACTGGTCTGTTGGAAAACAACTGGCTTTACATATGAAATGTAATTGGCATGGCTAATAAAAGCAGCGAACTTGGCTGTGTCTCCTAAAAAACGTTCAGGTGGGGATAAAGGGACGGTCTGGGGAGTGGATACATGTATGACAGGGGATGAAGAACTTGGCCCTACCTCAGGATCAGACCGTATTTCTCTCTGTAAAGCATCCACTCTAGTAGCCAATGCTTGGGTCTCTAGCTGTAAGTTCCCCAACATATTAGCTAAATCTTCCATGGTTACTTGACTCAGCTCCATAACATCCGGGCAGAAAAAACAACGTGGGCTTCGCGTTCTGTAAAGATCCAATTGCTGTTTCTGCAGGAGTGCCAGGAACCGTAGACAAGCCCAACCCGTCCCCCCTACACCTCTTGTGTCTATCAAACCCTAGAACACAATGGTGATATGGAGGGAAAGGAGGGAACAAAACAAGGAAAGCAAAGGGAAAAAAGGATTTCACGGACAGGACCCCCAACTGGTCGGAAACAGGTGCTAAAAGAAAGGATTATGATCAATAAGCAGCATAAGGATACATATAATATTATCTTGTCCTTTCTATTTACCGAATAGACGTCTGGAATTCACAGGCTATACCAATGTCCAAAAAAAGAGTTCCCATAAGAATCGTATGGCCTCTTCTCCACAGATGCTTTTGAGGAACCTGTTCAATTGAAATACAGATAATTCAAATAAATATGCCTATTGCCTAACAAATGTATACTTGTGGATGGGGGATAAGCCTTACACTATCGGGTTATAGGGGAGATAGAGGAGGTAAGCCTGTCTTATATATGGGTTCTCAGGTCTGCAGTATCTAAAATAGAAGGACACCGGTATGAACAACCTATATATCTATGTAGCTCACTTTAAGGGAAAATAAGGAAAGTGCTCAAAAGCGCGTTACCGTATCTTCTTCTTTCCAGACTGTGACGAATGCCAGCCTCTGAAAACCAGTGGACGTCCAACCAAATAGGGTGTGAATAATATAAGAAAAACAAAAAAGGGGCCTCTGGGCGGACCACAACTACCACAATTCCCTAGGAGCAACCAAACTCTAGCTCTACCCTGGTCCGGCCGGCCGACGGAACCTAAAGTCCGGCCGGCGGGCGGAACCGGGAGTAGCAGGTTGGTGCCCCGGGGAAAAAATGGAGATGACAGCCGGCACCAGAATAATGCAAGGGGAACTTCGAGCCCGCCAAGGATTTAATGAAGTGGGAGGTTCAGCAGGACTCTCAGTCGAGGTTCCATGGAACCTTTGGTCTGTGGTTTGCGGCGCAACAATGGGGGATACCGGCACATGGTGTACACCATATTATATCCCTTTACGTAGACGACATGCTGGTGTTTTTAAAAGAGGTGACCACTTCGCTCCTTCCTGGCCTCGATATTGTTGTTGGAGGAATTTGAGAAGGTGTCTGGCCTCTGGCTGTACTGGGCTAAGTCATGACTGTTCCTACCGACTCCGAGCAATGAACTTGAACAGGGGCCTGGTACGGGATATCAACTGTAGTGTTCAAGTACCTGGGCATCTAGATTTATCATGCCACCAATGATCTCAGTGAGGGTAATATCGACAAGGCACTGGCCTCAATTTGCAAATCACTTCTGGACATCCCTGCTACTGTCCCTGCTGGGACGTGTGGCAATCTCTAAAATGTTGGTACTGCCTCACTTGTTATATTTCTATACAGCCTTGCCGCTATCCCTTCCAAGATAATTTTTCAGGAGGTGCGCAGTGTCCTGACAGGGCTGATATAGGATGCGGATAGGAGGCGAGTGACACTCTCAGTGCTCCAGCGACCACATTCTGAGGGTGGACTAGATGCCCCCAACTATTATCTGTATTATGCAGCACCACAGTTTCAATGGCTAATGAGGTGGCTGGGTAAGGATGCTAGCCCAGAGAGAGCGACCATTGAGATTATTCTTGGGGACGCCCAGATTTACAACTGTACACCAAGCATACCTCACCCCACATCCCATCAAGCAAATGTTCCCAAGACCCCTTCGGAGTGCACCAGATGCAGGGCACCAGACACCAGCTTTTACCATATGGTCTGGGAATGTATGGTGCTATACTAAACGAAGGAAGAGGAAACAGAACTTGTGGCAGCGATTGTGGGTCATGCGCTCTCCCTTACACCTAATCCTGTATCTTGGGAATCTGACCCAATGCAATGGGGGGACAATATTTTCTTAGACTCATTAACCTAGCTTTCAACCTATTTAAGCGCCAATTTGCTAGGACGTGGAAGGCTCCTACAGCTCCAGATATTAACAGGTGGTTGGGGTCACAATTGAAAAGGGCACGTGCTGAATCAGATGTGCTAGAAATAATAAAATAAATGTTAAAAAAATCTATAACTTGAGGAATTAAGAGTGAGGCCTCATTTATTGGGTGTGGTTCAGAGGCCCACATGCATCAAGCATTTTTGTAGTCGCAAACGGTGCGATTCCTTAAAATCGGCCGTTTGCGAATGCAAAAGTGCTTGTTGGGATGCATCATGCCATTTTAGAAGTCGCATCTTTTTTACGATTTCTAAAATTGCGTTAGCATTTAAGAAATCGCAATTGTGCGATTTCTTAAATGCTATGCATCATTACAGAAAAATATGCGTTTTTTAAAATTGGAAGTGCAAATTACCACGAAGTTCAACTTCGTGGTAAATTGCGAAATTGATTAAAAATGCACAAAAATGCATTTTTTAAACTGTAAAGTTACACACACACATGTCCTTAGGACACGTGTGTATGTAACTTATGCTGAAAAGTACATTTCATGGGTGCAGGGGGGGGTCATTTTGACCCCCCTCTCCACCCTTGAAATGCATTGATGAATTGCAATTGCACATTGCGAATTCGCAATTCCCATTCATTCCTATGGGCATTTTGGCCCATAGGAATGAATGGGAATTGTGAATTCGCAATTTAAAATTCGCATTTTTTATGCATTTCGGTAAAAATAGCGATTTTTACCGATTTCCCAAAAAAATAAGAAAAAATTCATGCATAGGCTTTTGCGAATTCTAAATTGCGAATCGTTATTTTTCGCAATTTAGAACTCGCAAAAGCCGATATTGATGCATGTGGGCCAGAGTGCCTTGTACTGTTTCCAAGATAGATATGAGGCCGGTAGAAGGTGCTTTGTCAACTAAGTTAGTATTAACATTACAAAATCTGGATATTTCTTATATTTCTCAAGTAGTAGCCTGCTCCCCAATTGTGTAAAAGCATGGTAAAGTCTGACTAGTAGTTCAAATATTTTTGGGGATTGCCAGGTCACTGTGTTCTATTTAGATGATAGTAGTTATTTACAACTTGCTTTCTTAGTATACCGTCTGTAGTCAAATGTGAAAGATTGGGTATGTGACATTAAACACAAACTATTGCTTCTGTTTGTTATAGCTTCCTGTCCCTGTGAGTTATACTCTGGCATTAGAGTAGGTTTATTTTGTAACTGCTGGTTATCTAGCTTTGAATGAACTGCTATGAAAGGGGCAGAGGGTTGACTGTTATAGGCTGTTTGATTGCATGTGGATGACTTTAGGGGAGTGAGTGTCCATGGAATCAATCCAGAGTCACTTGGTATCTTAGAGTGAGCTCTATGATACCTCACTTGTGTGGGTGGGGCAAGGGCCTGTGACTGGGAAGAGCTCAAAACATAGGGAATAAGGGTATAGCACAGAGAATTCTAAGCGCTACATTTAAAAACAAATACCTTTTAGCCAATTCTGCATTGGACACCCACACAAGTAAGGTATCATTTTACTCTGGACACTAAGGAGAACACTGTGGGGTAGGACACGCCTCCCAGCTGAAGCGCCCTCCCACAGACAACAAACAGCGCTCACACACCTAGAAGCGCCGTGACTCGCTCTACGCTTCCGAGCTGAGTGGTCGCTCCCCTGCTGCTGCCGAGGTATCGTCTGTGCAGCGCTTTTGCTCTAATCTAGATTGCTAATAATTGCGTGTTGGAACTGCCGCTCTACCCATTTTGTTTGCTGCTTTGCCCATTTTATTTGCTGAATTTGCCGATCTGCCCATTCGCAGTGTGATACTGCCAGCGTGACTCTGCTGCTTAATTTATTTACATATCGCCGCTTTTGCTAATTTGCATTCTGTTGATCAGCGCGACCCTGTTGCAGTACTTGCGTTTCCCCCCCAAGCTCTCCTGCCGCCCTGACCCCTCCACCTCCATTTTGTTGTTGTTGTCGACCTCCTTAGCCCGCCCCGCCTCCCAGCTGAAGCGCCCTCGCCCCTCCCCCTCCACTATCCATTTATGACAGTAGTTCCCGCGCGCAGCGTTCACGCGCAGCGACCGCGCCCAATCCGCGCCGAAGGTGCGCCAAAGGTAAGCCCGTCTACGCCCGTCCGCGCCTGGACCGCGCCCAGCGCCAGACCCCCTGCCCCTCTCGCCGCCCACCCCCCCCGCATTACCTACGATGCCGCCACCCTCCTAGCCCTTAACACCGGCCGCGCCCCCACCTGCGTCCAAGCCGCTCCTGGACGCACCCATGGACCTTTCTCCTGCTACTCCTGCAAATTCAGCAGCACCGTCACCAACTCCGCTACGACCACAACACAGATTCCCGACCCCAACCACCTAGAATGCATCCTTCTCAACACCCGCTCGGTCCACAGGCACGCCATTGACCTTTGGAACCTACTAGACACCATCTCTCCTGACGTCGCCTTCCTAACGGAAACATGGATGAACGCTTCCTCCGCCCCTGACATCGCCATCGCCATCCCTGATGACTATAAGATCACACGCAAGGACCGCACCGACCATACAGGAGGTGGAATCGCTATCGTCCATAAGAAAACAATCCGCATCTCAACCAGCTCTGATGCCAACCCCGAACACCTTCACTTCCAGATCCACATCGACCCCAAGACCACACTCAGAGGCACCCTCCTCTACAGACCACCAGGACCACGCGCAAAATTCAGTGAAGACATCACGGACTTCATCACCCCACACGCGCTCCCCTCCAAAGACTACATCCTTCTGGGAGACCTCAACTTTCACCTTGAAAAGATCAACGACCGCAACACCGCCACCCTCTTAGACAACCTCGACAACCTCGGACTTAAACAACTGGTCACTTCCCCCACCCACATCGCAGGTCACACTCTCGACCCCATCTTCACCTCCAGCAACCATGTCTCCTTCAGCCACACTACGGATCTCCTCTGGACTGACCACAGCTGCGTTCACTTCACCTACAACAAGCCGAAACCCATCATCCACCTCCAACCAACTCTACAAAGAAACTGGAACAAAATCACCACAGAACAGATCTCCACATCGCTCCTTCAAACCTCCCCAGCCCTCTCTTCTAACGCCAACGAAGCCGCCTCCAACCTCACCCTTTGGTTATCCAACACCGCCGACACCTTAGCACCACTGAAAAAACGTCAACACAAACTTGGCATCAAGAAGGCCGCATGGTTCAACGACGACCTCAAGAAGTCCAAGAAACTATGCCGCTCCCTTGAAAAGGCCTGGAAAAAAGACCCATCCACCAGCAACAAGGACGCCTTCAAAAGCGCCATCCGTACTCACCACCAACTGATCCGAAAAGCCAAGAAAACAGCATTCAAAGATCGACTTGACAACAACGCCCACAACAGCAAAGAACTTTTCAACATCGTCAAGGAATTTTCCAACCCCTCGGCCAACTCCAACGACATCACCCCCTCTCAAACCCTCTGCGATTCCCTAGCCTCTTTTTTCCACAACAAGATTGCTGACATCCACAACAGCTTTGACAACCAACCCGGAAGCCAACCCACCCTACCATCAGCTGACCATCTTCCCCCCGTTAACACCCTCAACGCCTGGAAGCCAATCTCCACTGAGGACACCATCCGCCTGATGAACTCCATCCACTCTGGATCCCCCACAGACCCATGCCCTCACCACATCTTCAACAAAGCAGACTCCGTCATAGCTCCGCACCTCCGAGACGTCATCAACTGCTCCTTCAACTCCGCTACCTTCCCAGAAGACTGGAAACACGCTGAACTCACCGCCCTTCTGAAAAAACCAACAGCAGACCCCACCGAACTCAAAAACTACCGCCCCATCTCGCTTCTTCCATTCCCGGCCAAAGTCATCGAGAAAGCCGTCAACAACCAACTCGCCGCCTTCCTCGAAGCCAACAAATCCCTCGACCCCTCACAATCTGGCTTCCGAGCCAAACACAGCACTGAGACCGCCCTCATCGCAGCAACAGACGACATTCGAACTCTGCTGGACAATGGAGACACAGTCGCCCTCATCCTCCTCGACCTCTCTGCAGCCTTCGACACAGTCTGCCACAGCACCCTTTTACAACGCCTCAGAAACATCGGAATCCAAGGAAAGGCACTGGAATGGATCACTTCGTTCCTCACCGGAAGAACCCAGAGAGTCCGCCTCCCACCTTTCAAGTCCGAGGCCACCGAAGTCATCTGCGGCGTACCACAAGGATCCTCACTCAGTCCCACCCTCTTTAACGTATACATGAGCCCCCTCGCGGCCATCGCCCGCCAACACAACCTCAACATCATCTCTTACGCGGATGACACTCAACTGATCCTATCTCTCACCAAGGACCCCAGCACCGCCAAAACTAACCTACACGAAGGAATGAAAGAAGTCGCCGAATGGATGAAACAAAGCCGTCTGAAACTGAACTCAGACAAAACAGAAGTACTCATCTTAGGTAAATCCCCCTCTGCATGGGACGACTCCTGGTGGCCGGAAGCCCTCGGAAATGCACCCATCCCGACAGACCACGCACGGAACCTTGGCGTCATCCTGGATTCTTCACTCTCAATGAACAAACAAGTCAGCGCCGTATCCTCTTCCTGCTTTAACATTCTTCGCATGCTCAGAAAAACATTTCGCTGGATCCCCTCCGAAACAAGGAAAACAGTCACCCACGCTCTAGTCACGAGCCGACTGGACTACGGAAACACCCTCTACGCAGGTACCACCGCTAAACTCCAGAAGAAACTACAACGAATCCAAAACGCCTCAGCCAGGCTCATATTAGACATCCCACGCATCGAACACATCTCTGGTCACCTTAAAGACCTCCACTGGCTACCCGTCAATAAGAGGATTACTTTCCGACTGCTTACCCACGCACACAAATCACTCTACGACATCGGACCAGATTGCCTCAACTCTCGACTGTCCTTTTACACCCCCTCCCGACAACTTCGCTCTTCCAGCCAAGCCTTCGCCACTGTACCTCGCATCAACAAGACCACCATGGGAGGCAGATCCTTCTCATACCTGGCTGCCAAAACATGTAACTCACTCCCCGCTTACCTTCGCCTCACCCAGAATCACCTAGCGTTCAGAAAGCAGCTTAAAACGTGGATATTTGACAAATAATCCTCCTCCCCTTCCTAAGCGCCTTGAAACCCTCTGGGTATGTAGTGCGCTATATAAATGTTATGACTTGACTTGACTTGACTTGACTTGACATTTGTGCCGCCATGGTGATTCCACAAAAAATATGTGGAACATATGTTTTTTTCAACTAAATTTTAGGTTTGTAGGGGATTATGGGTAGGGAAACGTTGGGGGATCCATGCAAACCATACCTCATTGGACTCCCCAGGGTGTCTAGTTTTCAGAAATGTGTGGGTTTGGTAGGTTTCCCTAGATGGCGGCGAACCCGGGGCCAAAATCCCAGGTGCCCACCCCCTCCAAAACCAGATAGTTTTGTTATAGGTCATTTTGAAGTCTCCACAGTACTATTCGGGCCATTTCCTGCTGCAGCCACTGTGCCTACCCACACAAGTGAGGTACCACTTGTATCGAGAGACCTGGGGGAACGCTGGGTGGTAGGACATTTGTGTCAACCTGGTGATCCTACAACTTTCCCACCCAGAAATGTGAGAAAAAATAGATTTTTTTCAAACAAATTTGAGGTTTGCAGGGGATTTGTGGTAGGGAAATGTTGGGGGACCTGCGCAAGCCATACCTTGCTGGACTCCCCCGGGTGTCTAGTTTTCAGAAATGTGTGGGGTTGGTATGTTTCTTAAGATGACCGCCGAGCCCGGGACCAAAATTTCATGGGACCCTCCTTGCAAAACCAGATTGTTTAGTGATAGGTAATTTTGATGTCGCCTCAATAGGTTTTGGGACCTTGCCTGTCGCAGGTACTTGACCTACTCACGCGAGTGAGGTACCATTTTTATTGGGAGACCTGGGGGAATGCTGGGTGATATGAAATTTGTGGATCCACGCAGATTCCAGAACTTTCCCACACAGAAATTAGAGGAACACATTATTTTTTTTCCAGCTAAATTTGGTTTGCAGGGGATTTTGGGTAGGGAAATGTTGGGGTACCCACGCAACTCATACCTTCCTGGTCTCCCTCGGGTGTCTAGTTTTCAGAAATGTGTGGGTTTGGTAGGTTTCCCTAGATGGCTGCCGATTCCGGGGCCAAAAACTCAAGGGACCCCCTCTTGCAAAACCAGGATGTTTTGTGATAGGTAAATTTGATGTTGCCTCAATAGGTTTTGGTTTTTCAACTAATGTTCACCTTTTCCTATACTCAACTGTTAGTTTCTATAAAGAAACTTTGAAGGATCTACACAATTGACCCCCTTGCTGAATTCAGAAATTAGTCTACTTATTTAAAATGTATAGCTTTCCAGGATGCTTTATTGCTTTCATACCCATTTCTACCATTAACTGGAAGAAGGTTGAAAGCACAAAACATAGCAAAATTAGGCTATATCCCAGTTAAATGCCAAAACTGTGTAAAAAATGTTGGTTTTCTGACAGAAGTCTGTCTATCCCTAAAAGCTGGGGAAATTGTGACTTCAGCCCCACAAACCCTTTGTTGGTCCAATTGCAGGGAGAAAACTAGACACTTTCATTTGCAGCACTTTTTCCCCATTTTCCCCCCAAAAAACAAAATGTTGCTGTATTTTGGCTAATTTCTGGGTAGCCTCCAGGGGAATCCACAAACCCTGGGTACCTTTAGAATCCCCATGATGTTGGAAGAAAAGGACACAAATTTGGCGTTGATACCTATGTGGTAAAAAAGTTACAGGGGCCTAAATGCAAACTACCCCATATAGCCAAAAAAAGGCTTAGCACAGGGGGGAAAGGGCCTAGCAGCGAAGGGGTTAAGAGTACAAGTGAATCATATTTTATAAAAATAAGTGCTTGCCTTATTCATTATGTGTGCACTTCACATTGTTTGCATAATTGAAAACGATTGCTATTAAAAATGTAAAATTACTCATGCTAGTAATATACTTCATTGTGGAATCTTTGTACAGTCTGTCGTACCTGAGAAGCCCACAGCACACTGCTTGTTGTACGACGGGTCGCCTGTTATCTCTGTCAGACTTAATTCCAACAGTACATACATCATTCCAATCAGTTGGGAAAACACTGCGATTATGGATGCAAAACGCACGCTTCCAAGCTCCCGTTCCAGCCGGATGCCCTTCCACAGCAGGGACACCATGTTGAAGTACAGATGCCAGTCGTCGGCATGGTGGAAAGGCGACAGAAGCAAGCGCTGCCAGTCCTTCCGGTAGTAACCCTCGTTTACGCTGATGCAGACCTCCATAAGATCATTCAACGGGTTCAGGAACAGAAAAATGTTCAGCCCCAGAGTAACAAGCGTCACAGGAGGGATGTTGTCAAAGCCAGCCTGGTAAACCTGGGAAAGGAGCAAGAAAAGTCCTAAATTCGAGCCTCGTGCGCGTCTCTGCATGCTTAGTTTCCCACACTTTCAGTCTTGAAAAGAAAGATGGTATGGCTTCCGCTATTGGTCTTCGTAACGTGAGCAACATCCAAAGATTTCAGCTGTACCTAGAACATAAAGGAAAACCTAATTAACCCTTGCTGCTATTTGCAGATACTTTCAACACTCAAAAGTCTGTGGGAGAGAGTTAAGGAAGCATTGCTGTCAGTAATGGCATACATATACATGCAAACATACAGATATATACATATGCCCTAGCCGTGCCCTACGTATAAAAGTATTTTCACAATCCTGGTGAGCCAGCACAACAACTTTTGGAGAGATTGCTAGGATATTTATCACAGGAACTGCACCCACATTGTGAGCACCAGTATCTAATGCGGATGAGGCCTTAAGTGCAGACAGGGCCGTTTCTAGGTGTTTTGCCGCCCTAGGCGAGAATTGAAAAATGCCGCCCCTTTCCTTTTACTACCATCACTCTCTCCCCCTGTCATCCAGGCTAGAAGAATTAATGCATTAGATATAAAAGAACAATAAAGCACATCAAACATTAAATAACTAAATGCGACATTCAACGACTATGAGTGACACTTTCTCGCGAGCAAAATCAAGCAGTAAAGACAAGGGAAACATATATATATCAGAAATTACACCCATTTGAACAACGAGAAAGACTAAAAAGATCTTAAAACTGATTGCGCGGATGGCATGATGCTGTTCCTATGCATTATTCATGGTAAATCTTGCATAAACATCATGTGTTTCCTCATCCGTTCTAGATCATCACATTGCATATAGGTGGGTCAATACTTAAATAAACTATGTTGCATGTACATAACTGCTTTATTGTATTAATTGTGAAATTGCCACCACTCAAGTATTGAAATGTCACACATAGGAACACTGCATACAAGGAGTACTGCACATAAACAACCTAAAACATGGCAATTAACTTCAGTTTTAAATCTGCAACAGGCACAATTCTATGTTCACATCTCCCTACTATCTTCAGTTGTAGCCATAGCGGATGCTCCTCAATGACACACCTTGTCAGCTGAGCTGCCCTAAAAATTAAGTGACACAGTCAGCTGACTCATGGACACCGCCACAGACAGAGAGGCACTGGGCAATCCTCTCCGGCAGTCACAGTGAGCCAGCAGCCATGGCGCTGTAATCTATTAAAAACGTCACAGAGCATCCTCCGGTGCATAATCAGACGCCGAATTAAGGGCAAAAGGCTGTTCGTAACAGGGTTCGTAAACAGAGAATAGTTCACAAGAACTGGGAATCTGTGTACATGACAAACGGTATTTTGCTACGGGAGGCTAAATGTTTTCAAGAAGAAAGTATGTCAATTTCTTTGGTAGTTGTGCTTTCATAAAATGGTTAAACGTAGATACTGAACTGCCTGTATTGCTGTCCCCATTCAGCTCTCTCCATTGAAAATGGGCGGAGCTATCGTTAGTGCAGTAGGCACAGTGGCACCGGGATCCGGGGATGTGAGGGCTCTGCATCCCAGGTTATGGCTGCCTTTTACTATGTAAACGGCTGCCCATTTTCCTTACTTGGCTTAAGACCTATGGCGCCCCGCTGACAAACGCATTATTTCAGAGTAAATCAAGCATCTGCGAAAGGAAGGTGGGTCAGTGATCTGATATCCACGTTGTTATTGGTCTATCTTCCAGACTAATTAAAATAGGGCCTAACAGAATTCAAACATGTGCACCTTTCAGCAGCATTCACAATCTGTGGGTGCTCCAAAAATAACAAAGCTTAGCACTTTAGGACAAGTACAAAATCCAAACATTTTTGGAAGGCCCACCTTTGCAGGACTGATCGACAGTTAAAATGTGTGAAACAGAGATAACGGGTAGTACCCATGCTTGGCACTTTCATTTATAACGGGTGTCCCTGTTCCTTGGCTATTACTGCGCTCCAAAGAGCTATTAGTTTCTGGGAATTCCGAGGTACGAGGGAGGAAGAGTCAGTTAGTTTAAGTCATCCAGTGGTGTATGTGCACATATATCATTAATTCAACCTTACTGCTCGACTCACCGTCACACAAATAATTATACCCCGGCCCGCCCCCTCCCCTTCCCTGGAACGCACAGATCACACCACAGCAGGGCTGTCACAGAGAGCTATCCAATGCTGCTCTGCTGAGTGACGCTGCTGACCTGTGTGAACTTCTGCTACAGTACAGGGCTCTGGCAGGCAGGTGAACAGGACCGTTCTACAGTATAGCTGCTAAATTAGCAAAACCACTTTCAGGGGGCACTGTGACTTACACTTATTTTGCGTGGCTCACTGCAGCAATTGCTTTCCGGGCTGGCTCGTGGCCGCAACAACTCCTGCTGCAAGGCAAGCTTGCCACAGCCTTTCTTCTGGCGTCCGCCTGAAAAGTATTCTCAGACACTGTAACCTGTCAGCGTCAGCTGGAGCATAGGGGTGTAATGGGCTCCACAGCGGCCATTGGCCGCG
Source organism: Lissotriton helveticus (assembly GCF_964261635.1). Lineage (NCBI taxonomy): Eukaryota > Metazoa > Chordata > Amphibia > Caudata > Salamandridae > Lissotriton > Lissotriton helveticus. The sequence goes on along the minus strand of NC_136072.1, from coordinate 434,691,083 downwards.
GTCCGGATCGGGGGTTGGTACCGTCCGGGTCCATTAGTCCCGTTGCATTGCTTCACATCAAATAGAATTGTAGTCAACCCTCGCGCCACCGCGGAGGCAGCAGGATACCCAATCTCGCCTATTAGTTTCTGCATGGCTGGTGTTGGGAATTGTTACAATGTTTGTAGCTAGCTGCTGTTTAGCCAGCCCACATAAGCTGTCTGCTTTTTGCCGCCCTCCCACTTTTGCCGCCCTAGGCAGCTGCATAGTCCTGCCTAATGGTAGAAACGGCCCTGAGTGCAGACTTGATGTCTTTTTTTTTTTCTTCGTTAATAAGTTTGGCGCCGTTTGAAAAATCTTCGGGAATTTTTTTAAAAAAAAGTATGTTTCGGGGTGATTAGTCAAGAAGGTCCAAGTAAAAGGGAGGGTCCCAAATGCAATTTCCTCATGCAATTTTCATAGGGAATTTTCGACAATGATATAGGAAACACTAGACAAACTTTACCAGAGAGATCGAACTTTACTCAGAAAGTGCGCTTTTTGTGACTTGGCTTAAATGTGTTCAACTGTTTTTGAGAAATTAAGGTTAAAAAAAGATCAGGATGGTTAGACTGTACATTTTTAAAAAAACAGAGTGATCAGATTGGTTGCTTTTTTGCCTCAGTAATACGGGGCCCTGCAATACCAAGTCATCTGATTGACAGGCCTCGACATAGGAAAAATAAAGTGCCCCAAATACAAGACAAAGGATTCTCTCCCTCGTGTCCTCAAAATAACATTTAAAAGACATATTGGCGTGAGAGATGGGGTAGCCTGATACACTGTCCTTTGTGTGTGTGGGGGGAGGTCATATTTGGCCAGCTGGTCCCACAAGAGCTGTCAACATTTCCTGCGGGACTCAGTGAGGCCCACCTGTGTGGTCCAGCCAGACACCTGTGGGAGCTAGCGTGGACTCCACCGGAGGCAGTTTAAAAGTGAAGGCGTTGCGAGGCAAGGGGTTGGCTATCCGTGTGAGGTTAGGTACAGGGCCTGGCTGCAGGCATCCACAGCGGTTGGGTATATTATTAAGGTCTTACCTCACGTTAAAAAATAAGTAATTCACTGCAAAAAAAATCCCAAAGATTAAAATGAGATTATAGTTAGGTATGGTAATAATATCTAACTTTACTTAAAAAAACCCCCCATAGAATTCATTAAAGAAAAACAAAGGTTAAAGGGACGTTATTGTTTGAAGAAGATGTTAGTTATAAGGTCTCATTTTAAACTGGAAAAAACACTGAAATTCACCACCTTTAGTTAATAGTTATAGTGATGTAATATCAGAAGTCATAAGCAGCACAGGGAGGGGGCACAAGTTATAGTTAGCTAAGTAAACTATAAGTCATGGGTACTCACAAACTTTCTCTTGGGGGCCAAATTTACAGTGTGGTTTGTGTCCGAGGGCCGCACCGGTGGGGGCGGGGTCAGTGGGGAAGGGGGCGGGGCTAGAGCAACAAAAAAAAACTGTGACCATGAGGTTGGACACCGGTCCCTCACCACCCTTCCCTCACTCCCCTTCCCCCACCCTCACTCCCCTACTCCCTCTCCCTCCCTCACTCCCCTTCCTTCCCTCCCTCCCTCACTCCCCTTCCCTCCCTCCCTCTCTCCCCTTCCCTCTCTCCCTCACTCCCCTTCCCTTACTCCCTTACTCCCTCCCCTTCCCCCACTCCCTTTCCCTGTCCCTCACTCCCCTTCCCATTCTCCCTCCCCACTTCCCTTCCTTCCCTCACTCCCTCTCCTTCCCTCACTCCCTCCCTCCCCTTCCCTCGCTTCCTCCCTCACTCCCCTTCCCTCACTCCCCTACCCCGCTCCCCCCTTCCCTCTCTCCCTCTCCCACTCCCCTTCCCTCTCTCTCTTCCTCCCCCACTCCCCTTTCTTCCCTCACTCACTCCCCTTCCCTCACTCCCTCCCTCACTCCCCTTCCCTCTCCCTCCCTCTCTGTACCTCCCTCCCTCCCTCTCCCTCTGTCTCCCTCCCTTTCCCTCCCTCTCCATCCATCCCTCTACCTCCCTCTGTCACCCTCTGTCATTTATTTATTTATTTATTTGTTTGTTTATGCATTTTATAAATTAGTTCTGAAAGTGTCTTTGGAATAGAAGAGATTTGAGGTCAGCTTTGCAGATCCCGGTTTAAATGGTGACACGGAGTGATGGAGGAAGCAAGTTCCAGATTCCAGATTCAGATGCCTAGAGGGTGCAAAAAGCAAGTGAAAAATACCCACGGGACTTCAATAATCCAATTTCCGTTCTCAATTATACACAACCACCATAAGCCTCTAAAAAAACGGTATTAGATGTCATCAATACCTCCCACAACAAAGGATACCGAGCTGGGCCTCAGGAATCAGTAGATTTGAATGCTAAAAACAAAACAATTCCTTCCAATAATGGCAAAACAGAAGCAAATCATTCATTTTCTGTTTTGTTGACGATGAAAATCTTATGGCTGGCAGGGTGCACACAAACTTGTTTTTGGTTGATGGGAACAAAACGCTGTAAACGTTTAATTTCTAAAACAGAGAGATTATGGTAGGCCTCTGCGTTTAAACGTGCTGACCAAAATAATACAAAACAAGACTACTTTTACAACGTCCTCATTTCAAGAAGGATTGCCAGAAGAGGCATGCTTGCAGACAAGTGAATACAAAAACAGCGAACCCCTTATAAAATTAATCATGTGTTACAAACCAAAAACAACACACCGACCTATCTTGTCCATAAGAGGTAAACTATCTTTGCACATTTCTCACCCCTTCACTGCATTTTTCATCGATTGGTCATTTCTCTAAATGTGGTCACAGAACTGCTTCCATATTGTTGAGAATGACTGTTTTTGATACAGAGTGAATGCTTCCGTTTTTACACTTACCCCTCTTCTGCACCCAGCCTTCCTTGACAATTGTAATGTCAGTCATGGTAGCTCCCCTCTGCGCCCCCAACTTGAGGAATTTCCTGCTGCTGACTTCGGAGCTTTGGGGCTCCAGTCCTTTTTCCTCTGCTAGACTGATGCTGCGAGCCCTAGGTTCAGCGATGAGTCAGCATGCGACAGGAACGGCATCTCACCCTGTGTGTCGGCCAGGCTGAGACAGCTTCCGGGCACAAACACACACAAAGCCGCACCCGAGCACTTAACAGGTCTTTAAAAGACCATTTGCATTTGAATGGCTTTATTGTATTTCACCTCGGCCCCTGCAGCTCCGCTCTCCCTGTCACCTGAATGAATCACCCGACCGACCCCCACAGAGCAGCAGTGTCTCCCTCCGGTTGCAGACACTTAGAAATGTGTTTTTAAAACACTGGTACGATGTCTGCCAGGTCCGCGGGCCGCCAGGGAAGGCTTGCCGGGCCGCTGGCGGCCCGCGGGCCGTACTATGAGTACCCGTGCTATAAGTGATACATTTGAGTAATTTCTTAGTTTAAAACTTTACGTTATGACTTCAATTTTCACCTAACTATAACGTCACATGTTTTCTCAGTATATGTCTAGGTTTTAACGCAAAGCTAGTTATTATTACCATACTAAACTATAACGTAAATCAACCTTTGTTTTTCATATATCTATATTCAGCCACGCCCACGGAGGCAGGTCCTTTGGGGATTTAAGTGCGAGATGCATCGTCATTTTTCAACAGAAAAGCCATTGATAAAGGGATAGATGCCCGAAACCGGTCTGGCTGCTGAACACTTTTGATGACTGTCTGTCCTGCGTTTCCTGTATGATGCTGCCTTTTAAATAAACGAAGGAATGCTTTACCTACCTTGTGGCTTCTCCTACCCGGGGCTAACTTGTGTTTGATATATATATATATATATATATATATATATATATATGTATATATATATATATTCACTGAAAAAACCATAGGTTATAGACCATATATAGTTAGGAATTAGCATTTACAAAACCTTGAAAATTCACTGAAAAAACCATAGGTTATAGACCATATATAGTTAGGAATTAGCATTTAAAAAACCTTATTTTACTCACACAAAACCATTGAAATTCCATATATAGTTAGTTGCACTAACTATATATTGCGCACCCGCAATCCACTGCTGATGATGTCACATATTACATCATTCATGACATGGTCAGTGACATCACTGATGACATCACTGATGACATCTCAAATGACATCACTGATGACATCACTGATGACAACATCCAGTGACTATGTTTCTGTAAAGTTAAAATATGTCTTACATATTGAAGAATGAGTGGATGTATAAGTGTCTGGACGAAGGATTTAGTAGGTGCATGACTGAATGTATGAGTGAGTGATTAAATGTGTCTCACTGAGTGCATGGGTTAGTGACTAAACTGTCTTAATTTGTGCATCATTATGTCTGTTGTTCTGTAAACTGCTGCATGTGTTGATCAGTAGCTATATGAGTAACTATATGGGTTATTGATTGATTGCCCAAGTATTTGCATGGGAGACTGAGTGTGTGTGTGGCTGGATGGGAGGTGTGTGACTCTGTACAGATCAATGTGTACTTGTATCAATGATTGTATAAGAGAGTAAGTATGTGTTAGTATATGGTTGAAAACGTAAGGTGCTCTATGTTTAACTGTATAGAGTAGAAAATGGAAGTGTGATTGATTCTTTACAGGACTGACTAGGTGTGTGAGTAACTCCATGGATGAGTGGCAGAGTGTGAGTGTCTGTATAGGTGTATGAGTGCATATGATTGTGTTGTAAACATGAGTGATTGTATGTATGAATGATTGTATGGGTGAATGAGTGAATGTGTGTGTAGACGTAGGAATCAGTGAGTACGTATGTAGTAACTAGTATTGGTGTGTCAATGGTTTCAAAAATTATACTCTGTTTTTAACACTGGGTGAAACAGAGGTTATATTAAAATGTGAGGAGATGCATTGTATTGTCACATGAATGATATCATCAGTGATGTGATCATTGATGTCAAGTGAGATGTCATCAGTGATGTCATTTGAGATGTCATCAGTGATGTCATCAGTGATGTCACTGACCATGTCATGAATGATGTAATATGTGACATCATCAGCAGTGGATTGCGGGTGCGCAATATATAGTTAGTGCAACTAACTATATATGGAATTTCAATGGTTTTGTGTGAGTAAAATAAGGTTTTTTAAATGCTAATTCCTAACTATATATGGTCTATAACCTATGGTTTTTTCAGTGAATTTTCAAGGTTTTGTAAATGCTAATTCCTAACTATATATGGTCTATAACCTATGGTTTTTTCAGTGAATTTCAATGGTTTTTTAATAGCAAATATCATAAGCTGTCGAATGTCAAGTACGTGGTAAGATTTTTTTTTTTCGTGTTTATGCACACTGATCTGCTTTGATTGCTGCCCCCCACCCCTCATTTCTATTAGGAGTACTCTCTCTATGCAGATAGTGAAGGGTAGTTAACGCAGCCCTTTCCCCCTTTGTAATCCGTCGTGCCTGCTTCTCTCTCCATTTGATTGATTGTTCTCTTTGGTTCATTCTCTATTTACAAACAAGCACAGAGTCGCAATACTCTGTTTAGTCTTTGCAGATAGCGAAAAATCGTGTAAAAAAACAAAAGGAATCGAGCAAAATCAGTAGGCCACTAATGGGATCTCTTTTGACCTCGCTAAAATAGAAACATTAGGAACAACCTGTTGAAAATAGCAATGCGTATGTATATAAGCGGCGTTCATTTGTGTTCACAGTACCCCTTGTTGATTGTTTCAATCGAGCATTGAATTGTTCGAAGTTAATTCTCTTAACGATCTTCTCTACCTGCAAACGAGGAAGAATAGGAATATTCTATCTCCCTTTGCAGATAGTGAAGGGTAGGTAACGCAAGCCTTTAACACGTCGTACCTATTTCATTCCTCATTGATTGATTGATTGTCCGAACATTGACTGTTTGGGAATTAGTTCTTTTTGGAGGTATTCCCTGTTTGCAAATAAACGTAGGAAAATCTTTGCAAGTAGTGAAAGGGTACGTAATGCGGACCGTTCTCCCCCGTTGTAATCTGTCATGCCTATCTACTCCCCACTGATTGATGCACCTTTTTCACCCGGACCATTTACTAGAGATACGTCATCTGGCCCGACCAGAGAGCACCCCTAGTGAAAAGGACATATGCAATAATAACGAAGTGATCACTGTATCCTGTTAACAGAAACTTTACCATGAAACAACCTGGAAAGAAAAAAATAGGAAAACGAAAATCAGTAGGCCACTGATGAACATGAACTTTTATTAAACAACGAACAAAGAAACGATAACATAACGTAATGATAAAACCTATTAATGTCCTAGAAACAAGAAAACGTTAAAATATGCCAGTGGTGAGAGACCAGAAAAACAGTAAGAGAAACCAAATCACCCCTCGCTGTCCCACCGCCTGCCACGCCAAAAAAATCGATAGACTAGGGAAAATGCAAGTCAGTAGAACATCCACCCCCACTCTGGAAACTTCCAAGGTGGGGCAGGGTTCCGGCTACGCCCAGCCGGGAGCAGCCCATATAAGGCAGGTCCTGCTGCCACGCCTCGGCCAGGAGATCCTAACGTAGGGTGTAGCCGGAGGAGAGGCCGAGACCAGCGGGACCCGGCCAGGGGATTGCCTTTACAACGCTGAACAGTTGCAGGGGGGGGGCAATGTCTCCTCGACCCTCCCCTCTCTCTCCCAGTCCGGCCGCGGTGGCCCTTGAGAGTTGCAGGTAGTCCCGCCACATGCTCTTCCGGTCCGACCACCAACGGTCGGGGGGCCGAGGCCGACGGGATCCGGCTGCAGCCGATAAACCAAGAAACCCGTTCATGGGGCCAGAGCCAGGGGCGTCCGGCCGACATCCACCGGAAGCCCGGCCCGAAGACGGACGGGACACTTCTTTCTTTTATAATGGCTGCGACAACACTGGAGGGGGATGTCTTGCACATGCCTCCGACCCCCCCCTCGTCCTCATCGCCTGGTCCGGCCATAACAAATCTCAAGCGAGACGCCGTGGGGTGCACTGGGAGGGAGAGACGGTGCGAACAGGCCTCTCTCGCCTCCCCAGGTGGAGGCTTCCCAGCTGCACCCTCAGCGCTCCAGGCGGTGGCATCCTAACAACTACAGTGCTGCACAGTTTCGGAACGACCTAGATAACGATTCTTCCACTGTGGCCATGCTGCAACGTCTCGCCCGGCAGGGTGGAGCCCGTCCGCTCATGTGACCCCGCGATCGCCGGTAGCTGCCGAACTCTCAAAATGGCGGTCGACCTGGCAAGAGCGGGCCCAACATAAAGAAATGGCCCGGTCACTGGTTGACTCCACCACCGTAGTCCTCCACGACCTTGAAGATTCTAGAGGAGCCGCGGGAGTCTCCGACCCCCGACGGGGAATGACTGCCATGATCGCCCGTGGAGTGACGAAACTGTATCCGCGGGACGTCGGCGCTCCCATGCTGGCGCCAGCCTCACTTTGAATTACTACAATCCTGCAGACCTTACTTCCGGTGAAAGCACAGTGTGACCCGGTAGGAAAAATTATTGCACCCCCTCCCCTTTTTGACTGATAGTTCAAACCACCGATCCTTTCCTTTGCCCTTTTAACGGAACTTTGGACTGCCTCCCCCTCTTTTACATTTTCTAGAGAAAACAAAACATTAACCACTACATTAGCATAGCAGTTGACACCAGAACTGTTTTCAAATTGAAAACCAACAACATCTTCAACAGAATCCTTTTTGTTTCTGCTGTGACCCTGCTACAGCACAGGCATTGTCCCCAGCAGTAATTCTGCAATGAAGGTAAGAATAGCTGTGGTGCCTACTGGACTCACTCACCCCCGCGGCGCCCCACGCCGTTTTTTGCTGGGCGGCAACTTACTAGACATCACTTTCGTGCCATCTAGATTTCAGCGCGTTCTGCTGCCTTGGAACTATTCGCACAACAGACCGCTACTGACAAGAATATTTCATTATTGGTGCTGTCAATTTCAATAAATCTATTGGATAATTAAAAAGAAATTGCCACGGTCTCTTCGTTGTTTAAATGTTTTTACTGTTTTTGTTTTGTTGTATATATTTATATGTTATTAAAGTTTTATATTCCTACTACTTTGTTGGAGTGCTATATATTTTTAATGTGACACATAATTGTAAAAACTTTGATGTACAAAGAGTCATTCCTGGAATCTTCCGCTTCAGGCTCGGTCCCCTCCCCAATCACAATACAGGATGGTTTTCAGATAGTAGGAACGCGTGTGCTGTGACGGATCACATCGGGTGTGGGCCTTGATCTACTATAACTCCTTTGAAGAGGGGTGATTCTTTACAGCTGGGGCCATAAACTACATCTGCAGGGCTAGCTGATAGCCTAGGACCGGCCTGGACATTCGGACACAGAGGAAGAGGAGTGTCAGAGGGTGCGGTAGTGAATAGGGCGAAAGGGAGGTGTCGGGCGGGCACAGAGTGTGATTCTCAGGGAAGAGCAGCGCAGATGGGGGAAGGTTTATTGCCCATGCATAAGACAGAGAGCGGTGGTGACCAGTGCCTGGGGGAGATGCTTACGAGGGTGAGGAGCCATGCTACGAATCGACAGCGTGCAGAGAGTGGGTCTGGTCAAGACATCTAAAATGGCTGCCGTGCACGACAAAAGTGTGGCATTTCAAAAAAGGCAAGATGGCGCAGACAATGTTTTTCAACACTTCCTCATTTCCTTCGAATCGAACGTTAACAGACGTTGGGGCATATTACCAAAGTTAAGCGATATTTATCGCTAACGATGCTTACCAACCAATTTTTTACCACTAAGCATCGTCAGAAATTATCGAAGATAAACCTTACTATTATCAAGGTTTATCGCAAATGCGATAATAAACGGCCGCAATGCATGAATATCGCTAAAAACTCAGCGATATTCATGCATTACCGAGCTAATACTCTTAGCCATGTTATCCACCTCCCATTGGATAACATGGCTAAGAACTGCTCAGGGCAGGTGTTACTTTTTGGAGATATTCGCGCTTAGCGCGAATATCTCCAAAAGTTGGTAATAGGAGATAGATATCTTGCATGTTGTAATGCAAGTTATTGTGGTATATGGAACTCATACCATAATCTCTCAGGAAAGCAGAAACTGATCCTTTTGGGACCGCCTAAAAAGGCCTAGGGGGTGAGGAGTACTCTACTTTGCCCCCTTTTCACGTTCCGAACTATTTTATTTTACTCTCTTCTGTAATTACACAAAATACCAGCGATAAGATGCATCGGAGACACACAGTGAGAGAAAGGAGGCCGGAGATGAAGAAGACATGTCAAATACACATTGGAGATAATATAGTGGCAGAAGGGAAGTAAATATGAGTAAACTTACCATGTAACATAAAAATGTTGCACTCTATACTATAAGTCTCATTTTATACTACAATCACTTCGCTACAACCTCATAAATTAAAAATAAAAATAAATAATGTCTCAAACAATTTTTGATTTCTAAATATAAATTTATTCTTCAGAATTTTCTAAATTTGAAACAACTAGTAACATGTCCTCATCAGTAATTTCCTCTTCAATCATCTCATCTGGAATCTCCTCATTAAAAGTCTGCAATGATGATTCTTGTAACTCTATGGTCTCCAAACACTCGATAAATTCGCCATCAAGAGATTGATCAAAAAAATCATTCAAGTCATCTCCTCCTTCTGACAATATTTCATTATTGGTGCTGTCCATTTCAATCAATGTAGTGGAATCATTCAAGTCATCTCCTCGTGACAATATTTCATTATTGGTGCTCTCAATTTCAATCAATGTAGTGGAATCATTCAAGTCATCTCCTCCTTGTGACAATATTTCATTATTGGTGCTGTCCATTTCAATCAATCTAATGGAATCATACAAGCCATCTCCTCCTTGTGACAATATTTCATTATTGGTGCTCTCAATTTCAATCAATGTAGTGGAATCATTCAAGTCATCTCCTTGTGACAATATTTCATTCTTGGTGCTGTCCATTTCAATCAATCTAATGGAATCATACAAGTCATGTCCTCCTTGTGACAATATTTCATTATTGGTGCTCTCAATTTCAATCAATGTAGTGGACAATTCAAAAGAAATTGCCACGGTCTCTTCATTGTGAGCCATTTTATTTTGAAATTGCTTGCTGTAAATTGCAGAAAAAAATAATCACTTTCATTTATCGTTTTTAGTAATACATAATATAAAACTAACTTCATCAAGTATTTAGTATAACAGAAGGACTGCAAATAAATAACAGAAAACATTTTTCAAATTATCTTCAAGTGTACAACATAGTTCCCCTTACAAATTAACAACTCACCTTTTTAAAAGTAGCAGAAGTGTTAGTACTGTGTAAATCAAACACCAGAAATTCACCACCAAAAATTCCTCACAAATGTACCTCAGACAGTAGTATCACAAAATGGCTGTGGTTTCCTCTCATTTGACATATATACATAACCAATTAACTTTCATCACACACAAATACAAAACCAAAGTAACATTTTAATTGGTTCTAAATTTCAACACTTTCAAATGTGTTTTCCCCATGCAATTTTCCATAGGACATTTACATACGTCTACAGCCTGAATGGCTGAACGGAATTACACCAAACTTGGCAAAATGGTACATCAAACCTAAGAGGTCAGGAAGGATCTACTATGCCCCCTTATGGTCATTTCCCCCTTCGCTTTGGCCTCCTCTTGTCTCTCAATCCTACCGAGGGACAAGATGGCGGCCGCTACGGACTGTTTGGAATGTTGACAGACGCCGGAGAACCAATCAGCTTCGCAAAGCTCCGTAACGCGAAAAGTACGCGAAGCGGAGCGCTGTTACAGATATATATCTTTTTTTCAACGTTAATTTCTCAAAATCCACTGGAGCACATATATTGAGACCTAGCAAAGGCACATCGGGCTACCAGTCCCTAATATTTTGCCAAGTTTCGTGCAAATCCATTCAGCCGTTCGATTATTATTATTTTGTTTTTTTTTTGCCCCGCGGGGCCCTTTTAAAACCTCCACATCAAACCTAGGGGGTCAGCGAGGATCTACTATGCCCCCTTATAGTTATTTCCCCCTTTGTTTTGACCTCCTCTTGTCTCTCGATCCTACCGAGAGACAAGATGGCGGCCGCTACGGACTGTTTGGAATGTTGACAGACGCCGGAGAACCAATCAGCTTCGCTTCACAAAGCTCCGTTGCGCGAAAAGTCCGCGAACCAGAGCGCTAACCGGTCCGCTGTTACAGATATATATCTTTTTTTAAACGTTAATTTCTCAAAATCCACTGGAGCACATATATTGAGACCTACAAAAGGCACATCGGGCTACCAGTCCCTACAATTTTGCCAAGTTTCGTGCAAATCCATTCAGCCGTTCGGGCTAAAAGTGAGGCCAACCGCCCTATGGAAAACTCAATGTTAAAAACACGTTTTGGGACCCCCCTTTTTTCTCGGCCCCCACTGGACGAACCCCCCCCAAATTTTCAAGGGCTGCTCAGAAACAAAATGTGCCATTTTCCTGAAAATTTCAGCCGATTCCGTCCACAAACGCCAAAGTTATTAGACATAGAATTTTCAAAAAACCCATAGAGAAAAAATCCTAACTATATATACCTACTGGCGACCGCCAGTAGGTAATATATATATATATATATGAGGTACGTGGTGTTCCCGCGATGCAAATGGACAGCAACAGCAATCACTGTCAAACAGCAAACAGGAACAGCGAGACCCAGAGAAGGTGCAAATGTTTTTATTGTATTTTAGCCCAGCACCAGTCCGCCATGACGCGTTTCGGCTAGAGATAGCCTTGATCACATGACAAGCGTCAAGAGGGCTGATCACCCTTTTAAAGTGCAAAGGTGCCATCACATGCAATGGAAACAGAAAACATACTATTAGTGTTTCCATGTTGTTACAATTTTTACATTTCGACATAAATGTCAGAATTGCACGTATTCCCAAGACAATAATAGTCACTACTGGTTTAGTATGTACAGATATCATTAACCAGAACGTACCATCTACAACAACTAGGCATATAATTACAAGAGTCAACATGGCAACGGCTATATCCAACTTTTAAAATGATATAAAAGTTAAAAGCCAATTAAATAGTTATATACAGATAAAATATAACCATTAAAAACACCAAACTCTGTACAAAGCAAATTGCAAATTAAGGTTACGTTGTCATGAACTCCAAATTACTTGCAGTAATGCCCAAGTGGGCTGCTTATTTTGAAAGCCAGTTGTAGTTACTGTACATGTGCAAAAAATCGCTGCTTGTGTAAACATAGTGATGGCAACAAAAGTGCTCCCAAAATTGTGATAAAATTAACAAATTGTTAGTGAATTTAAAATGGTCATGGAGAGTTTCAGGGACATGTTTAACATTCAAATGGAATTTCATGAGTCTCATTACAATAGTAAAGGTAAAAACTTATTACAAGAATACATAGTGTGGACAAAGGATGAGATGCATTGCATAGTCTGGATAACATGAGGTTAAAAATAGTACTTAGAGATAAGTGTGGCAGTCCTCCCCAGTATTGAGACCTTGCGGTGCCTTGGTATCTAGTAGTATTATGTAGCGAGTCTCCAATTTACGCAAAAGAGACTCCCTATCACCACCTCTCCTTTTATATATATTTATTGAAAAAAACATAGGTTTCAGGGGGGTTATAGTTAGCTGGACATTTCACTCATACAAAACCATTGAAATTCCTCTGTTATAGTTAGTTGTACTAACTGTAACTCTCGCACCCGCAATCCACTGGTGATGATGTCACATATTACATAATTCATGACATGGTCCGTGACATCACTGATGACATCATCCAGTGCACTAGCTGATAGGCTCCTAAGGCGGAAGCCCGGAGTATCTCTGTTCTGTTTTTTTATTCATTTGCGCCGCATGTTTAAATCTTAAATTGCACTTTGTTTTTAAATATAAAGTTGCTCAAGTTGCTCACCTCACTCTCAGCCGAATAGGTGCTGGGCTCGGGAGGGTTTACACGCACGCACTTGGTCTACCGCAGGAGTGGGCAGCAATTAGGCAGGCAGCACAGGTAGCGCGCTAGTCATTGCTCCTCGGGGATTACAAAAGAGGATGACAACGCGTGCACGCAGCAGACGCGCCAAAGGCAAGCCAGTCTGCACCCGTCCCCGCCCACCCGAGCCCAGAGGCCAGAGATGCTGCCCCCACCCAGGTAAATAATAACCACCACACCCATATATGTTATTCAGCTGAATCCCTGCGGGCTATTAGAGCACTTGAACTTATTAAGGATCAAAGCCACAGCAATTGCACCCAGAAGTTCCCCATTATGCTAGAAGGACTGGTAACGTGTAAGCCTTGCCAATTTCATACGGTCATACTAGCTGAGGACCCCTTCCCTGCAAGGAAGACCCCAGATCCAGTCACCATGGTATTAAAAAACATATTGTGCAATGTAAGGTCCCTTGCAAGACATCCGTTTGAAATCTGGGACATGATTGTCTCACACTCTCCCGCACTATGTTTTTTTACAGAAACATGGCTGAATCCCTCCAACCACCTCATGATAAACTTAGCGATCCCGGAAAATTATATATTCATCCATCTGGACGGGGGGGGGAAACAGAAGGAGGCATAGCCATTGCCTTCCAGAATCACATCACAGTGAATTGGGTGTCCACGGTAAAAAATTAATGTTTGGGATTGGGAATCTTTAAGGTCACCATATCTCCCACGAACAGCTGGCACGGTGCCTTAATCTATCGGCCCCCAGGATCTAAAGCCAATTTCACTGGCCTTCTGGTTGAACACATAACTCTACATGCGCTCGCGGCAAATACGTTTCTTCTGCTAGGGGATTTCAATTTTCATGGGGAAAACACCTCCAACCCTGAGGTTAACAAACTCTTCCCCTCTATGGAATTAATGGGACTCACACAAAGAGTGGAAGGCCCTACACATCGAGCTGGTCACTTATTAGATCTAGTGTTCACAAACTATGACCAACTGAGCTGCGACCTCCCTGACCCCCCTGACATGGACTGATCAGTCGATGATCACCTTCTTTATTCACCAGACGCGGCAAAGGAATGGGGAAAAATATATCAGGAGAACAGCGCAGGCCATGGCGTAAACTTACCTGAGAAGCTTTCAATGAGGGTTACTTCCTGGAACCAGCAAACAACTTAATGGAGGCTCCCAAAAAGTTGGAGGCCTTCAACGCCGCACTAGAATCTGCTTTTGATTAAACTATACCCAAAAAACATGGCTCCGCTCAACGGCGAATCTCGACTCCCTGGTATACAGAGGAGCTTAAGACAGAAAAAGCCAAATGTAGGCGATTGGAAAGAACCTGGGGGGCAAGCAAGTTCCATCAAAACAGAGTACTGTATAGACAGTCTTTGGCCAGATACCATTTGAACCAGAAAGCAGCGAGACACACGTTCATTATCAAACAGATAGAACAAGCTAGCAACTCCTCGAAAACCCTGTTTAGCATAGTCAAAGATTTTTCTTCCCCTAAAGCTTGTAGCCAGTCTCCAACCGAGTCTCAGGATTTATGCAACTCCCTGGCGACCTATTTTCAGGACAAGATATCCAGAATCTACGATAACTTTCCTCTGATAGCCCCCTCAACCTCTGAAATTCTGTCTAAACTTGAGGACAGGGGAACGGTAATTAACAGCTCCTTGGAGAGCTTTGAACTGACCACTATTGAAGAGGTCTTAAAAGGCCTTTCCAATGTAAAATTTGGGTCACTGAATGACTTGTGTCCTCCAAAAATCATGGCTCTCCTAGCCATGAGCTGTGCTCCTGCAAAGAGCGATATATTTAACTGCTCTATAACAACTGGTACCATTCCCCTTGCATGGAAAGAGGCATCTGTTCGCCCAATATTAAAGAAGCCTACAGCAGACCCATCAATCCTTAGCAACTACCGACCTATTTCCTTATTACCACTCTTGGGGAAACGGCTGCAAAGCATCATTAATAGACAACTAAGCTCCTACCTGGAACTAAATGAAATCCTGGACCCATCGCAATCGGGTTTGCAACCAGTTTTCAGCACGGAAACCGCCATAATAGCAGTGACAGATTCGCTCAGACAGACAATAGATTTGGGGGGATCGACGATACTGATTCTCCTAGATCTCTCCGCAGCTTTTGATACCATCTCTCACATAAAGCTGGCACAGAGACTAACCGCTTGTGATATCAAAGGGACAGCCCTGAAGTGGTTACTACATTTTCTGTCTGAGAGAACTCAAACAGTCATCTTAGGCTCCTATTCCTCAGCTAAAATGTCTCTAGAGAAGGGTGTCCCGCAAGGCTCCTGTCTGAGTCCTACCCTTTTCAATATACCCTAGCGAGGATAGTTGAGCAGCTGGGCTTCGAGATCATCTCATACGCAGATGACACGCAGCTTATGTTCACTATCGGAGAAAACTCAGAGCAAGAGAAAATCCATTTTGCCATCAGTATGAAGGCAATCTCTGACTGGATGACTGAAAACTGCCTTCAATTAAATCCAGAAAAAACAGAGATCATGTTGATGGGGAAAGCCTCGGACATCTGGTCAGATGATTGGTGGCCCGCCCAACTTGGCTCTGCTCCCACTCCCAAACTCTCAGTAAAAAACTTGGGTATAAAAGTAGACCGGACATTGTCCATGAAGGACCACATTGCGGCCACGACCAGCTCATGCTACTGTAGCCTACGACTCCTGCAAAAAATACTTCCATTCATGCCTACCCTTCACCCTAGGATATTAGTTCAGGCTATGGTAACTAGCCGCTTGGATTACGGCAATGCTCTGCTGGCAGAAGTAGGGGAGACACATCTGGCCAAACTGCAAGTGGTTCAGAACACAGCAGCGAGAATGATTTTAAACCGTCCGGCAGGTTCCCCTTCAATTCCGCTGATCAGAGAACTACACTGGCTATCTGTGAAAAAGAGATCCTTTTTCAAAATCTGTTGCTTAACTTATAATGCCCTTAACAACAGAGGTCCTCTCTATCTACAAAGAAAACTTCTCAAATACTGTCCCTCAAGGAGACTCAGATCTAGCTCGCTGGGTCTTCTTCAAGTTCCTCGAATTCATCTCACCCCGACTGGCGGCAGAGCCTTTTCATATCTTGCCCCAAGCTATTGGAACCAGCTCCCCCAGGCTCTACGAGCAATCCCTAGTTACGGCATCTTTAGAAAACAGCTGAAAGCCTTTTTGTTTTAAATCCACTCTTCAGTTTCTTCTGTGCTCCCCTCGCAGGACCCTATTTTTCTAGGTAGCGCCGAGATGCCCCAGGTTGAGTTGAGCACTTTATAAACCAATTAACATAACATAACAATGTGGTTTGGTTTATTATTTAAATATATAATATATATATAGCAATCTGCATTTAAGAATCAGTGGATATATACCTATCTTGAGGGAGGATTTAGTAACAGTGTGATTGACTTTTTACTTGACAAATTTATAGTGTCTCACTAAATATATTAGATAGTGACTAAACTGTGTGAATATCTGAATTACTTTGTCAGTTGTTGTGTAAACTGCTGCACTAGTTGGTTACTAGCTATGTGAAAGTCTATATTAGTTATTGATTAGTTAACTGAGTATTTGTATGGGAGAGTGAATGTGTGTGTGGTTCAGTGGGAGGTGTGTGACTGCCCAAAATGTGTGAATAGTTGATTTAGTAGGTATATGAGGTTAAGACTACATGTTATAATAGTTGTTTGGGTGAGTGAATATCTTTATGGGTGTGGTGATGAGCAAATATATCTCTCAATGGTACATGTCCAATAAAGTAGAAAAATAAAAGGCAGTGTATGCGACATTTGTTGTTTATAAATAAGTATACATAAGACTCATTGATTGCATGAGTGACTGTATGGATAACTGTATACTTGTAATAGTGATTTCATAACACACTAAGGGCCCGATGTAGGTAAATCTAATTTACCACTTCTAAAATACCGAATCATACCGATTCGGTTTTTAAGAAGTGGTAAATTAGAGGGGGGGAAATGTAGGTAATTCTGAATCGGTAAATACCGAATCTGTAAGATTCGGTATTTACCGATTCTGTAAATACCGAATCGGTATCCCCCATTGATTCCTATGGGCCTTGAAGGCCATAGGAATCAATGTGGAATACCGAATTGGTATTTACCGATTCGGTAATTACCTATTCTTGCAAGGGTGCAGGGGGTGTCACATTGACACCCTCTGGCACCCCAATTACAGGCATGTGTGCCATGTGGCACACACTAAGGGCATGTCTGTGTGTCACATGGCACAGGTGTGCATGCACAGATGTGCATGCACACCTGGATTCCGTATTTCACCACCCAATTGGATTGGGTGGTAAAATACCGACTCCTAAAGGCCTGTGGGACTCAGAAGAGTCCCACCTACATCTGGAAGGTACCGAATCGGTAAAAATACTGATTCGGTATTTTACAGATTCTGTAAATTTACCGATTCGGTAAATTTACAGAATCTGGCCCCCTACATCTCAAGATGCCAAATACCGGTCGGAAACGGCCGAATTCGGCCGTTTCCGACCGGTATTTGCCACCTACATCGGGCCCCAGGTATGAGTTACTATATATATGAATATATGAAGTGCTATTTCAATTCAATTCTTTATTTCTGCAAAATTTTGCCATAAAAGATTGCACAAAATACATACATAAATAAGTAAAAACATACCAATCTTACTGGTACACATCATTTAAACACGATATAAAAATAATAAAAAACAAACACATGCCTGCATGGTTGAGTGTACTACCACTAAATCTTATAAAATTCATGTTGCTACCTTTATCGTTACAGTTTTAGACCTTTTTTCCTACGGGCAATGTAAACAGAATGTAGGAATCTACTAGCACTAAAGACAATAATTTGGGAAGTGTCAGATTTAATTATTCTATATGCCAAATTGCATGACCTAATACCCAAATGGTTACACAAGGGTTTAATCCACTTTTTTCTGGCTTGGGAGTATGCTTGACAGAAAAAAGTGGTATTTGTATAAGTGTGTAGCTGAGTAAATGTAAATATGATACATTGTTTGCAAAAGTGAATGGGATGACTGCATACGTGAATAGGATGTGTGCTGGTGTGTAATGTCAATATAGGTGTATAAGTATATTTGATAGTGTTCTATTGATCATTGACAACATGCATGAGTGAATCTATAGGTAATTGATTAGATGTGTGAGTAGATCTAGGACTCACCGAGTGGGTATTTAGATACTTGTATTGCTGTGTCAATGGATTCAAATATGGTACTCTGTATTTTACAGTGAGTGATGAAAGGTTATACTAGTGTATGATGAGGTGTATCTGATTGGGACGTGGATGATGTCATCAGTGATGTCATTTGAGATATCATCAGTGATGTCATCAGTGATGTCACTGACCATGTCATGAATGATGTAATATGTGACATCATCACCAGTAGATTGCGGGCGCGAGAGTTATAGTTAGTACAACTAACTACAACGGAGGAATTTCAATGGTTTTGTATGAGTGAAATGTCCAGCTAACTATAACACCCCTGAAACCTATGGTTTTTTCAATGAATTTCTAAGGTTTTTTAAATGATAATTCCTAACTATAACCTGCTGCTCGAAACCTATGTTTTTTTCAGTGAATTTCAAAGGTTTTTTAAATGATAATTCCTAACTATAACCTGCCTGAAACCTATGGTGTTTTCAGTGAATTTCCAAGGTATTTTAAATGATAATTCCTAATTATAATGTTTATTAAGCATATCTGTTTTTTTCTATCTTTTTTAATTATCATCCCATTTTCAACGTCGTAAACATTGCAAATATTACCATTCTTCAATTTATTCCTTCCTCCAAGAAAATCGCCTCAAACCAGAACCACAACTAACATTAATGATATACAAACTAGGCGTTCCCTTTGTAAAAAAACAAAAAAAACACCACTTTCCTATATTTTCAACAACAAGCCAAATCTGCAATGCTACCTAAAAAAACAGGCGATAGTTTCACTTACCACTAACAAATTAATATCAACATTTAACTAGTGTAAGGACGTGGACTATGTACTGCGTGAATTACATCTAACTCACACCCATATATAAAAACAAATATGTAATAGAGATACTAATTATGCACTTCCAACAGCCAACAAAATCACAACACCTAGCGCCACCACCACTACAACCACCCAACCTGACCACTCCCCCTCTACTACCTCAGAGGCAGTGCAAAACAGGACAACGGACCTTCCTAAAATAATATATCCCCTCAACAGCACACAGCTTAATGTTCAGAGATGTGGCAATCAACTATGTATAAGGGAAGGAACTCGCACATCAACAATAATGTCACAATGCTAACACTACCGGTGATATGTTATACACAACTCACTATACAAACCAAAAACATTTCCGTGTGTAGATATACTATTGATACGTGTAGTGTACTGCACATTGGACGCAACCATATTATCTCAGACATAGGGGAATATTTCGGTCATGTACCTGTGTTGTCTCCCCCCCCTTGAAGAAGCGGAGTGGGCTGGTCCAACGTACGCAATTTCAGTGTAAGAGTATAAATAATTAGCCAACGCCTTGGGCATGGTTCACTTCTGCAAAGAGAAGAGACTCTGCCACAGGGAAGGTCCTCACCCTGCCACGTGGCTGCCGCCATGACCACGTGCCTCCTCGATACAGGCCCATTGCGAACTCAGCGCCACAGCACCGCAGACTTATGTCTGTATCGACTACCGCCTTCGATCTACACTGCGGACAGCAGGGTTCACAACTTGAATTTAGCTTTGGATCTACACTACGGACAGCATTGAAATTAGCCTTGATTTATGTAAGGCAGAGACAATTTTGTTAAAGGATGCAACAAAAAACATTCCTCAATGTCTGTACTACCTTCAAATGTACACTGCGATCAACAGAGCTCATCACTTGATACCAGGAGCGCATCAGCACTACAGACAACATTGAATTCAGTCTCGATTTATTTAAGGCAGAGACAATTGTACTGTGTCCTCAGATTTTGTTAAAGTATGTGACACAAAGCACTCCTCAATGTTTGTGTTGAGTACTCCCTTCGATCTACACTGCGGACAACAGGGTTCACAACTTTAATTCAGCTTTGGATCTACACTACGGACAGCATTGAATTTAGCCTTGATTTATTTAAGGAAGAGACAATTGTACTCTATGTCCTCAGATTTTGTTAAAGGATGTGACAAAAAACATTTGTCAATGTCTGTTCTGACTACTGCCTTCTATCTACATTATGAGGGCTCACGATTCAGGTGGAATGGCGATTGCACATGACGCCTTCCAGTAGGCAAGAGACATTGTACCAGTGCAACCCGCCCGAACCACGAATCATCGCAGGGTGCGCACACACTGAGTTCTTCAGGTACCACTAACTCACTGCAACACAAGTCATCTCCCCGTGGCCTTATTAAGACAGAATTCACTGGGCAAAAAACATTGCTCCCAGTGGGGCTGTCCCACACCAAGCATCATCGCTGGCTGCGTGGACACTGAGAGCCACACCTACCACTAACTCTATACAGCTCAAGTCAATGCCACATGGCTTTGGGCCCTTCCTGACGACTGCCTCCGGTCTATACTGCGGACAGTAGGGCTCACAATTCAAGATTAGTACCAATGCAAATTGTGTAAGAGACTATAATCGGTTAAATGCTCCCAATCTGCAACATCGCCACCAGACATACGTACCCATTTTGAGAAAGTTAGAATGCACTGCGTGAAGTGCAATCGTTTAATTTGTTATGGGGAGCAATGAGTAGACCTAGTTTGCAGAACAATTGATAACCATCGATGGTAGTTTTTTTTTTTCCCCCTCAAAGTACATGCAATCCAGTATGCAACAATCAATGCTTTAAGTGCAGCCCGTTCAGACCACGTATCATCGCAGGGTGAGCACACGCTAAACACCAGACGTACCACTAACTCAGTACACCATAAATAATCGCCACATGGCTTTATTAAGGCAAAATTCAGTAGTCAAAAAACATTGCCC
Organism: Lissotriton helveticus; assembly: GCF_964261635.1. Lineage (NCBI taxonomy): Eukaryota > Metazoa > Chordata > Amphibia > Caudata > Salamandridae > Lissotriton > Lissotriton helveticus. The sequence goes on along the minus strand of NC_136072.1, from coordinate 434,670,034 downwards.
CCAGTGCGGCCTGTCGGGACCACGCATCATCACAGGTTACGTACACGCTCAGTCCCAAAGGTACTACTAACTCAGTGCACCATAATTCATCGCCACGTGGCCGTATTCAAGCAGAATTCAACTGACTCTTCATTCATTATTTGCAAAGTGCAGTACCAAACAAAGTATATTGTCCCTCAAACCTACACAATATCCCTTTAGTAGCCTTCCTTCAAAAACTTCTTTTATATCAGTTCTAGGTTTAGTTGAAAAACAAAATTCACGCTGCAAGTGCAAAGGCACACTCAATGGCAGTCTACACCGTGGACAGCAGAGGTCACAACTTGAACTATAATGTCCCTGAAACATACACATTTCGACAATGTATTCCATACATGTTTCATCTTTTATTTCAATCGTGATTACAGATAATACAGTCCAGCCTAAGATCTACACTGCGGACACTGGGGTCTACAACTTGAATTCAGCTTTGGATCTACCCTACAGACTGTAGGGAATTCAGCCTTGATTTATTTAAGGCAGAGACAAAAAATACTCCTGTGGCACGGCTAGTTGTGCAAGAACCTTTAATCCCTGCATCCTGCAAACTATGCTCACAAAGAATGTAGAACACTGTGCCAAAATGTACCTCCACCACGGCAATACAAAGCACCTCTGGGGCATCACCTTTAATATCGCCATCAGACATACGTCCCCATTTTGAGAAAGTAAGAATGCAATTGATAACCATCGATAGAAGTTTTTTTTCACTCAAAATTCACGCAGTCCAGTATGCAACAGTCAATGCTTTGAGTACAGACCGCTCGAACCACGCATCATCTCAGGGTGAGCACACGCTGAGCACCAGACGTACCACTAACTCAGTGTACCATAAATAATCGCCACGTGGCCTTATTAAGGCAAAATTCAGTAGCCAAAAGACATTCTTACCAGTGCGCTCTGCCTGAACCACGCATCATCGCAGGATCCGCACTAACCGGCCCTACCTTAGTGCACCACAACTCATGAATCCTTTACGATAGAATCTTCTGTGTATTATTTCACATATAGTGCTCCTACCTTTGTACAGCACAAGTCATAAACCGTTTATGATTGAATATCTGTGTATGATATCATGATTACTATTCTACTTGTTACCCACAGCAACGTAATAAAATGGAGTCGAGCACACGTGCCAGTACCCACTTCAACTATCTAACTGTGTCTGTGCACTTATTATGTTTTTAAAATGCTGCTCCTGAGCCCAACCACATTATATTGTGCTGTAAACAGCGTATGCAACCATCTTACCTCTGCCAGTAACAAAAACTTCGATTATACAAATTTCTCTCGCTCATTCGACAAATACATACGTACAAACTGGATCATTACAATACTGCAAAGAAAGTGTATAGTAAATTTATAAGTGTGCTATTTCTAGTTTTTTTTAGCATATTTATATAGCGCGAAGTTGACCCAAAAGTATATCAGTAATTTACATGAGCACCGTATTTACAGTACATTTTCAGGCACGCGTAGATGACGTCATTTGTCTACAATAACAGGATGTGGACGCGCCTCGAACACTGATTTTCAGCACCAAGTTCGACAGTATACCTAAATGACCACATACATATATATATTAACTGCCCTTCATGTGCCAAAAACTGCAACCTAAAGCTTTCACAGCCCTGCATTACTACAGCTACAACACTCCACTGAATATACAACAAACATTCATATTTGCATAAATGCGTCATGTCCACCATCTTTTGTGTGTTCAACTATGGATGAATATAGGGTCAGTGATATCCCATACCTTCAATTTTGCCATGTTGTGGGACTTTACAGACATAAGGACACATTTGCGTTTAAGACCTCGGTGACGGCAGCACTACAACACGGACACCCGAATCAGTTGATTTCTCATATAACTCACGAGGGAACCACACCCATAGCTCCGGAGTAATTGTTCACAGCCTCACGCAGCACTGGCATTCGTCAGTGCAGCCCACTCCGCTTACGCTTCCAGGAAAACACAACAACGCTACATGGCCCAGATTTTCATTGTAGAGATTTGCTAGTTCCAGGTCCAGTTGTTAGAATGGCACACAGACACACTCCCTCTTTCTTTGCTAGTATACACTCACATCACACCCATCCAGTACAAACGTCACAACACACGTGACCCTACCAATTAAAAAAGACGGGGCGCACGTGCTCTATTCCATTTTGGAGTTGCTCCCATCACAAGCGCTGTGATGGCCCGTCCTTGTGGTTCAGACGCCTCATGTAGGCTTGAACTACCGAACAGGAGGGCCCACTACCACGTGCATGGCCTCTTTGGTCACTGAGGTACCGCAAGGACAGAGCGGGTGAGGAACCTGCGATGAAGATAGGTGCACGAGTATGTCCTATGCCATAGTAATATCAAGACTCTGCACCAAATCTGAGACTTCATGGTGAGCAGTGAGGCCTGGGTGCGCAGCGGATGGAGTAGATGGGGGGCAGCAGGCTAGACACAAAAAGGTGACGCAGCGATTTAGGTGTACGCAGTCCTATATACCGTATCTTATTGCATTTGTATTTTTTTTCCTATAGCAGGAAAGTTTTTATAGTCGGTCAAAAGTCCGTCGCACGTGATGATTGAAACCACGTGTATCACTGCGCACCACTTGTTTTCACAACCGGATGGAAAACATTACTACTCTACTGATTCATCATAAATCAAAGCCCATTAAACAAGTTGGAACTGTACATATAGTTGTATTTTTAATGCGGGAGGGAAGGTGTGTGAAAGGGCGATGTTATTCTATTCCACATTAAGATAGTGACAATTACCAATCATAACATCTTTCTTTTACTATCTTTTAGATGTAGAGCGTCAGGGTGCACTATGTCCCGGCACGTGGTGGAAGACACACCGGTGACAGAAAGGTGAACTGCGAATATTCTTTTCAGTCACTCTCTCACTTCCTCTCTCCTTTGATAAACAAATGACGCACAATCTTATCTTCCTTTTTATCTAACAGATTGTCACAAATTGGCGTTCCCCCCTGAACACCTCCAAAGCTCAACGTTTGAGGATTCTGCGATGATGCGTGGCCATCGTAACAACGCCTGAGAAGGTTGCTTCAACATGTGGTGGACCCCCTTTGAATAACGCCAATGGCACAAGGTGAGCAAAGAAGCTTGTTTCCGAAGCAACGAGAAGTCACTTGTGGGCGGAGAGAGTGGATAGTGTGCAGCAGCATGACTGCGTAGGAATGTACAATTACCTCCGGGCAGTGAGAATGGATAGGTTGGAACAGTCTGGGTGCGCAAGAAAAGGCAATCACCTCCGGACTCTGGGAGTCAATGGGGTTAAACAGGCTGGGTACGCAGTAATAAGAACTCACCGCTATGCAGTGGGAGTGCATGGGGTATACTACTCGGAGAGAAAAAGAGCGCACAGGCACCACCTTGCAGTGGAAGTTGATGTAATACAGTACCTTGAGCGTCCAAAGGCATAAAGCAGAAATATACTTGTGCAGCTGTATGTACTCTGCTATTACTAACTCTATACTATCTTTCAGATCACTAAACTTGAGGGTGCACTATGAACTGGCACATGCTTGGACACAAAACGTAGGCAAAAAGGTGAGCTACAAAGATTTTCTCCAGTATTAACGCTACCTCTTCTGCTCCATCTATTACTTTCTCTCTCTAACACTTTCAATGTCATGTTTTCTCTCCTTCTCTCTCTCCCTCTCTCTCACATTGTTTCTCTTTCTCTTTTCAAGTTATGGACGCTGCTGTCCAATCTGCAGATAAATAAATCAAGGCTGAATTTAATACAGTCTGCAGTGTAGAAACAAAGCAGAACTCAAGTTGTGAGCTCTGTTGAACACAGCGTTTACAAAAGGTAAGCAGAGCGGCCTAGATACACAATGCCTCCAATTAAATGCGTTGCAAATAAACAATATTGTCCTGCATAATGACATGATCTCTCACCTTATTCTGTCTCATCTCTGAATCATTTTAAAGACCTGCTGGACCATACTGTAGATCTGACGCAGTAGGCACTTCCCTACAGATACCTCTTCAAAACGGGTCTATGAGTGGGGTGGGATGTATCAGGCACACTGCACACGTGCAAATAGCCGAGGCTCCCGTCCTCCCATAGCAAACTTGGTATGCATTTTGAAAGAAAGAACACGAAAACCTACTCTCTCTTTATGGGGGTCTCTTCCATGTTATATTGTCATAGGAACACCTACCTTGCCACTGGGAACGCCTACATTGCAACTCATTGGAGATACGAGGCGAGCCGTTAGCAAACCGGCTGCTAACATGCGTTAATTAAATTTTTTTTAATTGAGGGGAAATGTCACTTGTTAATATGCCCTCAAGTTTACTATGATACAGCGAGAACCTCGACTCCCGCCCTGCCATAGCAAACAGCAATGTCCCAGGGGTAAACACCCCAAGACACAGCAGGAGCCGTTCCTGGGGGTGGTGTTCCCCAAGGCTTTCGACTGCTCCAGAATGCAGACCACACGACCCCCCTCCCAAAATACAAAAAGCCCCAGAGGGTGGTAATCCCCGGGGCTTAGACGGACCTTTGAGCTCCCTCACCCATTTCTTTTGTAGCACCGAGAAATGGCAATCCCCGGGCTACAGGGCCCCTCGAAACCCCCATCAAATGTAATATTTTAGACCCCGGGACTTGACCATCCCAGGTAGCTAATTTTTAAACAACCACAGGAACCCGCGCTTCGTTTTAATTTTTATTACGGCGGATCCATGCACCCAGCGCACATATCTCAGTTTTTTCAAAAAATAAAAATAAAAAAAATGGGCCCTAGGGGTCCTTGTGGGACCCCCTAAGCAGATCTAGAGGGTCAAAATATTTCTTACCTGCCCCCTTTATACGTTTTGAACACTTGTTCCACTAAATTCTAGATCCTCGCTTCTACCGAGGCACAAAATGGCTGCCAACACTTCCTGGATTCGAATGTTGACAACCACTTGACAGTCAATTAGACTGTGCGGTTAGAGTGCGCGCAAGATGCGCGGATCCACCGAGGCCATAGATATATATGTACTTTTAATTGTAATTTTCTCAGGAACTACTGAACGGATTTACACCATTTAAGCAAAAGGCATATATATATATATATATATATATATATATTACCTACTGGCGGTCGCCAGTAGGTATATATAGTTAGGATTGTTTTTCATAGGGAAATCGCAACATTCTATTGGGAATAACTTTGGCGCCGGTTGAGAAATCTGCCTGAATTTTTCAGCAACTTTGCCTCGCGGCGCTCCGGTCCTTCCCTGAAAGTTTGGGGGGGATTCGTCAAGCGGGGGCCGAGATAAAAGGGGGGTCCCAAAACATGTTTTCCCCATGTAAATTTCATTTCCATAGGGCGGTCTGTCGCACTTTTAGCTCGAACGGCTGAATGGATTTTCACCAAACTTGGCAAAATTGTAGGGACTGGTACCCCGATGTGCCTTTGCTATGTCTCAAGATATATGCTCCAGTGGTTTTTACGAAAATTAACTTTGAAAAAATATATATTGGGCTACATTGGGCTATATATATGTTAGAGCCCAAATGTAGCCCAATGTAGCCCAATGTAGCCCAAAGATGGCCACCAGAGACAAAAAAACAAATGTAGCCCAAATATCAGCCAGATGTAGCCCAACTATAGCCCAATGACAGAATGTCCCAGAGTGTTCTAAAGAACAACTAGAGCGCTAACAGTCTTACTTATGACAAAAGTATGGCACACCTGAAGTCATCTTGATTGGAATAAAGTGTTAACACTTAAAACATTTAATTTGCAAAGGAACAAAATGAGGGGGTTCATTTTGCCATAGAAATTATGATTAGTGCTGAAGAAAGAAAAATTAGGGCACATTTTGAGTGACTTCTCAAATCCTCTTATATTTCATTAAAAACATTCTGATATGCAGTCTCCCAAGATGGCCACCAGAGACAAAAGAGCCCAAATGTAGCCCAAATATCAGCCAGATGTAGCCCAACTATAGCCCAATGACAGAATGTCCCAGAGTGTTCTAAAGAACAACTAGAACGCTAACAGTCTTACTTATGACAAAAGTATGGCACACCTGAAGTCATCTTGATTGGAATAAAGTGGTAACACTTAATACATTTCATTTGAAAAGGAACAAAATGAGGGGTTTCATTTTGCCATAGAAATTTTATATATATATATATATATATATTGAGGCTCCAAGTCGTACCGGTCATCCCAGGGCACTCTAAACAGCGGGTGCAAGCTCCGCGCCGATACTCGCGGAAAATATTCAGCTCCTGAACCGTTTCCTTGAAGAAACGAAAAGCGCACTCCAGGGGTAAAGCAGCAAAGTTTATTCAGCCCACCAACACTCGTGCAACAGACGCGTTTCGGACGTCAAGTCCTTCGTCAGTGTTTACACAGTTTACACTCTTGCGATAGCATTTAATGAATACCCACAAGATAGAAAACGGACATCCTCCATGGAGCGCTAGCGCGGCGGCCATTTTAAGATGGTTAAATACCCATTGTCATAAGCATTAATATCAGACAAAAGAGCTTCAATTCTCCCTATTTTACTATATTGCCGTGTATCGGCAGATCACCGCGTTGCTAGCATTAATATCCAAGGCTTCCGTTAACAATAAGACAACAACTGGGCCTTTTTTGCATGTTTCACTTGCAGGCATTTTTCCTTATTTCAAAATAAGAACTAACAGTAATCATCTCCATGATTACATCTATTGTTCTTAAACATGCATATTCATGTCTTTCGCTTACCTATAGTAAGAACTATTGTTTAAGACAAATCTAAAATCAAGCCGTGTATCGGCATGTCACCACATTAACCAGTGCAAATTCTATAGCATTATTTTCCCTTCGCTATCATTTCATACAAAGTTATCATCATCTCCTCAGAGTCATGATCAAAGAAATTCAAAAGTTTCGAATTAAATACAGATATAACATACATGTATCACACATAATAAGCTGTTTCAGATTATAGGTCATTTCAATATTATACAATCCTGTACATATTACTTGCAACACCCAATTCACAATTATCAGTTTGTGTGAAATGTTTCATTTTTTCAGCAGAGTATCTAATTTCCCCAGGTGAACCATAAGTTCCTCCCCACTGTTGAGACCTAAAGGTTGTTTGGTCTGCAAGTCAACAATATATCGTGACTCCAGTCTTCTGAGGCTAAGTAATCTGTCCCCTCCTCTAGGATGCAGGGGGATGTGGTCCAAACCGAAGTACTGCAATAGCTCCCTATTGCTTTGATGGACCAGGGCAAAATGTCGAGCCACGGGATATGCCATGTCTTTATTCACTATAGCTCGTTGGTGCTCGAGGATCCGCATTTTGACATTTTTAATAGTACTCCCAATGTATTGGAGTCCACAGGGACAGGTGAGACAATAAACAACATAGGGGGTGGTACATGTAATAAATTGTCTGATGTTTTTCACTTTGGATACCCCTGGTATTTTATAAGATAAAACTCGTTTGCTGTTCTCGCATGCCCGGCACTTCCCGCATGGGAAAAAGCCTTTCATGTCTTTGAGAGTTGCACTCACTTTTGGTTTAACAGGTGTGAGATGGCTGTTCACTATTGTATCCTTAATGGATCTAAGTTTCCTGAATGTCACCAGTGGTTTCATAGGGACATCCTTTCCTATTACCGGATCCGTGTGTAGGATATGCCAGTTTTTTGTTATTATCCTCCTGAGGACATTGGCCTGATCAGAAAAGGTAGTAATCATCCGAAATGTATTTTTTATATTTGCTAAGGAGTCTACCTCTCTCTTATTCTCAAACAGATGTTTTCTTGGAATCTTTGCTACCTTTTTGTAGATCTTATCTAGGTCTGTGTGGTCATAGCCCCTTATGGCAAACCTTGCAACACAGTCCTGAGCCTCTTTTCTAAAATCACTGTCCTGTGTGCAGTTTCGCCTCAGCCTAAGTAACTCCCCGTAGGGGATACTTCGGATGAGACTAGGAGGATGGCTGCTGGAGGCGTGCAAAATGCTGTTCCCCGCCGTCGGTTTCCTATATAGGGTTGTTTCTAGCTTATCACCATTTACAAAGACCCTTAAGTCCAAATAATGTACCTCTGAAACGCTGATGTCAGCTGTGAATCTCAGGTTGAGGTCATTTTCATTCAGATTCTCGACAAATGCCATAGCCTGTGCGGTGGAGCCCCGCCACACAAGAAACAAATCGTCTATATATCGACGCCATACCACTATGTGATCTGCCCACTTTTGGCCGGTCCCTGCCAGGGCCACCTGCTCCTCCCACCAGCCAACGAAAAGATTCGCGTAGCTGGGGGCGAAGCAGGTTCCCATGGCAGTCCCAGACACTTGTTTAAACAATTCGGTGCCAAACAAGAATATGTTATTCGTAAGACAAAACTCTAAACACTCTATAAGCATGGTATTATGTTCCATGTATTTAGCAGACCTTTTTTGCAAGAAATATCTGACCGCCTCTATACCCTGTTGATGTCTGATACTGGTATAGAGGCTCGTGATGTCTAGAGTGATTAGAACATATGTGGTATCCCAAATCATTGGTTCAATTTGTTCGAGAAAATGTTTAGTATCCCTCACATAGGATTTGAGTTCAACAACAAAGCTCGCTAGGAAGGAATCAATATAGATCGACAGTTTTTCTGTGAGTCCTCCCTTAGAGGACACAATCGGTCTTCCCGGTGGGCACTCCAAGTCTTTATGAACTTTTGGTAGGTGATAAAATGTGGGTGTGACAGGTTCGGTGTTACGTAGAAATAAAAATTCATTCATGTCCAGCATCATTTTATTACGCCATTTGTTTAGCAAATCGCTGTAGGCTTGGATGCTCAGCTGGTATTCAGTTTTGTCACTTTTCTGATAGTTCTCCACCATTCCCAGTTGTCGTAGGGACTCTCCGCAATACTGTTCTCTTGTCAGAAGGACAACATTGCCCCCCTTGTCGGAAGGTTTTATAATTATCTCATCCATTTTCACCATGTTCATCAGTGCATCCGATTGTCCCTTGCTAAGATTGTTCTTCATCTTGCAGTTCTTATTTTTTGTTGCCGGTAGAGTCCTCAATTTTATGAGGTCATGTATCATCGCCTCATAGAAAGTGTCAATGGCGTCATAGGGCATCTGGGGATTAAATTGAGAGGGGGCACGGAAGCCAGTTACAGGTGATTGTTGTTCTATTCCTCTGTTTCCTGTTCCTGATGGTGATACTGGGGTAACCTCATCCCCAAGTTCATCCAGAATATTAGCTGTCATCAGATCTCTAACTGAGAGTACATCTGTAGATTGTGATTCCACTTTCTTAGAAGTTCTCTTCACTTCTCCAATGGAGGGTTTTTGTTTATGGAATTTGTGTAGTTTGATTTTCCTTATCAGTTTGAAGAGATCGATGCGTGTCTGGGTATATTCAATTTTCTTATTTGGACAGAAGGTTAATCCTAACTGTAGTGTCTCTTCTTCTGTCTCTGTCAATTTGTTCTTAGTCAGGTTGATGATGGTTAAGTTTTCTCCATCATTCACCATCTGTTGCCCCGCTTCTTGCGGGTATTGTAATTGCCCGTTTTTGCCTTTCCCCTTCCTCTTCCCCTTCCAGCCCCCTCTTCGGGTTCTCCGTCGTCCTCGGGTGGTTTGACTTTGCCCCCTCGTAGCCAGGTCTTCCGGATCAGGTCGAATTCCCGATGAAAAGGATTCTCGGTATTTGCATTTGTTACATCTGGTCTTTCATCACCCGTTTGGTCATCATCCGTCACACTGGATTCGGAGGTGGCTGGTTCCACCAGTGGAGGAGTATTCCTTTTCTTTTTCATTGCAGCTCTTGGTGCATCGAATTTTTTAGAGAACGTCAGGATCCTCCCAAGGGCATAATCTCGCTCATCGCGTTGAAATTTCTCTTGTTTTCTCTGTCTGATTTTGGCTTCGTATTTCAAGAGTCGTTTCTTCATCTCTACTCTCAACTGTTCCTGTTTTGTCTGATCCGTATCTTTCGAAATTTCCTTTTCAATCAGGGCAATTTCTTCTAGTGCCTTTGCCCGGTCACTCCAGGCAAATTTCACTAATAAGTCCAACTGAGCTTTACATGACGCAGCTATTAGTTCTGCCCATTGTTCTAGCAATCTTGGGTCTGGGCTTTCATACGCCGGGACAGTGTATATTCTAAGCCCCCTGGGGACCCTGTCGACGTCCATATAATTTTGAAGGGAGGTGGCCTCCCACCACTTCCTTACTTCCCTTTCGCTGCATCTTTCAAGTCTGCTGAACAAATTCGCCAAGGAGTCTACCGTTGTTTTAGCTCTTGCACCGGTATCCGATGTGGTGATTGTGCCCGGTACTCTCTTTTTGAAAATATCAAGTGCCGCCTCCTGGCGGTCTTTCTCGTCGCACATTGTGTTGCGGTGGCTCTGGCTGTTTCGTTTTCCTCATTTGGGAAAAAGCCGCTTCTACCCCCACGCTATGCTTGGCAAGACAGTAGGTGTTCAATACTTCGTGAAGGGCGGAGAAATAAGAAAACACAGCTCACCCGTGACTGTAGCAACTTTCCTCGTCACTCGGCGGCTCGTAATCCGACCTCCATATCTGTTCCCTTCTCCTACTGTTGCCTCGCGGTGCCTTGGTAAACGTCAATTGAGGCTCCAAGTCGTACCGGTCATCCCAGGGCACTCTAAACAGCGGGTGCAAGCTCCGCGCCGATACTCGCGGAAAATATTCAGCTCCTGAACCGTTTCCTTGAAGAAACGAAAAGCGCACTCCAGGGGTAAAGCAGCAAAGTTTATTCAGCCCACCAACACTCGTGCAACAGACGCGTTTCGGACGTCAAGTCCTTCGTCAGTGTTTACACAGTTTACACTCTTGCGATAGCATTTAATGAATACCCACAAGATAGAAAACGGACATCCTCCATGGAGCGCTAGCGCGGCGGCCATTTTAAGATGGTTAAATACCCATTGTCATAAGCATTAATATCAGACAAAAGAGCTTCAATTCTCCCTATTTTACTATATTGCCGTGTATCGGCAGATCACCGCGTTGCTAGCATTAATATCCAAGGCTTCCGTTAACAATAAGACAACAACTGGGCCTTTTTTGCATGTTTCACTTGCAGGCATTTTTCCTTATTTCAAAATAAGAACTAACAGTAATCATCTCCATGATTACATCTATTGTTCTTAAACATGCATATTCATGTCTTTCGCTTACCTATAGTAAGAACTATTGTTTAAGACAAATCTAAAATCCATCCATCAAAGCAATAGGGAGCTATTGCAGTACTTCGGTTTGGACCACATCCCCTGCATCCTAGAGGAGGGGACAGATTACTTAGCCTCAGAAGACTGGAGTCACGATATATCGTTGACTTGCAGACCAAACAACCTTCAGGTCTCAACAGTGGGGAGGAACTTATGGTTCACCTGGGGAAATGAGATGCTCTGCTGAAAAAATGAAACATTTCACACAAACTGATAATTGTGAATTGGGTGTTGCAAGTAATATGTACAGGATTGTATAATATTGAAATGACCTATAATCTGAAACAGCTTATTATGTGTGATACATGTATGTTATATCTGTATTTAATTCGAAACTTTTGAATTTCTTTGATCATGACTCTGAGGAGATGATGATAACTTTGTATGAAATGATAGCGAAGGGAAAATAATGCTATAGAATTTGCACTGGTTAATGTGGTGACATGCCGATACACGGCTTGATTTTAGATTTGTCTTAAACAATAGTTCTTACTATAGGTAAGCGAAAGACATGAATATGCATGTTTAAGAACAATAGATGTAATCATGGAGATGATTACTGTTAGTTCTTATTTTGAAATAAGGAAAAATGCCTGCAAGTGAAACATGCAAAAAAGGCCCAGTTGTTGTCTTATTGTTAACGGAAGCCTTGGATATTAATGCTAGCAACGCGGTGATCTGCCGATACACGGCAATATAGTAAAATAGGGAGAATTGAAGCTCTTTTGTCTGATATTAATGCTTATGACAATGGGTATTTAACCATCTTAAAATGGCCGCCGCGCTAGCGCTCCATGGAGGATGTCCGTTTTCTATCTTGTGGGTATTCATTAAATGCTATCGCAAGAGTGTAAACTGTCTAAACACTGACGAAGGACTTGACGTCCGAAACGCGTCTGTTGCACGAGTGTTGGTGGGCTGAATAAACTTTGCTGCTTTACCCCTGGAGTGCGCTTTTCGTTTCTTCAAGGAAACGGTTCAGGAGCTGAATATATATATATATATATTCACTGAAAAAACCATAGGTTATAGACCATATATAGTTAGGAATTTGCATTTACAAAACCTTGAAAATTCACTGAAAAAACCATAGGTTAGAGACCATATATAGTTAGCTGGACATTTTATTGACATAAAACCAATGAAATTCCATATATAGTTAGTTGCACTAACTATATATCGCGCACCCGCAATCCACTGCTGATGATGTCACATATTACATCATTCATGACATGGTCAGTGACATCACTGATGACATCACTGATGACATCTCAAATGACATCACTGATGACATCACTGATGACACCTCAAATGACATCACTGATGACATCATCTAGTGTCTGTGTGTTTTTGTAAAGTTTAAATATGTTTTACATATTGAAGAATGAGTGGATGTATGGAAGACTGAGTGTGTGTGTGGCTGCCTGGGAGGTGTGTGACTCTGTGCATATCAATGTGTACTTGTATCAGTGATTGTATAAGAGAGTAAGTATGTGTTAGTATATGTGTGAAAAGTATGGTGTTCTGTGTTTAACTGTATAGATGAGGAAATCGAAGTGTGATTGATTCTTCACAGGACTGACTAGGTGTATGAGTGCATATGATAGTGTTGTACTAATGAGTGACTGTATGTATGAGTGATTGCATGGGTGAATGAGTGAATGTGTGTGTAGACGTAGGAATCAGTGAGTGCGTTTGTAGTAACTGGTATTGGTGTGTCATGATGTCATCAGTGATGTCATTTGAGATGTCATCAGTGATGTCATTTGAGATGTCATCAGTGATGTCATCAGTGATGTCACTGAAGTATGGTGTTCTGTGTTTAACTGTATAGATGAGGAAATGGAAGTGTGATTGATTCTTTACAGGACTGACTAGGTGTGTGAGTAACTCCATGGATGAGTGGCAGTGTGTGAGTGTCTGCATAGGTGTATGAGTGCATATGATAGTGTTGTAATAATGAGTGACTGTATGTATGAGTGATTGTATGGGTGAATGAGTGAATGTGTGTGTAGACGTAGGAATGTGAGTGCGTATGTAGTAACTGGTATTGGTGTATCATGATGTCATCAGTGATGTCATTTGAGATGTCATTTGAGATGTCATCAGTGATGTCATCAGTGATGTCACTGACCATGTCATGAATGATGTAATATGTGACATCATCAGCAGTGGATTGCGGGTGCGCGATATATAGTTAGTGCAACTAACTATATATGGAATTTCATTGGTTTTATGTCAATAAAATGTCCAGCTAACTATATATGGTCTCTAACCTATGGTTTTTTCAGTGAATTTTCAAGGTTTTGTAAATGCAAATTCCTAACTATATATGGTCTATAACCTATGGTTTTTTCAGTGAATTTCATTGGTTTTTTTAAAAGCTAATATCTATAGCTGTAAAATATATTCTTTATTACGTGACGTATCACGTAGCCACGTGAGACGCCTCATGACGCGTCGCATAACCGTGACGTATCGGCTCTGCAGCGCAAACAAAACCCGTAACGTAAGCGTGCCGGAGCACGCTTACAGATATATATATTTTTTTTAACCTTAATTAGACAAAATCCACACGTGCACATATCTTGAGGCCTTGCAAAGGCACATCAAACAAACAATCCCTACAATTTTGCCAAGTTTGCTGGAAATCTATTCCCTTAATTTTTTTTTTTACTGTTTCTCTTGGTTTTCCCCTTGTTACGCTTACCGGGACGCTACCCGGTACGCGAACCGGACGCTCCAAAAACACAAGATGGCGGACTCCCGCTACGCTGCCGGTTAGCTGCCCGGTTCGCGTACCGGGAAGCGCCTCTACCGCGAAAAATCGCGGGGGACTTTAATATCCCCCTCATCAATCCTAGGGGGTCAGGAGGGGTTTACCTTGCCCCCTTTCCTTCATTTCCCCCTTCTTTTTTCACCACATCTTGTCTCTCGAACCTACCGAGAGACAAGATGGCGGCCGCTCCGGACTGTTTACAATGTTGACAGCTACGCTGCCGGTTAGCTGCCCGGTTAGCTGCCCGGTGAGCTGCCCGGTGAGCTGCCCGGTTCGCGTACCGGGACGCGCCTCTACGGCGTAAAATCGCAAAAAAAATTTTTTTTTATTTTTTGCCCCACGGGGCACTTTAATATCCCCCTCATCAATCCTAGGGGGTCAGGAGTGGTCTACCTTGCCCCCTTTCCTTCATTTCCCCCTTCGTTTTTCACCACATCTTGTCTCTCGATCGTACCGAGAGACAAGATGGCGGCCGCTCCGGACTGTTTAGAATGTTGACAGACACCGGAGAGCCAATCAGCTTCGCTTCGCGAAGTTCCGTTACGCGTCAGGTACGCGAACCGGGGCGCTAACCGGAGCGCTGTCACAGATATATATATTTTTTTAAACGTTAATTTCTCAAAATCCACTGGAGCACATATATTGAGACATAGCAAAGGCACGTCGGGCAAACCATATCTACAATTTTGCCAAGTTTCATGTAAATCTATTCAGCCGTTTGAGCTAAAAGTGAGTCCAACCGCCCTATGGAAAAAGGAATGGGAAAAACACGTTTTGGGACCCCCCTTTTTTCTCGGCCCCCCCTTGACGAAACCCCCCCAAATTTTCAGGGGCTGCTCAGAAACAAAATGTGCCATTTTCCTGAAAATTTCAGCCAATTCCGTCCACAAACGCCAAAGTTATTAGACATAGAATTTTCAGAAATCCCATAGAGAAAAAATCCTAACTATATATACCCACTGGCTATCGCCAGTAGGTAATATACATATATAAACATATATAATCTGCATATCTATATAAATATAAATGCATGCATACATATACATATATGCATACATATGCATGTTATTTACATGAAAGTTTTAAAAACACTAATAAAAGCAAAGCTAAAAAGCCACCTCATTACAAACAGAATGGCTTTAACTTAAACGAGGGCGAGATCTATTGCATTTTCAATGCTTGTTTACTTTGGTTCTATCAAGAAGGCATTCAGATGTGTCACACATTTGCCATAAATTCTGAATGTTAGCACTCTAGTTGCTCATTAGATCACTGTAGTAAAGCTAGTGCTCACCAGGGAAGTCTGCTGCTAATCATGGTTTGCAGCCATTTTCCCGCATTTTTTATCCCGCAGACTTTCAGTCCGCATACCATTATCCCGCAAGGTCATTGACCTTGCATACCATTATCCCGCATTTTTTCAAAACGCATGTACATTTATCGCGCATGCCTTTACAAAGAATTACGTTTTAAAGGCATGTATGGTAAATGCATTTGCGTTGTGAAAACCACGATGACGAGAGAGGTAAGTGGGTTTGTGTTAATTTTTTCGTGGGTTAGTGATTGTGTAGTGTAGTGTTGTGTAGTGTAGTGTTGTGTTAGTGTAGTGTAGAGTTGTGGTGGTTGTTTAGTGTAGGGTCATGCTGGGGGTAGTGTTTTAGGGTTTAGGGTTGTGTTGTAGTGTTTGCGTAGTGTAGGGTCATGCTGGGGGTAGTGTTTTAGGGTTTAGGGTAGTGTTGTAGTGTTTGCGTAGTGTAGGGTCATGCTGGGGGTAGTGTTTTAGGGTTTAGGGTTGTGTTGTAGTGTTTGCGTAGTGTAGGGTCATGCTGGGGCTAGTGTTTTAGGGTAGTGTTGTAGTGTTTGCGTAGTGTAGGGTCATGCTGGGCGTAGTGTTTTAGGGTTTAGGATAGTGTTGTAGTGTTTGCGTAGTGTAGGATCATGCTGGGGGTAGTGTTTTGGGTAGTGTTGTAGTGTTTGCGTAGTGTAGGGTCATGCTGGGGTGTAGTATTTTAGGGTTTAGGGTAGTGTTGTAGTGTTTGCGTAGTGTAGGGTCATGCTGGGGGTAGTGTTTTAGGGTTTTGGGTAGTGTTGTAGTGTTTGCGTAGTGTAGGGTCATGCTGGGGGTAGTGTTTTAGGGTTTTGGGTAGTGTTGTAGTGTTTGCGTAGTGTAGGGTCATGCTGGGGTGTAGTTTTTTAGGGTTTTGGGTAGTGTTGTAGTGTTTGCGTAGTGTAGGGTCATGCTGGGGTGTAGTGTTTTAGGGTTTTGGGTAGTGTTGTAGTGTTTGCGTAGTGTAGGGTCATGCTGGGGGTAGTGTTTTAGGGTTTTGGGTAGTGTTGTAGTGTTTGCGTAGTGTAGGGTCATGCTGGGGGTAGTGTTCTAGGGTTTTGGGTAGTGTTGTAGTGTTTGCGTAGTGTAGGGTCATGCTGGGGGGTAGTGTTTTAGGGTTTTGGGTAGTGTTGTAGTGTTTGCGTAGTGTAGGGTCATGCTGGGGGTAGTGTTTTAGGGTTTTGGGTAGTGTTGTAGTGTTTGCGTAGTGTAGGGTCATGCTGGGGGTAGTGTTTTAGGGTTTAGGGTAGTGTTGTAGTGTTTGCGTAGTGTAGGGTCATGCTGGGGGTAGTGTTTTAGGGTTTAGGGTAGTGTTGTAGTGTTTGCGTAGTGTAGGGTCATGCTGGGGGTAGTGTTTTAGGGTTTAGGGTAGTGTTGTAGTGTTTGCGTAGTGTAGGGTCATGCTGGGGGTAGTGTTTTAGGGTTTAGGGTAGTGTTGTAGTGTTTGCGTAGTGTAGGGTCATGCTGGGGTGTAGTGTTTTAGGGTTTTGGGTAGTGTTGTAGTGTTTGCGTAGTGTAGGGTCATGCTGGGGGTAGTGTTTTAGGGTTTAGGGTAGTGTTGTAGTGTTTGCGTAGTGTAGGGTCATGCTGGGGTGTAGTGTTTTAGGGTTTTGGGTAGTGTTGTAGTGTTTGCGTAGTGTAGGGTCATGCTGGGGGTAGTGTTTTAGGGTTTAGGGTAGTGTTGTAGTGTTTGCGTAGTGTAGGGTCATGCTGGGGGTAGTGTTTTAGGGTTTAGGGTTGTGTTGTAGTGTTTGCGTAGTGTAGGGTCATGCTGGGGGTAGTGTTTTAGGGTTTAGGGTTGTGTTGTAGTGTTTGTGTAGTGTAGGGTCATGCTGGGGGTAGTGTTTTAGGGTTTAGGGTAGTGTTGTAGTGTTTGCGTAGTGTAGGGTCATGCTGGGGTGTAGTGTTTTAGGGTTTTGGGTAGTGTTGTAGTGTTTGCGTAGTGTAGGGTCATGCTGGGGGTAGTGTTTTAGGGTTTAGGGTAGTGTTGTAGTGTTTGTGTAGTGTAGGGTCATGCTGGGGGTAGTGTTTTAGGGTTTAGGGTAGTGTTGTACTGTTTGTGTAGTGTAGGGTCATGCTGGGGGTAGTGTTTTAGGGTTTAGGGTAGTTTAGTTGTTTAGTGTATGCTAAAGGCATATTCGTTCTAAAAGTTTTCGTTATTTTAATTTGCGGCCTAATAGTACATGCAGGAGTTTTTTTGCGGACTGATGGTATGCGTGATTTCGTCATATATTCGCTAATCATACTTTCTATGGCAAAATGAACCCCCTCATTTTGTTCATTTTTAAATTAAATGTTTTAAGAGTTACCACTTTATTCCAATCAAGATGGCTTCAGGTGTGCCATACCTTTGTAATAAGTAGGACTGTTAGCACTCTAGTTGTTCTTTAGAACACTCTGGGAGATTCTGTCATTGGGCTATAGTTGGGCTACATCTGGCTGATATTTGGGCTACATTTGTTTTTTTTGTCTCTGGTGGCCATCTTTGGGCTACATTGGGCTACATTGGGCTACATTGGGCTACATTTGGGCTCCAACATATATATAGCCCAATGTAGCCCAATATATATTTTTCAAAGTTAATTTTCGTAAAAACCACTGGAGCCTATATCTTGAGACATAGCAAAGGCACATCGGGCTACCAGTCCCTACAATTTTGCCAAGTTTGGTGTAAATCCATTCAGCTGTTCAGGCTAAAAGTGAGGCCAACCGCCCTATGGAAAATTGCATGGGAAAAACACGTTTTGGGACCCCCCTTTTTTCTCGGCCCCCCCTTGACGAAACCCCCCCAAATTTTCAGGGGCTGCTCAGAAACAAAATGTTCCATTTTCCTGAAAATTTAAGCCAATTCTGTCCTCAAACGCCAAAGTTATTCGACATAGAATTTTCAAAAATCCCATAGGAAAAAAATCCTAACTATATATACCTACTGGCTATCGCCAGTAGGTAATATATATATATATATATATATATATTAGCTACTGGCGGTCGCCAGTAGGTATATATAGTTAGGATTGATTTCCATAGGGAAATCGCAACATTCTATTGGGAATAACTTTGGCGCCGGTTGAGGAATCTGCCTGAATTTTTCAGCAACCTTGCCTCGCGGCGCTCCGGTCCTTCCCTTAAAGTTTGGGGGGGATTCGTCAAGCGGGGCCGAGATAAAAGGGGGGTCCCAAAACGTGTTTTCCCCATGTTAATTTCCATAGGGCGGTCTGTCGCACTTTTAGCTCGAACGGCTGAATGGATTTTCACCAAACTTGGCAAAATTGTAGGGACTGGTAGCCCGATGTGCCTTTGCTATGTCTCAAGATATGTGCTCCAGAGGATTTTGAGTAATTTAGGTTCAAAAAAATTTATATATCTATGGCCGCGCCCCGGGGAGCGCTCCGGGCGCGCCACGCGACTTGCGCACGGGAAGCTGATTGGTTCTCGGGTGTCTGTAAACATTCGAAACAGTCCGCAGCGGCCGCCATCTTGTGTCTCGGTAGGATTGAGACACAAGAGGTGGCAAAAATCAAAGGGGGAAATGACCAAAAGGGGGCAGGGTAGACCCCCCCTGACCCCCTAGGTTTGATGTGGGGGCCATTAAAGGGTCCCGCGGGGCAAAAATTATTATTTCTTTTCCGTTTTTCGCGGGGGGAGCGCCCGGTACGCGCACTGGGGAGCGTACCGGGGAGCGTACCATGGGGAAAAATAGTGAAAAAAATTATATAATCATAATAATAAATAATAAAATAATCATTTTGAGTGATTACAGGTAGGGTAGCTCTGAAAAGAGCTTTTGGTTCTGTGGCTGTTTTAGGTACCTACAAGTACGTCCCACACACACCCACACGCACACAACCCCAAACCTCCACACCCACACACTCCCCACACACACCTCACACACCCACACCCAAACACCCCACACCCCCACACCGACACCTTACACATCCACACCCACACCTCACACACACACACTCACTCACACACACACCTCACCCCCCAACACACACACATGCACACACAGATACCTCACAGACACACCTCACACATCCCATACACACACCTCCCCCCCACACACACACACACACACGCACACCTCGCAGACACACCCATACATCCCACACATACACACACATCCTACACACATACCCCCCCACCCACACACACCCCACACACACCTCACACACCCACACCCCCACCTACACCCAAACACCCCACACACCCACAAACACACCTTACACATCCACATCCCCACCCACACCCACATACCCCACACACCTACACACACCTATACACCTCATCCCCCCTCAGACACACACCTCACACACACACACACCCACACACACACATTCCTCACCCCCACACACATCCACACACACACCCCCACACACACACCCACACACACCCCACACACACACCCACACATCCTACACACACAAACCCCCCCACACACACACCCCACACCCCCCCCCACACACACACACCACTCACACACACACACTCATTATTATTTTTTTCTTTTTTTGAGGGGGTGCGCGCCCCGGTACATGTATCGGTACACGTACCGGTACGCGTACCCTGGAGAAAAAAAGAAAGACAGAGTTTATTTAAAAATGTAGCATTTTTATATAAATTGGAGGTAGTTCTGAAAAGAACTGTTTTTTTATTCTTATTGTTGTTTTATATTTTTTTATTGTTTTTTTGTACCCCGCGACTTAAAAAAAATAAATATATTATTTGTTTTGCCTTGGGGGTCCTT
Organism: Lissotriton helveticus; assembly: GCF_964261635.1. NCBI lineage: Eukaryota > Metazoa > Chordata > Amphibia > Caudata > Salamandridae > Lissotriton > Lissotriton helveticus. The sequence continues at coordinate 434,649,894 of NC_136072.1, read as the reverse complement.
GTGGGACCCCCTGAGCAGGCCTAGGGGGTCAGGGTGTTTCTACTCTGGTCCCTTTGCGAGTTTCACACCTTTGTTTCACTGCTTTCTTGTGCCTTGGTTCGAACAAGGCACAAGATGGCTGCCAGGGACACCCAGTATGCAAGGGGAATTAGTTCCCCCCTCTTCAAACATGCACGGGGGCTGCGTTGCAGAGAGGTGTAAAAAAGGGTGTAGCCTCATTACACCTCTATGCAATGCAGCCATCTGGCGCATTCTGGAGGCTCCTGGTGGGCTAGTTGGCCCCCAGGGACCCCCATTATGCAAGGGGAATTAGTTCCCCCTCTGCAAACGCTCCAGGCGGCTGCGTTGCAGAGAGGTGTAACAAGGGGCATAGCCTCATTACACCTCTGCAATGCAGCCCCCTGGCGCATACTGGAGGTTCCAGGTGGGCTAGTTGGCCCCCAGGGGCCCCCAGTATGCAGGGGGAATGAGTTCCCCCTCTTCAAACATGCACGGGGGCTGCTTTGCAGAGAGGTGTAAAAAGGGCCGTGGCTTAATTACACCTCTCTGCAATGCAGTCCCCTGGTGCATACTGGAGATTCCTGGTGGGCTTTCAGGTCTTATATAGTTAGAAATTAGCATTAAAAAAAACTTTGAAATTCACTGAAAAAACCATAGGTTTCAGGCCTTATATAGTTAGGAATTAGCATTTAAAAAACCTTTGAAATTCACTGAAAAAACCATAGGTTTCAGGCCTTATATAGTTATGAATTAGCATTTAAAAAACCTTTGAAATTCACTGAAAAAACCATAGGTTTCAGGCCTTATATAGTTAGGAATTAGCATTTAAAAAACCTTTGAAATTCACTGAAAAAACCATAGGTTTCAGGCCTTATATAGTTAGGAATTAGCATTTAAAAAAACCTTGCAAATTCACTGAAAAAACCATAGGTTTCAGGCCTTATATAGTTAGGAATTAGCATTTAAAAAACCTTGCAAATTCAATGAAAAAACTATAGGTTTCAGGCCTTATATACTTAGGAATTAGCATTTAAAAAACCTTGCAAATTCACTGAAAAAAAACATAGGTTTCAGGCCTTATATAGTTAGGAATTAGGCACAAGAAAGCAGAAAAACAAACGTGTAGAACACAAAAAGGGGGCAGGGTAGGAACACCCTGACCCCCTAGGGCTGCTCAGGTGGTCCCACTAGGATATTAATATATTTAAACGTTATCCGCTAATAGAATTAGCATTTAAAAAACCTTTGAAATTCACTGAAAAAACCATAGGTTTCAGGCCTTATATAGTTAGGAATTAGCATTTAAAAAACCTTTGAAATTCACTGAAAAAAACATAGGTTTCAGATCTTATATAGTTTGGAATTAGAATTTAAAAAAAACTTTGAAATTCACTGAAAAAACCATAGGTTTCAGGCCTTATATAGTTAGGAATTAGCATTTAAAAAACCTTTGAAATTCACTGAAAAAAACATAGGTTTCAGGAGTTATATAGTTAGGAATTAGCTTTTACAAAACCTTTGAAATTCACTCAAAAAACTATAAGTTTTAGTGGTGTTATAGTTAGCTGGACATTTTACTCATACAAAACCATTTAAATTGCTCCTATATAGTTAGTTGTACTAAGTATATATCGCGCACCCGCAATCCACTGCTGATGATGTCACATATTACATCATTCATGACATGGTCAGTGACATCACTGATGACATCTCAAATGACATCACTTCTTCACGCCTGAGAAAGGCAGGAAAGGAATTCCAGATCTTGGGACCCAGGAAGGAGAACCTGGTCCCGCCGATACGTTTGCGATGGATTCTTTGGTAGATATTTATTGATCAAAGATACAATAAAACTTGGACCAGTATTTTGGGTGGCTTTAAAGAGTGTACAACCTGCCTTAAACAAGGCTCGTTGTTCCACTGGGAGCCAATGACGATCTCTGAGCAGAGGGGTGGTGTGGCAACGCCTATCCTTAAGAAAGATGATTCTGGCCGTTTGATTCTGAATCATCTGCAAGCGATGTCTCTGGAATTGTAGAAGTCCAATGTATAGGACATTTCCATAATCGATTTTAGAGCGGATGAGGGCGATGGCAATTTGGGTAATGGCTTCCTTGCTGAAGAAACGTCTGATTTTGCGCAATTTGCGCAGTTGGGCAAAACACGCCGATGTCACTGAACCAATTTGAGTGCACAAAGAAAGGTCAGCATCGATATGAAGACCATTATACATTTGTAAGTGACATAAAACCACTGCTGTGTTACTCTACCCCTATGTTCTTCAAATCTACCATTGAGCAACTTGCACCCTATCCAGTGTGAGCCTGGGCTGAGATTAAGGCGCTATGAGAGTACAAGGTGCTTGCTCCATTTTGCACAGCGTTTTGCAACACTCATCTGCTGACTGGTGTCTGAGTACACACTGTGCCATTCCCACACAGAGAAGTCGCAGATCTGTTTATGTTTTATGTTGAAGTTATTTCTTGACCTGCAGTCTGGGGATTACATCAGAAGATGTGTTTATATTAACTGATACACCTGCCTCAAAGTATTCACATTCCAAATATTTGCTTTCTGTGACTCTACGTTCATAAAAAAAGACATTTTGTATTTATTTATTGTCTGCAGATTGTCCGAGCTTTACATTTGGGTGTCCTTTACATCTTGGACATGTTAGACTGCCCAGGATTCCTGTTGGATTTACGCCAACTCTACAGATGATATATCACAGGTGGTTTAACTATGAGCTTTTGTTCAGACCCCTTAATCCTTTTTTTAGGTCGAGCCTGAGCAGCGTATGCACTGCTCTGCGAGCCACGCTCTATTGGAGTATGTACTTGAAGCCCCATCCACTCTCCACCCATATTTGTCATTGACTTGTGTCATTGTCCTTCGTAAATGCTGCCTTCTGATTCGTTATTAGACTTGCTAGTACCTCCTTAGCACCGCCTTGTCTTCATTTGTAACCTCACACGAGGACTGGCTCTTTTACTTCGGTTGTTACACAGTACGTCTTCTTTAGTCTGTAAGCACTATTTTCTTTAATGAGTTTCTCTTACTGCAGGAGGGCAGGAAGTTTCTCATGCGCAGTTGTGACCATCGGCCTGTTTATTTAATTTGTAGCAAACATGGAGCTCTTCAGAGGCCATGGGAGACAGAAGGGGGCAACTCAGCGATGCCTTCAAGCATTTTCAAAGCAATAGGTCTGGCATTTGCGAGAGTTTAAGCTATAGGCATTGTAAATGACAATGCCTTTTATTTATGTTTTAAAAACCAAAACATAAATAAAAGGCATTGTTATTTACAATGCCAATAGCTCAAACTCGCGTAAATGGGAGACCTATTGCATTGCAGATGCTTGTTCTGATTTGTTGTCAGATTGTTTGAGGCGGTCTATAATGTGATTCAGGTTTTGGAATTTTTGGACAGGATGTTCCTGTCTAATGTGCTCCGTAGAAAGGATACAAATCTGCATTAAGGAAAATGGAGATATGTTTATGTGCACACCTTTTCTGAACTGCCCTCCAAGGTTGGGATTTTTCTGATTCCGTGCAGATTTTTTAACAACATACGAATATCCCTCTCTGCTTGCTCTTTCCTGGTGAAAGATAGCATGCCAAAACATCAGAAAGGAAGCGGGAATGGCTGGAGCCAAGAAAGAGTTGCAGTAGCATTCTCGAGCAACATATAGGTTATCCGAGTCGCCTCAAAATAGGTGCAGTTGCACAGTGGCTGCCTAGACTGTCTCTCCCCGGTGCAAGCTGGTAAATTTAGTCATCTGTTCTGCCCCTCGGGGTAAACGCTGTGTTTTAACAATACTCATTCATTCACCAACCACACCGTACAAGCTTCACTCTCAGGCATAACAGGTATATTAGGAGCACAGAACAGTAGGCGTGCAAACTTAACTAGCACTGGACAGGCACAACCAGGCTCCAACCCACAGTCTATGAAAGTCTTGCAGACTGAACAGGAGCAACCGCTCAGTAACAGTGCACATCTCATCCGCACATACGCTTTGGTACTCTCCATTTGTAACAATGCAGTCTCTGCAAGCAACTTCAGTACATTCCCGGTCGTTGAGACATAGTCCAGCAGAAAAGACTTGGTACAGTCCAGTACAAAGCACTGCGGTCATGCAGAGATGGGTTAGTACTACCTTGGTCACTGAAATATGGTTAGCAAAGATGCATAGTACTGTCTAATTTATTGAACTATATTATTAAAGGGAGGAGTTGATACGGTTTAAGAGAAATCACTACAGACCTGCTGAGAGGTCCTTTTACTGCGTTTTGATAAAAAAAAAAAACACTCAGTTTTTGCTTAAAATGTTGCTTTTCTGCATTGAACCATCGCCTGTTTGTCACATTTAAAATTTTCTCTTTTCTTCAAATTATTTTTGTTTAATATTTCGTTTTTTGCTTTAGGGATGGAGAGGTGTGCTTGTTACATTTCTCTACTAAGTCCTATTTTTACTGCCCATCTTTCATTACTTTCCTCAGGTCCAATGTATTCTGCTGCTGCTGCCACCAGATGGAGGTGTAGTCCGCTCTTTACCGGAAATGACTTCTACTGAAAGCGTATTGACTGAGTCAGACAAATTTTGGTATAACTTGCCTTCCGTTCCAGAAATGTAGCTTCATACCTGCTCAACAGAGAGCAATCAGTTGGTTAAGACCGGGGCAGTTATAGAGTCTCAGGCGTTGAGATGCCTTTTGATTTTTTAAAAAGTTTGTATACCTGGGATTTCTAACATACTAGGTGCTAGCACGGCACATGGCGAAGTAGTGATGTTTTCCTTCAGCTGATCTATTTGAATTCAAACAGAGATAAGTGTAATAAAAGCAGAAAGACAGGGCGAAGCCGAACACGATCGAGGGCACGGGTTGCCGAGGGAGGGTAGAGAAGAAACACGCAGAGGGGTAAAAGGGAAAATTAGCAACACGGATAGAGGATACGGCCTGAAAACACAGGTACTCCTATGGAGTGCTTGAAGACAAATAAAAACATAGCTCCAAAAAATGAAAGCAGTAAACAGAGACAAGTCATTGGTCTGTGCTCTATTGGAGGACCAAACACAAGAAGAGGACATGACGCTCACATGCCATGACGAATGGCAACAAAGCAAATGAGAGTGACACTGAAGCTTACCAATGGAAAGCTACGGGAGGGGTGTAAGCCCCCTGATTGAAAATAACATGTCTCAACGAGAAAGCACATGCGATGTCTAGCCGAGATATAAAAACAATTGTACTCCATGAATGAAATCCTCTAGAATTAGAATTTAAATCAAATCAAATGGATAAGTAATTGAAAACGTACATAAAGTATGAAAATATAATTACTACGTTTTTCAAATAATTTCAAACCAAAAAAACATACTATTTTCTTTTTCTTTATATATTACCAGAAGGGACACATTTTGTTGTTTAAAGTGTAACGCTATTATGCAATTAAGAGTTTCTTTTTTATATTTGTCAGAGAAAAAGTGAAGGGTTGATTACAAATGTAAAATCTGAACAACATCGTAGACAGACAAAGGCCCTCTTTTCCTAAATGCAGTGTAAGAAATACAGTGATAGTATTTACAGTTGAATTAACAGAAAAGGCTTTTCACTGAACAATAACCAAAATAAATTTTCCTTAACAGTCAAAACTAACAAAATAATTTTTTGATAAATTTATAAAATTGGGAAGAAATTAATGAAACAAAAATTAAACACCAAATCTAACACAAAATGTTTCTGCCACAAATTTAATACGGAAAATAAAGAAAAAAAAGCCAAAATGTTAACCAAACTACTTTTTTATCTTTAAACGGTAACATGAAAAAGAACAACAATAGGAATTGACACTAATAAGATTATTACGCATAGTACAACAATAATGGAAAAGGTAAAAACAAACACAACACAGACAGTCAAATTATAATAAGGCAACATATTATAACATTTTAACCCCTTGTGTGCGTGTGACGGCCGGGAGCCGTCACACTTCACGGTGGGTGTGTGCGGAGGACGGCCTCCGGCCGTCGGAACCCCGTACACTCTCTATTTCCCCAGCACCGCAGTGGAATTTGCGCTGCGGTCAAGGGGTTAATGACAATTTTCTATGTTGTTTTTTTTCTTTTAATAAACAAAAACAGAGCCACAATGCATAATATGCCTAGAGCTAAATCAATCCTGTCAAAAATAGGGAAATTAATAATAAAACATGAAGAGGTCCTTTATTGTAAGGAGAGATCCATTGAACCCATGGCTCAATGGAGGTTTTTAAACTATTTCCCTACCCACCGTAGGGGCACAGGGGTTTCTCTGCCTCTACAGCAAATGCAGCGATAAGATAAAATGTTCAACAAATCTAAGCACTATCTTCTACTTAAAATGAGCCCTTTTGTGCAATGCTCAGAGGAGGTGTTAAAAATATCCCTGAGTATGTAGCTGGAAAAATGCCTGCTATCCCAAATTTCGAAAAAAAGAGTTGGCTGGAAAAGACAGGCAAGTAATGTAGTCCTTCCTCCACCCAAAATATTAAGTGAAATTAACACACTTTCGGGCACATTCAGCAACGATAATTGCATTCGCAAACGGTGCGAATCGCAATTTTCGGCCGTTTGCGAATGCAATTATCAAAATTGCAATGCATCATGTATTTCGCAATTTTAGGAATCGCAATCATGTTGCGATTCCTAAAATTGCGATTGCATTTCAGAAATCGCAATTTCAGATTTCTGAAATGCAATGCATGAACATTTTTAATTTGCGAATTTTAAATTTGGAAGGGGTAAATTAGCATGAGGTTGAGCCTCGTGCTAATTTACCGAAAACCTTCAAAAATGTTCAAAAATGCATTTTTGAAAGTTGCATGTTACACACACACGTCCTTGGGACATGTGTGTGTGTAAATTGCACTTAAGTTTAATTTCAGGGGTGCAGGGAGGGGTTCTTTGGACCCCCCCCCCTGCACCCTTGAAATTGCATTTTCAATTTGCGATTCGCAAATTGAAAACCGCAAATTGTAAATGCCTTCCCATTGATTCCTATGGGCCTCTTGGCCCATAGGAATCAATGGGAAGGGTTTTCCTTAATTGCGATTCGCAATTTGTGAATCGCAATTAAGGAAAAATAAGAAATCGCTAAAAAAATGCGATTTTTAATGCATACCAATTTGCGATTTCTTAATTGCGATTCCTTAATTTTCACAATTAAGAAATCGCAAATGCGGGGAGGAGCTACGCGCGGATCCAAGATGGACGCGTGAGCAGAGGGTTCCCGAGACCCCTTCCGCCACCCTTCTTTATCCTGACACAAATCCTGATTTGGACGACGGGTGCTTCTTGTTGATGCCCTGCTGATATTGAAAGCTTCTTCCAGAATTCGATTTGGCCGCCGGGAACTGTACTTGCTGCACTTCATAATCTGAGGCCTGCGGCAGAGGCCATCCAGGGGCTTGAGTTCCCGAGGTGCCCAGGTGGCAATTGAACAACAACGGCTGGAGTGACGCCTCCGCTGCCCCTGTGGTACTTTCGGTTTCGATTTCGGTCTTTGTTGGTGCCGACTCATTGCTGGTGGACACTGCTGCCCTGCTCTAGTCGCAGACTCTCCTTCGGCTGTCGTTCCTCGACCTCTCGCTTCCTTTTGCTTGCCATAGGGGGACTTATTCTGCCTAGATCTTGGAAGACCCTGTGCAGCTCGTCGACCATCATGACGGGCAGGACGGACACTGAGCGGCGCGCCACTAGAGGCCCGAATCGAGGGGGAGCCGCTCAGACCCAGACTATAGAACGCTTTACTCGCCCGAAGGGTTCCCCGGGTGGGTTGGGCAAATCCCCCGGAGAGGCTGGTGACGGTACCCCTGCGACTGAGGAGCCGACTTTGGCAGATGTCATGGGTGCCATTGCCAATATCCAGACTGCGATGGGGCAGCAATATGAAACTCTGGCTACTAAGTTGGATACGGTTGCGATCGAGGTCAACCTTATCAGGACCGACCTGGGGAAAACCAACGAACAGGTCAAATCTTTGGATGTGAAGACGGCGAGCCTAATCACTGATGTCTCAGATCTTCAGACCGAGGTCCGTGATCTTCGCATGGCCAGGGACTCGTTTGCCCGTCGGCTGGATGATTTCGAGAGCCGGGCCAGACGGAATAATGTCCGTATCGTGGGCGTTCCGGAGACTTCCAGGGACGTACCGACGGATCTTCTGGCTGAAGACATTATCCAGAACTATTTGCCTTAGTGGTCTTTTTGCAGTGGAGCGCGCTCATCGTATTCCTGGCGGGCAGCCCAAGCTTGGGGCCGCTCCGAGGCCTATCATAGCCAGGATCTTTAATTACCGGGACAGAGACGCTATCCTGCAGGCCTCCCGGGTCAATGGTCCCACTAAGTTTGAAAATGTTTCGATCAGCTTCTATCCGGACTTCACCCAGGCTGTGCAGAAGCAACGTATGGCCTTTACGGGGGTGAAACGACGCCTTCGAGATATGGAACTGAAATATGCCATGCTTTTTCCGGCTCGCTTGCGGATTGAGCACAATGAACGTACTTTTTTCTTTGATCGCCCTGACGCGGCCAGTGACTGGCTGGACACTTTGCCGACACAGCATACCAGCTCGGAGGGTACGAGGGGTGCCGAAGGCGGCCTAGAGGCTCTGGAGTAGTGAGTCGGTGCCGATGAGCCGTTATTGGACGCTTTGCAGTGGCTCTGTGATAACGATGTTTATACGTTGCAGATACCCGGGGGTGGTGGGACTCGGGACTCTTCCTCCTCAGGGGACTTTTTTCTCTCTTCTTGTAGGTTAGTTTAATGGGGCGACAGGCACACTGCAAGTTGGGGTGGCTTTTTGGTCTACCGCAGGGGTGCAGGGAGGGGGGTTGTGTGTTGAGGGTTCTTTGGGGGGTGGTCTTTTCTTGTTTGTTTATTTCGAGGCTCTGATTTGGTCGCTCTTTTATCCTTGGTGCTTGCTCTGTGGCGGGGGAGACGATTGTTTTTTGTCTGGGATAGGGGGTAGGGGGCTGAGGGCGTTGAGCTGGAACGTTAATGGTCTCTGGGATCGCATTAAACGGGGGATAGTTTTGCAGTACTTGAAGCGGCATTCCCCGGATATTGTTCTACTACAAGAAACGCATTTGGTGGGAAAAACGTGCCGTGCACTGAATCGTAGAGGCTACCGTTTGGTGGCCAACTCTGGCTTCACTACTGGGTCGAGGGGGGCGGGTATCTTGGTTAGGAACTCCCTCCCCCTCGAGGTGGATGACGAGGTGCTAGATGATAGGGGTCGCTATGCTGCTGTCGTGGGTCGATGGGAGGGGATGACGATCTCCATTTTGTCTGTGTATGTTCCCCCTGGTCTCCAGTCTACCACATTCTCTGATCTGGGTGGGGTGGTCCTGGGGCTCCCTGCTGGTTTGCTAGTTATGGGTGGAGATTTTAACTCGGTGGTCAGTGGTGAGGAGGATCGCCACCCTTGTAGAACCCTCCCCACATCGCAGTTATGGTTGGGCCGTTTCATGGATACCCTGGGATTAGCGGATTGTTGGAGACAACTTCATCCTGGCCAGCTCCAGTACACCTTTTTCTCGGGGGCCCATGGTAGTCTCTAGAGACTCGATTACATTCTTATTCCAGCGGCACAGATAGTCTCCGTGAGAGAAATTAGACATCTGGCGAGGGGGATCTCAGATCATTCCCCGCTATGGCTCACCATTGATGTGCGGCTGGAGTCCGGGGGTCGTGTTGCTCCTATTAATCCGTGGCATCTTCGTAACCCCAACATTAGTGTGGAAGTGGTTAAATGCATGGATTATTACTTTGCTGAGAATGAAGGGTCAGTGTCCTCCCCTGTTACTTTGTGGGAGGCGTGTAAGACTGTGATCCGGGGTCAGACACTCTCCTTGATTGCCAGCGAAAGGGGGCGCAGAACTAAAGAAGTGGTACGGCTTGAGAATGATATCTCTGCATTGGAAGAACAGGTGGGATCTGTGATTACGCCTGATAGCCTACATTCCTTGGCGCTTAAACAGTTTGAATACAGAGCTCTGGTGACTGATGCGGCTAAAGCGATGAATCGTGAACAGCAGGGACGCTTGTATGATTTGGGTGATAAGGCGGGGAAATTGCTTGCTTGGCTTGATAAGCGGGATAGAGTGAATCGGGTTGTGCCTGTTATTGAGCGAGTGGATGGTGTGCGAGTTGTGGACCCGGTCGAGATCGTTGAGGTCTTTGCCCAGCATTTTCGGAAGGTGTACTCGCCGGTCTCGGACAGACCTGAGGAGGACTCGCACCTGTTGCTCCGCGATATCGCGTTGCCTATTCTCTCGGATTCGGATAGAGAGCTTATGGAGGCAGATTTTTCTACCGATGAAGTAGCGCTCGCTATCCGTGCACTCCGTTCTGGTAAGGCTTCGGGCCCGAATGGTTTGCCAGTCGAGTTATATAAGTTGTGTCCTGATAAAATAGCGCCCTATCTTCGTCGGACGTTTTTGGCGTCGCGAGATCTCGGGCTTCTTCCCCGAGATCAGAGATTAGCGTCCATTGTGGTTATCCACAAGGAGGGGAAGCCCCGGGAACATTGTTCGTCGTATCGGCCGATCTCGCTTCTGAATGTTGAGCCTAAGGTTCTTGCTAAAATTTTGGCGAATCGCATGATCGCAGTGATAGGCGAGTTGGTCCATCCTGATCAGTCTGGGTTTATCCCCCACCGCAACACTGCGCTCAATCTTCGCCGTCTACACGGTGTTTTGGCGAGGGCGGGGTCTCTTGCGGAACCGGCCATCTTGGTTTCCCTTGACGCCTCGATGGCCTTTGACACGGTGGAATGGCCTTATTTGTGGGCTGCCCTCGCTAAATTTGGCTTTGGTCCTAAGTTTATTGGGTGGGTTAAATTGTTATATGCTCAACCGCTTGCACAGGTGGTGGTCAATGGAAGGGCCTCAGATCCCTTTGTCCTCGGATGTGGCACGCGACAGGGCTGCCCTATGTCGCCTCTCCTTTTTGCGCTTGCTCTTGAACCCCTGGCCGCGTGGCTCCGCTGGGAGCCTTCGCTCAAGGGCATACGGTGGTCTCCTACCTTTGAGGATCGGGTGTCGCTTTATGCTGATGATATTCTGTTGTACCTCACTTCTCCCCGTAAGTCGTTGGGAGTCCTGTTTGATGTCCTGAGCTCCTTCGGGAGGAACTCTGGTTTGGTTATTAACTGGACTAAATCCTGTATTTACCCACTTGCGGGTGGACAGCCTTCTCTGCCTCACTTCTGCCCTATACCTGTCTCCAGTGGTGGTTTCAAATATTTGGGGATCTACATCTCTATGGATCCTAAGGTCCGATTTGAGCGTAATCTACTGCCTCCGCTCGCCCGACTTCGGTTGGATGTGGCGGCATGGTGTGGATTGCCTCTTTCCCCCCTGGGGAGGGCGGCCCTGTTTAAAATGATGTCTCTTCCCCGATTCTTATACGCAATCCAGAACACGCTGGACCTGGTTCCAGCAGGTTATTTCAGTGAAATCGAGGGTCTCCAGAGGAAATTGGTTTGGGGCGGGAGACCGCGTATAGCGCTGGCGAAGTTGACTTTGCCCTGGTATGATGGTGGGATAGCGTTACCAGATGTCAAGCGTTATTATTGGGCGTCCCAGTTGAGTGCTATTAACCACGCCATGTATGGCCCTGTCCCTAATCCCGCTTATGATATGGATAAGTGGCAACTCCCGGGGGGCGATTATAATAGAACGCTTTATTCCAAGAGTGACAGGAGGTGTTTGACAGGCCCCACTGCGGTGGTACTGCGTGTATGGACTAGTGCGACGTCGGCCACGGGATGGACTGATAAACTCACTAGGGCGACTCCTCTCTATGCAGCTGAGAGATTGGGTGGTCTGTGGTCCTCGAAGGGATTCGATAGATGGGACCTTATTGGTATCAGTAAAGTGGGTGATCTTTGGGCCACCAATAGAGTTAAAACTTTTGACGAGTTACAACGCGAATACAAGCTGAGTGATAGGGAATATTTTCGATACCTTCAGATCCGCCTTGCGCTCGATTCGGTCTTCCCTGCTGGCACCTCGATCCCTGAGTCTTCTCCACTGGAGGATAGAGTGCTTGATGGCCATATCCCCGACAGCACTATCTCCCTCATATACAAAAAACGTATTAATGCCCGTTCGGACCTTCTTATACAACTGCGTGAGGCATGGACTGGTGACGGGCTGGAGTTAGACGATGAGGACTGGCAGGCTGCAGTCTCCTCCCCAAAGGAAGTTGCTATTCCGGCGCGTCTCCGACTAGTGCAGCTAAAGATTCTTCATCGCACCTATGTCACGGGTCCATGGTTGATACATATGGGTTATTCAGAGGATGGGTTATGTCGGCGTGGTTGTGGTTTGCTTGCTACTTTCCTCCATATTATATGGGAATGCCCGGAGGTAGTGGTCTTTTGGACTCGAGTGCATGAGGTGATGAGAGAGGTGACGGGCGTCGGGCTACTTCCTGAGGCCCGGCGCTGTTTGCTGAATATTTGGGAACCGAATGACTGCACCGTTGCCCAGACTCAGTGGGTCACGCTGGGAAACATTATTGCAAAAAGAGACATTGCTCAACTCTGGGGTTCTCCTAGGGCACCACTGGTCTCGACCTGGGAGGAGAACATGGACTGGTGTATGTTTAGGGAAAAAATTGTATACGTCTCCCGGGGTAGGCCTAAGAAGTGGGGTAGGATTTGGGGTCAGTGGAATTCGTATCGTGGTGAGATTTGTGACCCGCCTTTTACAGAACCCCATGGTGATACAGGATTTCCCTGATCGTACGTTCCAGTATTTTTGCTTTTTGGTCACTATCAAGCATTGCTCGCTCTGGGTCCCCGCTCCCCACCTACACGATTTCCTGATGTTTGCTTTTTGTTGTCCCCCTCATGCCGCATGTAGCAGCCCTTATATTGGTATATTCGCCTCGTTTTCTTTTTCTTCTGGGTTTTCCTTTTTGTTGTTTGTATGTTATAAAATGGAAACCTTTTATTCCTCCTTATTCACCAGACGCTCTTCACCACGTCCTGCTTTTCCGCTGCCGGACCCTCGGGTTGTCGGCTGATGAGCTGTGTACTGCTTTATTTTTGCTGTTTTGTGTTGCTGACCGGCCTCGGTGGCTGTACGTCTGTATATGTCCTTATTTTACGAATAAGGGTTTTTAAAAAAAATAAAAATAAATCGCAAATGGGCACTTTGATGCATGTGGCCGCTGGTGATGAATTAGCACACACTTTAAACCGTGAACCTTTCCTTATTTATGACAACAAAAACCCTCAAAAAAGAATACTAATAATTAGTAGTAACATTAAAGAAAAAGTGAAATAGAAAAGTAATACGAAGGGGGAAAAAACACATTCTGGCAGACTTGTTCTTTAGCAACCTACATAGGGGAAAGAGTTTAAACATATATGCAAAATAACACATCAATATCAACACTACCTAAAACATCTAGCATCCCTTAAACACTCCATACAATGAATGTACCCTTATTAAATGTATATAAATGAAAAAAGTATCTCTCCATCCTCAACTGTGAACCTCGACTGACTGTAAAACAGACGAAAAGACCGAGAAAATGTAAAAAGAATGTTAGTAGTAAAAGGTAAGAAATGTTTTTTGCCTATAGAATACATTGATAATCTGTGGGAAAAGAAGATTTAAATATTTTAAAAAACATGCAAAATGTAACCAGATGCTGAAAAATTAATAAAATACACTAAACCTACACTGGTCTATGGTAATAAAAAATAGTTTAAAAGCTACATTTGTGGGAATGTTCTAATTAAATTATTGTTTTAAAAATACAATATTTCTATGTTTCATTTTTACAGCCATTTTCATAATTAAAATGTTATTTTATGTTTAAATATGATTTAAATAAATATTAAGTGTACTGCATTAATTTTTCAAAATCAATGATCGCTCTCTAATACCATTTTTTTCATGAATTCCCTTACCTGTAAAAAATAAATAAGCACGCCACAAAAAACATAAATACCCTCCAATTAATACACTGCTCACTCTTATTCCCTAAAACGGCAGCAAAATGCTTTGACTACTAGTGTGCTGGAATGAAGTGAGGTATTTAACTGTGTGTGGTAAATACCTCCTATTCCAAATGTATAACTTTAAAATGAAGCATAAAATGCAGAATCGGTATTTAATATACTGATGTCTGCCTGTTTTCTGGGCCTTTAGCACAAAAACGTTTTAGAAAGATTTATCTACTGAAATCAGAGAGTGGCAAATAGGGCATGCACATTGATTGCACAAATCAAAATACCAATCCTTGCACAAACTAGGTTTTCCACAATGCACAAAAGGAAATTGTTTTAAGTGTGGACACCCCAATTTGTAGGTTGAGCCTAGTGCAGCGCGCAAGCGCTGCTCTAGGAGATGACCTTTTGGAATCGGTCTGCACTTTTGAAACACTTGTGCTTGTGGCGGCATCGACCGTGCGGGAGCGAGCAGCGGGGCGCAAGGGCCATCTGTTTCCAATTAGCGTGGCTGCACGTACTGCGCTCTGTGTGCCATCTGTTCGGTTTCCTATTTCAAAGGTTCGCGTTCACTTTAGGCCACGCGACCGCACATTGTTTTTTTTTTTATTGCTTTTGTCCTGCCTGGCACGCTCTTTCGCAAAGCGCTTTGTGTTGTTGTTTTATCCCCAGCCGTTTTACATTTTCGAAACGTGTCTATGCACAAAGGCAAACTTAAATGTTTACTCCTCTGAGCGGAGTTTTATGCAGTGGCCCTGGAGAGAAGCACAAGGGTTGTTTTCTGCCATCTAAATCTTACCTTCAAAAACATGAAGAGAGAGGGCAGGAAATAGGCAGGTGAATGAATGTTCTTCTCTTCTTGCAGCCCTTGCTGCAAGCTCATACCATGGGCGCTATAGCGGTCTTCAAAATTAATTTCACATAAACACAGACTGCACCCTCCTACAACCAAGAAAACCCCTGCTAATTGGCAACCCAGCAGTTGCCACCTACTGCTTCATTCAGGAAAAATTCAGGGGGTTACTGCAGAACGTTCCCCTCCATAGAGACAGGGCCAGAGTCTGCCACTGAGTCGCTGACGCTGTTCATTTTGTTCCGGGCGAACCCCGCCTGCAAATTACGCACCATTCTTTGGAAGTATTGATTTATGCAACAGCAGCCAGTGAGCTTGTAAATCAGTAACGCGAAGGTGTAAACGTTTGAATAAAAGCTAATGACAGAAAGGGAGTTGGCCCTCTCCTGTCTTTGTGTTGTTTTGCAATAAAATGATATCAGCTTTCATAAGTGACAGGGAGGCAGGCATGCAGCGATGTACTTTCGACACAATTATCTCTCGCCGTGTGTGGTCTCAAAAGAGAGCCATGCGTGCCTCCAAAACATTAATTAGGGTCTGTCAGATGGAGGCATATTTGATACGCGCCCTCCTCCCGGAATCCAGTTTGAGGCTCTCCCTGCCTCCTACCTGTCTGAATTTGCCTGGCTTGGCATCCACAGACGGCTAATGCTTTCAGATTGGCTTTGTAGCATCATCGGTACAAAGCGCCCTTTTTCCTTCCTTCACACGCAGGAAGCAGTTCTTGAAACGTTGATAGTTGTGGGTTACGGAGGCTCACAAGGTGTCCTCCATCTTGGTTTTGGAGGCCAGGGGTAGCTGGCACAGCTGTGGAGGGTAGGACTGGGTCTGAATCTGGTCCAAGACCACATGTTCCCAGGCCTAGAGACCGACCCTTGCCCTGGCTCATTCATGCCAACTACCAAGTGGGAAAATCCATGCGCTAAAAAGCGAGCTGGTATTTGCAAACCGACTTGCATTATTGGGATGAGGGATTTTTAAAAGAAAAATATTGCAATTTTTTTACTACTAAATTAGAATCCCCCTTGTCAGTGATGAGTGCTGGCCAGGGGAAAAACTGATTTGGGCAACGAGGTCTGAAATTATTTCAAATGCGAGTTCTTCTACATACGGGTGTGGATATAGAAAGAAACGCATATGGCAGGAGAAAAGCAAACAAGCATTGGCATCGCCAATAGGTCTCGCTTTTGGCACCATATAAGTATTTCGTTATGCAGCACAATATCCTTGGTGAAACAACATCAACTGTTGCATGGCTAAACACTCATAAGGGCCCAAAGGCGAGACCTATTGGCTATGCCAATGCTTGTTAGTCTAGTTTTGGATTCTGTGTGGTGTACCAGCACATGTGCTTTTCCCCAAAACAAGTATTGTGCATTGCTTTTCACCTAGTTGAAATATTTAGCTTTCAAATAAGGTCATGGTAGGAGGTGCAAAGAATGCATTAGTGACTTGGTAGTTAAATATCATATGTCGGCTACAGTGTTTTTACAACACCCACATATATGAACAAAATGTATGGCTCCAATGAGTACCATGGTGTACTGCAGTATCACAGACCATGGAAAAGTGTCTTTGCCATGTATAAACCCTATTTTTACATATTAGCTAAGTTACCACTTTAGTGTATGTTTGAACCCTGCAGGGCTGGGTGATTAAAATGTAAAAATGACGGGGCTAAACATTGGTAAAGGTAAGGGTGAAAAGCTGTTTTCCACTTCCAGGAGGAGACGATACGCTTCGTGAGGCACCGGTTGATTGACACAATGACTGAAGGGTCAATCTAATAGGAGGACTCACATAAGGAGTTTATTCATTGGACCTTTACCTCAAAAGCTGATATGAGAGACAGAGGCTGATTGAGGTCTACCAGAACAGTGTGTCCAACACTGGTGCTTTGGCGAAGTGTCTGACCCTGAAGAATTTGCCAAAAATCTCGCGGCAAAGAAACATGTTGGCATTTGGTAATGGTATGCATGAATAGCAACCTGCCTATTTTAATTTGACAGTTCACACTTAGTGAATAATAAAGTGATTGCGATAAGAGTGTGTCTGCCAACTTTAATCACTTTTGGTCACAACGTGGAGTGTGATCTCCTGTCACTTCACAACACTTACATTTCTCTGCTTTATCTTTCTTTGGACACTTTTTCTTTTCGGACAAAATGACCACCGATGATGAGAAAAGTGGGCATATCTGGTGAGTACCTACCAGTTACCCCCGTTGGTGGTGAACCCGTGAGGGGTCATTTTGTCTTGCACATTTTTTCACAATAATTGTGTTTCATATGGCTTCCTGCTTGTTCAGGAAAACATTTTGGTAGTGAATGTATTTGGAACTAGGGGAACAAGACTTCAGTTACCACCTGTTTCTTGTAGACTCTCTTTTGAAAAAAGGTTTTTAACGAGAGGCAGAAAAAACGTGTTGCAAACTACCGCATAAGCAATCAAATAGAGGAGTAAATGTAATGTAGAAATCTACAGTAATGTGCACACCTTCTAATCGAAAAAGATTTGCCTCAGAGACCGGGTCCTGGTGCATACATGATTTTCGAGTGGAGGGCGACCTGTGGTTTCTTTTCCCTCTGTGCTCCTTATTGAATATCCGAAAAAGGCTGTAACAGGGCCTTGCAACAAACATATTCGAGCCTGACCAGGGCCTTGCAACAAACATATTCGAGGTGACCGTCCTGACTTCCTCAGAAGCGGTCGCTCCCTACAGCCCCTGGTCTCCTGTGCTTACTGCTGTGCCTCTCTACTGTCTGGCTTACGCTGTGCTGCCTGGGTATCGTAGCGCTGCTCTGCTGCCCTGAAATTGATAGCGCTTCACTGTGCCTGCTCGCATTGTATGTGTAGAGTGCCTTTATTGCCTGGAAATCGTAGCGCTCGCATTACCTGATTGTATTAATTACTTGTGCCCCATTTCGTTAGTGCCTCTCTGCCCACAGCGTAATTTATTTATTTAATTCCCCCAACCGGTTTCCGGTTTCGTTTCTGCCGCCATTCTTGTAGTTGTTGTGCCCGGAGCCCGCCCTGTCCACCACGCACCTGCCTCCCAGCTGCTCCTCCCTCGCCCCTCCCCTTCCACTATCCATATATGAATGATGCATTCGCGCGCAGCGTTCACGCGCAGCAGTCGCGCCCCATGCGCGCCGAAGGTGCGCCAAAGGTAAGCCCGTCTACGCCCGTCCGCGCCTGGACCGCGCCCAGCGCCAGACCCCCTGATCCCCGCAAACCGCACTCCTCCCGCAGAACGTATGATGCCGCCACCCTCTTAGCCCTTAACCCCGGACGCACACCACAATGCTGCGAAGCTGCCCCAGGACACACCCATGGACCCTTCGCCTGCCACTCCTGCAAGTTCGCCTGCATCAAGACCCACACCAAATCCATGACCTCCAAACACAGCTCCGACTCTAACCACCTGAAGTGCATCCTGCTGAACACCCGCTCGGTTCACAGACACGCCACTGAACTCTGGGACCTACTCGACACTGCGTCACCGGACATCGCCTTCCTTACAGAAACCTGGATGAACGCATCATCAGCACCCGACATCGCCATCCCGGACGCTTACAAGATCATCCGAAAAGACCGCACCAACCAAACAGGAGGAGACATCGCCATCGTCCAAAAGAACACCATCAGAATCACGACCAGCACCGACGATAACCTTGCAACCGCCGAACACCTCCACTTCCAGATCCACACCGACCCCAGGACCACACTCAGAGGCACCCTCATCTACAGACCACAAGGAACCCATAAACAATTCAGCGAAGACATCACTGATTTCATCAGCCCACATGCCCTCCCCTCCGAGAACTACATTCTACTGGGTGACCTCAACTTCCACCTGGAAAAGAAAAACGACTGCAACACCACCACCCTTCTGGACAACCTGGCCAATATCGGATTCAAACAACTCGTTGACACCCCCACCCATGTAGCCGGACATACGCTTGACTCTATCTTCACCTCCTGCAAACACATCTCCTTCGATCACACCACAGCTCTCCATTGGACGGACCACAGCGGTGTTCACTTCAGCTTCAAAACTACCACGATCCACAACCCCCCACAACCTATTCCTCGAAGAAACTGGAACAAAATCACCACCGACCAACTCCTCACATCGCTCAACCAAAACCCCCCCACCCTCTCATCGGACCCAAACGAAGCTGCCACCAAACTCAAACAATGGATCACTCACAGCATTGACGAATTAGCACCCTTGAAAAACCACCAAACCAAACAGGGTAGCAAAAAGGCCCCCTGGTTCAACGATGACCTTAAGAAATCCAAGAAACTATGCCGTACTCTCGAGAAAACATGGAGAAAAAACCCAACCACTGACAACCTGACCACCTTCAAGACAGCCACCCGCAAACACCACCAATTGATCCGATCCACCAAGAAATCAGCATTTAAGGATCGACTCGACAACAACGCCCATAACAGCAAGGAACTTTTCAACATCGTCAAAGAATTCACCAACCCCACCGCAGCCTCAAATGACATTACTCCCTCCCAAGACCTCTGCGACTCGTTATCCTCTTTCTTCTACAACAAAATCGCCGACATACATAACAGCTTTAAGAACATTTCCATAGAACAGTCCACTCCACCCACCTCCGAACCTAAACCGCTCTCTAGCAACCTTAGCGCCTGGAACCGAATCACCACTGAAGACACCATCCGCCTAATGAACTCCATCCATTCAGGTTCGCCAACCGACCCCTGTCCCCACCACATCTTCAACAAAGCAGACTCTATCATCGCACCCCATCTCCGTGATGTCATCAACTGCTCCTTCAACTCCGCTACCTTCCCAGAAAGCTGGAAACACGCCGAACTCAGCGCTCTCCTGAAGAAACCCACAGCAGACTCGTCTGAACTTAAGAACTACCGCCCCATCTCACTCCTCCCATTCCCTGCCAAAGTCATTGAGAAAGCCGTCAATAGCCAGCTCGCCGCCTTCCTTGAATCCAACAACTCCCTCGACCCCTCACAGTCCGGCTTTCGAGCCAAACACAGCACCGAAACCGCCCTAATTGCAGCGACAGATGACATCCGATCGCTACTGGACAACGGAGAAACAGTTGCCCTCATCCTACTCGACCTCTCTGCCGCCTTCGACACAGTCTGTCATAGCACCCTCATACAACGCCTCAGCAACGTCGGAATACAAGAAAAAGCCTTGGACTGGATCATCTCATTCCTCGCCGGGAGAACCCAGAGAGTCCGACTCCCCCCATTCAAATCAGAGGCCACCGAAGTCATCTGCGGAGTACCACAAGGATCATCACTCAGTCCCACCCTCTTCAACGTTTACATGAGCCCCCTCGCATCCATCGCGCGACAACACAACCTCAACATCATCTCCTACGCTGACAACACCCAGCTGATCCTCTCCCTCACCAAAGACCCAAACAACGCCAAAACTAATCTTCATGAAGGCATGAAAGAAGTAGCCGAATGGATGAAAAACAGCCGTCTAAAACTTAACTCAGACAAAACGGAAGTCCTCATCCTAGGGTCATCCCCCTCTGCCTGGGACGACTCATGATGGCCATCGGCCCTGGGCACAGCACCCATACCCACAGACCACGCACGTAACCTAGGCTTCATCCTAGACTCCTCCCTCTCGATGACCAGACAAGTCAACGCCGTTTCATCCTCTTGCTTCAACGTACTCCGTATGCTCAAAACAATCTTCCGTTGGATCCCCACAGAAACAAGAAAGACTGTCACCCACGCACTGGTCACTAGCCGACTGGACTATGGTAACACCCTCTACGCCGGAACCACAGCCAAATTACAGAAAAAACTCCAACGCATCCAAAATGCATCAGCCAGACTCATATTTGACATCCCTCGCCAAGCTCACATCACCGGCCACCTGAAAGACCTCCACTGGCTTCCCGTCAACAAGAGAATAACGTTCCGTCTCCTCACTCACGCACACAAGGCCCTCTACAAACTAGGACCCGATTGCCTCAACACACGACTGTCCTTCTACACACCCACCCGCCAACTAAGATCCTCCAATCAAGCCATCGCCGCAGTTCCGCGCATCCACAGATCCACCATGGGAGGAAGATCTTTCTCCCACCTGGCGGCCAAGACCTGGAATTCTCTCCCCACTCACCTCCGCCTCACACAGAACCACATTGCCTTCAGAAAGGAACTTAAAACCTGGCTATTCGATAAATAATGCACCCCATACCACAAGTGCCTTGAGACCCTCTGGGTGAGTAGTGCGCTATACAAATTCCTGAACTTGAACTTGAACTTGCCTGGTTAGCTTCCAACCTAGATATTCTTGTGGACTTTGAGTACTAAAAAGGGGGAAAAGTATGTACACAGAACCTTCTACTGGAGTGATGTGAAAAACAACTCAGTGATGAAGCGAACTCGAGGGCAGTTTGTCCTGCTGAGCTTGTGGAGTCAAAACCATGGAGCTTCACCGGCTTAATCTTCTTGCCTTGTCTTCTGTTGGGCTTGAAGCTTCAGAAAATATACTGTCAGAAAGTAAAACCTTAGAAAGGTGTAAAACGTGTTGCCTATACAGCCCCTGCTCCATGCGGTTAGTCTGAAATCACACCTAGGATTACTTTGTAATTTGTTGATGCTTTTGTATGCCAAACTTTAACATTTCATACATTTTATTCCTTGCATGCCATTTTGTTAGTACACATGAATTGCCATTTTCATGTATAAGACAACAAATCAATATTTGAGGCAGCACCTAGTCAAAACACATGAAATTACACAATCAGAAATGATACAGAGTATGTCTTCACTAAACAATCTGAAAAAGATGTCCTGAAGCCTTGCAATGAAAGGAAAACATAAACAAAGGTGTAAAACTGGCCATATACTCATTTGGAAGTAGGTCCAAAGGGCATATCACTTGTCTCGGAATATCCGCACCATATAGGCATAGTGTCTGTTCTTACATAATCATCCAGCAAGAATAGCCCATACTTTTGCGATGTTTCCACAGGTACCTCCACACCTCGTATAATAGTATAACCAGGGCCATGAAGTGCTCCAAACTTCTAGTCTAGTGCTTCAGATAAGTGGGACTGCCACACACCATTTCACTTAGTGACTATGAGGCCAATGTGAAGGAATTCTTGTGTGCATCTTCTCATATATAGAGCTAGTAGGATATTAAGCAGGGCTATCATGGGAATGAGATTTGGGGTCTGATTTAATTCCTGGAAGGTGGCTTGTCCTCTGCAAGATTTAAAAATGCCTGCAGACCCACCGGACATTTCCATCACTAACAGCAATGCCGCCATGGCGGTTACTGTCAATGCATTGTAATTTTTTTGTACAGCTCTGTCAGCATGATGGAGCTATAAGGCAAACTGATGAAGTGTGTTTCATTGTCAAAAAGAAATCTGGATTTTCGTTTTGAAAATTAAAATAGTGCCCCACCCTTTTAAATGAACCTTATCACCAGGTTTTTCTTGCCAGTGACGCGTATTGAAAAGTGGCTATATGTCCGCCCATCTAAATTAGGGAGGTGGGATATACCCAAACCTCTGACAGCATGTACTCCTTGGGCCGTGGTAGAAGTTTGACCATGGAGGAGATGGAGTCATCATACTATGGTCCACCCGCATTTAAATCGGGCAGGCAGACAATAGTCTTGGCGGGGAGTGGATTCTGACATAGTGGCGACGGAGTTCCCTCGCTGCCAAGATTTAAATTGGGCCCTAAGTGACCAGCTCATCATTTCTGACAGACGTGAAGGAACTAGTCCTCAGAAAGGGTTGTATTTCTCAACAGTGTCATATAGCATTTGGCAAATACCCATATGAATGTCCATGTCTTAGGTAGAGTGGGAAAATATCACGCTGGATTTGCAAGAGCTTCTTGCCTCTTAGGTTGACTTGATGCAAGTATTTGAAATGAATCAACAAGAATTAAGCTGCTTTCACAACTTCCCTTTCTTCGTCTGATAATGGGCTGAGATCTACCCATGACTCTCAAAGGGTGAGGGAGGAGTCTGGAGTGTTAGTCACTAAGGAGTAATGAGGTAGTAGGATCTTGTGTGCCTATCTCCTCTGCCACCAGAGGCTTGGCATCTACTAGGTTGACGTGTTGGATGCTGCTCATGTTGGTTAACTATGGATATAGAGCATTACAGAACTGCATGTATCGGAAGAAATTATGCCTGTGTAAGCCAAATTTTTCCTTGCGATCTGCGAGTGAGGGGAGTGTTCGTGGGTCACTACATCTCTCACTTTGGAGATGGAGATGGTATCTCATTTCTTGAAGCCCTATAGAGTGTGGACATGCTTCATCATTGTACCCATCCAGAACTGGGTCTCGTGGGTGAGTCTACTAGATCATTTAATAGTTTATCGTGTGGCACACTAAAACCTGTTTACTGTGGCAGTGGTGAGGGCATGGGGAGCTCGACAAAACAATACCGCATTTAAAAATGTTTAGTGGGTGAAAGTCTCTCATCCCCAACTACTCTGCTGTCTAGGTAGGGTCAGACCCTAGACCACAAAGCCAGTCATTGATCACTACCAGTTGGGAAGCTTGAGAGCTTGGTAATATGATCTCACACCAGCCATTCTTAAGCCTTTGGCAAATGGGGACTTAAAATGTCTATTCATTGAGATACTTGAGACACACCCATTTCATAGGAAACTTCTCATCTGGGAGTTACGTTGCTTGAAGAAATCTCTAGTTATCTTGTGGGGATAGTTCTGAGGTTTATATAGGAATCTAGGGAAAGAGACCATATTGATAATGATCATCTGACCTACCAATGGTAATGGAAATGGGGACTAGCCAACCAGGTAGTCCTGCAAACAACCTAAAATAGGGACTATAGATCTGCCAGCATCTAGTTTCGTCCCTGGAGATGTCAATCCTCCTGTGTGTATAACCTATCGTAGCCTTCTTTACTTTAGAGCTCCAAATCATCTACAGAACTCCAGTCTTAATTGCATATCCATCAGATCTATTGACTTTGATGCCAGTTAATTCCCCGTATTTAATCACTTCAGTGCTAATGACAAGGTGAACTCGTCATGTAGAAGGGCATTTCCCAAATCTTAGCAAGTGAAGGTGAAGGTGATACTCAGGATTCATAGTGCCTCCTGACCTGACCATCTGGGTGCTGGAGGTATACAAGTAAGTTGTGTGCACAGATTTAGATTCCATCCTTCACCTGCTCTTCCCCCTTCCTTCTCCCACTTGAATCCTTATAGATGGGAGTCAACTAGGTGAAACCCGGCTATGGGCTCTATTGAAAGAGCGGAAAATAGGCAGAAAGCAGACACCCCTGCCTCATTACCGTCAAAGGGGCCTTGACATGATTCCATTGATAGTGACCTACACAGTGAGATCTGTACACAAGAGCTAAATGTTTCTTAATAAACTACAACCAAAGTTCACCTTCACCAAAAACAGTGTAGAGAAATTCCTATCTGTTGGCGTATAAGGCTGTTTCACATGTCTCTCATAGGAAGGGAGAGAAGACTAAGTTCATCAGGGTGAGTGTAATGAAAAATCAACAGATATTGCACTTAGTAGAATTGTTCATGATAAATCCATTTTGATCGGGGTGTATCACGGAGGTTCGGAAGGGCATTCATAAGAACTGCAACCCCTATTATTTATGAGGAAGATGGGACAATAAGAGGGTAGGCTTCTTGTGTTCTACCTCTTTGTGAATTCTGCTGAGCGCACTGTGATTGTAGCCTCATTTCAGTTACCTTTGACATAGAGTGGATACAAGGTAGGGTGTTCTCTGAGAGGTACATGAAAAACTCAGCAGTAAATCCACTGAGGCCTTCCTGATTTGGAGTTGGCAGAGTGCCTCTTGAATCTCTAAGGCAAGAATCGGTTCTTTGAGCGACATCCTGTCTATCGCCTAAAGGCACTGCATGAGCAGGTCTTTAATAAATTATGTAGCGCTTGAGAAGAGTGTAGATCAACATCTATGTCCAGGACCTGACAAAACTCCAAGAAAGTCTGTGAAAGAATTTTATAAACCGTTATTACGTGTCCATTAGGTTTCACAATCTGCCTGACTGCTCAGTTGGGTTCTTCAGGTTTGGTTAGGCAGCAGAGGAATTTTCTGGCCTTAATGTCCCATTGGCATATTGACTTCTTTGAGGCCAACCAGAAAATCCAGTCATCATCAAGCAGGGTCTATTGTAAGAGCATTTACTGCATTTCCTTTGCTGGATTATGCAGGCAGTTGGGAGGTCAGCGATTAGACTTGTAACCAGAGTTGGAGAAATGTCATTTGTGTTACTTGGTCTTGTTTAGTCTGATTGCATCCCACTATGCAGCTCACCAATCAGCCCTTTACGATGATCTTAAAGGCGTCCCTTAGTACTGTAAGGAAATCTACAGAACATGGTATTCTCAAAGTAATTATCTACCTCAGTCATTAGGTGCACCCATAAGTTATAGTCTGTAAACCACAAGGTACTTAGGGCCTTCTTTAGAGTTTGCTGGATGGGTACACTGTCACAAAACTCATTGCTATCCCTTCCCCTTTATTAGAAGTGCATTAGGCTATACTGCATTTGTAATAAGGCGGCCAGGGTATCATCAGGTTTGTGATGGAGTGAGTACCTGTACACCAGACTCTAAATCAGGCACTAATTCTCCATCTCCATCTTTCTTATCTTCCACTTTCAGTTAGGAAAACTCTTGTTCGGGCACTGATTATTACCAAATTAGCCTACAGTAATGCTCTACTTCCATCAGCAAATGAGGCTTTAATGTCTAAATTGAAAAAGTGGTCCAAAATACAGCCACGTGTATTGTGTGCCACCTCGATTCTGGTTCGGCGTCTGACCTTTGTTGAGAGCTTTACATTGGCTACCTATTAAGAAAAGGACAATCTTCAAATGTTGCTGTTGCACACATAAGTCATCAATGGGCAATGGTCCTAGATATTTATGCCACAAACTCAAATACTACTGTCCAGGCAGGAATTTGCGCTCCAAGGATAACGCCTTGCTTACTGTTACTCGTGTGTTGCTGGCAAGTCTTTTACTTATTTGGCCCTGTGTTACTGGAACACCTTACCTCATCAGATCTGCATCTGTCCCGATTATTTTAAATTCAGGAAACTGCTTAAGACAGTTCTATTCTAATCTGCAGCATTTCTGTCTTGCATGTGCATCTCTTAAGCGCTGCAACACCTCTTTAGAGGTGATTTGTGCACTTTAGTAAATTATATTAACATAACATCTCCCACATCCCTCCTCTGTAGCTCACCAAACCCATAACCAATACCTAAGAAGAGTGGACTCACACTCCTCTGGTTAAATATGCACAATGACACTCATCTGACCAAAATATGCCCATGCACAGTGAGACTCCTCTGGCCAAAATATGTGCATGCACAATGTCAGCTCGGACAGGAGCATAAAGAAGTCATATATCCAATAGAAGGATGTATGTGCCCTCAATAAAAAAATCCCTACCGTTCAGATAGAAATAGGACTTAACAAATTCTGCCAGGGAGGGGGGATTCTTTTTATATGTGCGTATGTGGTTGGGTGAGATCTACCCAGAGTCCAGTCCACTAACACATTGAAGTCCCCACTAAATACATGATTCAATCTCTGGGAGCTTGGGCTAAGACTGAGACGATTTTCTCTAGAAATGGAACAGATAATGTGGATGATACAAAGACAATGAACAGCATTGTTGAAATTCTGAGTAAAAGGCCTGAGATGGCAAGGTCATGGCCTGGCGTATCTCCCCATCTTTTCCTTATTCTTGAGAAAACTCCAAATAGTAGGTATGGGTATCTACCAGGCACATTACATTTCTAAGCTTATGTGGGCCACTCATAATCAGAACTTAAGTCATGCACAGGAGCGTACCAGAGGCCCCTGCGGCACAGGGACGCACCATTCGGCTCAGGCTCAATGAATATATATATGAATATATATGAGATATAGGAGCAGTGGCAGCCGGCATGGCTCGCGGGTGGCGGGGCATGTGCAGGAGGAGGGCGCGCAGGGGGCCTGGTCATGTTCTCCATGCAGGCTCTAAAGCAGCCTGCATGGAGAATGGGGAAAATGCACATGACCGGTTTGGGTGGCCCAAGAGGGCCGGCCAGACAGTCATGTGCACTTAGGAAGGGGAAAACCACTCCTCCCCTGCTCCGAGACCAGAGCGGAGCAGCCCTGCCCACCCGCAAACTACCAGCACAGACAAATAAAAGAATAATAACGTAAAGTTATTGGCATTTTATGTTCCCTTTACGTTGCACTGCTTAAAAGCAGTGGGGCGAAGCTCCTATGCCACAGCAGAGGAGCCGTCACTGATTAGGCTCAGAGGCCGCTCATACCATTCTGCAGTCGGGCCCCATCATTTTGCCTTACGCCACTGGTCATGAAGTCACTGCACTAGGAACCAAATTAATCTGAGCCTGCATTTTTTTTGCATCATAGAGATGTAACCATTGAGGGCTGCAACGGCTAACTGGACACCCAGCAGTAGTTTTAAGCTTTGTGCTATGACTCAAGCAAATGTGAGCAAAATGTTGTTTGGTTTATTACTTATTATGTCGGCAGACTGTCATTTTGGGTTGTTCCTCTGCCAGTGTGACTTTGCTTCTCTATTTATTGTTTGTTATTTTTATTTGCCCCTGTCTTGTAGCCTTCTCTTTCTTGTTTTTATTCTCTCCGCAATGGCCCGTGGGCAGCGTTGTCCGGCAATACTGACTGCAAACAGATTTCTACAAACATAACACGTTTTTGTATAGACGAGCTCATTCTGCCGCCCATCTTCGTTTTTCTCTGAAAGGAACATCTGTAGAGTCGCGCGACAATGGGGAAGTTATTCTGCCACTCTGCAAATGTTTCCCAAAACAAGTCACTGCCACCAACGTAAAGGCAGTTTCCAGCACCGATTGGAGAATGCAATGCGCGCGTCTGTTTCCTGAGCCTGCATTTTTTAACCTACTCAAATGAACTGAAAAATTCAGAGGCCTGTCGGAATAATAAACTATTATATTGCTGGACTGTTGTGGATTAAAGTAGGGCGAATTAAATGAAATATCTTTGGAATTTTTCTTCGTTTGAATCAATCCAGTGAAGAAAGTCGACGCCAGAAGAACTCTTAACAATCAACAAGGTTTTACTACAAGGTCAACTAACTGCGTCACCCGGCTTCAACCTTGAACGGCGGCATTAGGATGGGAAGATGTAAGCAAAGGTTTGTCCTTAGCGTGGGTGTCCCCGACGTATCATAGGCTCGAACATATGTTTGTAAATCGAAATAGCTCTCTTACGACTCATAAATGATATGGTTGCCACAGTGACGTCTGCCCTGATCCACAGGTTTGGCAGCAAGCGTTGCCTTCAGTAACTGGCGATAGATACTAGGCCCTTCTACATTACCGCCACTACATACAGATGTCCAATGGTGCCACCTCAGATAGCCAGAACAGGGCAGCAGACTTGGAAAATGCATTATCTTTAGAGGAAGGGGAGCACTCGAACTGGAAAAAGTTGTTTTGTCTGGTGTGCTAAACATTCTTTCACAGGTGCTGAATAGATAGAAGGACCTGCCTAGGAAGGTCTGGGCGACTCTTATTTGCAGAACGGGTCAGTGACTACTCGAAGTCCACATCTGTGAACATACACTACCTTCGGAGCATCAATAAGCGCCACATCTCAGAAACTGATCCAAATGGGATTAGATCGTCTTCCCTAGCCCTGGAGCATGCAATATATATAGATAACGCCACACACAGGAGCTACAGTTGAGCATGTCTTTATTCTCCAATGTTCATTCACACTCTGCCCATGACATCATATTTCCTAGACCACACCCTAACACCTCCCCCACATCTGATATAGTTCCTGTTCAGAGTCTGCCTAGAACCACCAGGTTCATCAATAATACTGCACAACCTATTGCACAGGGCTTCTTGGGTGAGTTGATGAATTGTATAGGATCCCAGACTTGCACCTTTTGACATGAGGAGTGCAAAAATAGTTCAGGGAATCCATCTCCTTTACCGAGATTGAAGAAAGTGGGATCACAGAGCAAAACACAGGCTGCTTATACTCTAATTAAGAATGTATTCAACTAAAAACTAAGCAAGTTTGGCATGGCTAAAGAAGCAGGGGTGACTATACCTAAACTCATTCCACTGGGACAAAGAGGGGTCTTTCAATCTAAAATGCCATACCCTTCAAGGGCAGAATGTTTTAATAGCCTTGTTATTAGGCTGAATCAGAGGCTTGGGCCAATATGGCTAGAGTTAGTATTTACAGGTCGATGCAGTGGGATTTATGCATGATTATTGGAAAAAAGAGATTGTGCAGTCACAGCTTTTTGTACATAAATATGAATTTGTTGCACTTGCCTCGTAATTCAATATTTGCTATGCCAGCTGCAAATCTAAAAAAGGTTTCAAGTTCAAATGGGTCAAAGGTTATAAAAATTCCTGCCCTCAGGGTGCAACTCCATGTAAGACACTTTGCAGAAGGGAACTGGTAACCTTTCAGATGTTTATTGCTGTAACTAGGCTTAAAATGGAGTGGCAATTAAGAGAGAGTAGCATACAAACACGCAGAATGTTCCTCATAATTTGCTTTTTCTTGTTGCATATTATGGACAACTTACTTTTGTCCTCCACTGCAGCATAATTCTCATGTTAGTGACCATAAGAGCTATAAGGCTGTATCAATATTTGGAGGTCACAACCACAGTTTTGCATTAATAATACAAATTAAAAACTTTGTGGGATAAAGGCCCCAATATGTGACTACAATGCACTGAAAGAGTTTATGAAAAAACATCAGAAAAAAGAGCCCCAATCAGGGCGAAACCAGTCTTAGGTTGCGTGTGTTCTGGTTCAGAGAGGACCTTATGCGACAGTTCAAGCTGGAGTGCTCCTATTGGAGAAGGGTCAGAACTGATTTGCATATGGCTGGGTCTAATCTGAGGTGACAAGTGGGCAAAAGATGATGGGTTGGAATGCTACCCGGAGCAATTGCCAGTGGTTAGACTTACTCAGAGCACCCTCTTATCAAATTGTATTGGTTTTATGTTACGTTCTAAGGGGCCAAGGCTATATCCACATGTGGGTCCCTTGCTCATCGTACCACTAGAACCAAGCTACATCTTACTGAAGAGCCACAATCAGGGCAAAACCGACTGTGACGGGGCAGATAAAACGCCCCCGGGACAATCAGAGAACACGAACTGGTGGACACATGCCCCCCTGTTACCCACTTCTGTCCCTTCTCTGCAGCAGCCCGATTGGCCCGAAGAAGAAGACAGACACCGGTGGGACACCGAGGAACACGAACAGTATCCCTTTAAGGGGGAGGAGCCCCAAACCCACGTGACGTCCCGACCCCCGTCAAGGAGAGGAGGAACCCAGGAAGCGACAAACGGCGTTTCCGAGGAGGAGCGAGAGAGGCGTGAGACCGGAACGAGGAGGACGAGCGAAGACGCGGAGAAACCTGAGACAGCAGAAACCGACAAGGAAGAACCGGAGAAGCCAGGAGGCCACCGACTTCACGATCCGCCCTGCCACGCTCCCACGGGAGGGGCGTGTCTCCAACAAGTACGGGGCAAAGTAGCGGGCTGGGTGGGACGGCGTGCCTGACCTGTTGAGTAAACCTGTATATAGTGTAAAGAGACGTGTATATAGATCCTTGATACCCCTCCCTCCTCACGAGCACTGATTACGCACTACGATTGAATGTGACTGGCACTTATACACGTGGTTTTCTTTCTCCTCACTCCCGGCCATGTACATGTCCCTGTGAAACCAGTCCCTAATCCGATCCTATTCTCTGCTTCCTTTCCAGTTGCGGTGCCTGGAGGGAGAGTGTCCACCCGACCGACGAAATCCTGGAGCCATTAAGGAAGCCCCTGACAGACCCGGCGCGTTTGCTCCTGAGCGGATAACCAGCAGGAAGCGAAGATCATATATAAAAATAAAGCCCTCTTTAAGATCGTTATTGAAAGTCTCTGACTCAGTCTCTTCAGCGCCAGCCACCCCGGTACAAGTGGTGTCAGAAGTGGGATTCATACCACCTCAGCCCATCTGTGAGAGTGAGATGGACGCCCTCATACAGTACATGATCAAGTGACAGGAAAAGCTAGAATGGGCAGTAGAACGCCAACTATCCTCAGCCCAGGCTGACCGGGACCTGTTTCAGAATACTTTCACTGCTCATCTCGAAAGCATGAAGAATGTGCCGCCTCCCACCGTAGTGACTCAAATAGATGGTAGGAGCCATACTCCCCACCCCATGGGGATAGCGCTCCAAAAGTATATAACCGGAGAGGATCCTGACGCTTTTATGCTAAACTTCGAAAGGGCTGCCAGGGCTCTGGGGTGGCCGGAAGAGAAGTGGCCCTTCTTTCTAGCACCCCTCCTAACAGGAGAGGCCCCATCGGCCTACCAGGCGGCGAACCCCTTGGGGAACACCCCCTATACAGTGATAAAAGAGGTCATACTGGATCACCTGGGACTGGACCAAGAGGCATACCGAGTCCGTTTCAGGAAGGAAAGGGGGACCCCAGGAGAAAACCCGAAAACCCTCTTTTTCCGCTTAAAGATGGCTGCCGATAAGTGGCTGAGACCTGAAACATGTACAAAGGAGGAAATACTCAATAAAGTCTATTTGGAACAATTTATGGAAGCCCTCCCATATGCCTCTCAGAGATGGCTTCGACAACATGCTGGACTTGATATTGAACAGGCCATTGAAATGGCCGCTCACTATGCTC
The DNA here is from genome assembly GCF_964261635.1 of Lissotriton helveticus. Classification (NCBI taxonomy): domain Eukaryota; kingdom Metazoa; phylum Chordata; class Amphibia; order Caudata; family Salamandridae; genus Lissotriton; species Lissotriton helveticus. The sequence continues at coordinate 434,618,261 of NC_136072.1, read as the reverse complement.
GGGCCCAACCCAAGTCCACAGGTTGGGAACCGGACAAACCTACCAAACACGTGCTGGCCCCAAAAACGGACAAGAAACCCAGGTTCGTGCTGGAACCGAAGAGACCTAACCCCGCGGGAATGGTATCCCCCCTCTCAAGAGGTCCACAATGCTTCGACTGTGGCGAGTGGGGTCACATTGCCAGAATGTGTCCCCGAAGACGACCCCCTGAAGAGCCGATGGAAGTGGGCTACCTTCCTAGGACTGTGTTGTATACCGCCGAACTGGGGACCTCATTTTACGTGAGTATGAGGATGAATGGCCAAACAGTGAGAGCCCTCCTAGACTCAGGGTGTAGACAGTCTGTGGTGCAAGAAAGGTTTGTGCGGCCCTGTCAGTATCTCCAGGACACCATGGTTTACATCCGCTGTGTCCATGGGGACGTGAAACCCTATCCCGTAGCCTTGATTACCTTGACCCATAGAGATAAGGGCTCCTGTAGCGTTAGACTTGGAGTAGTGGATTCCCTCCCAGAAGACATGATACTAGGGGTGGACAACCCAGAGTTCCTCTCTCTCTTTCGGAAGACCCTGAACCAGTCCGCACAAAAAGGGGGTGGTCCGTTCCCCGCGCTCATAACCCCAGAACCATGGGTACTTGACCGCAGCTTTAAGTAAGCCCAGGGGGAGGACAGAACCTTGTATAATGCCGGGGAAAGCGCTCATTCCTCTCAGGGAACAGCACAACCCGTATTCCCCAGGTTCATCATCAAAAAGGACCTACTGTATCGCATATCCCAGGAGGGGAGTGAACCACAGTTGCTAGTGCCCTTGTCTTTTCGTGAACAAGTGTTGTTCTTTGCTCACGCACATCTCACTGCAGGCCATGCAGGGAAAGAAAAAACTACGGAAAGCATACTACGACATTTCTTTTGGCCCGGAATATATAAAGATGTCCAGAACTATTGTGCCAAATGTGAAATATGTCAGAGAAGGAATACCCACTGCCCTCCTGCAGCCCCTCTACATCCCCTGCCTATCATTGGGGTACCGTTTGAAAGGGTCGGCATGGACCTAATCGGACCGCTGCCGCGAACAACCAAAGGACACCTCTACGCTCTCGTTATAGTGGACTATGCCACTCGATTTATTGAGGCTTTCCCGCTAAGGACCCCAATACTTCCAACATCGCAGAGAAGTTTGTGGAGCTGTTTGCGCGAGTAGGGTTCCCCAAAGAGGTGTTAACCGACCAAGGCACACTGTTTACATCCAGGTTGATGCAAGAGGTGTGCAAGACCTTGGATATACGCCACCTAAAAACGTCGGTTTACCATCCCCAGACGGACGGTCTGGTTGAACGTTACAACCAGACTCTCAAGACCACGCTGAAGAAAATGTTGACGTCCGAAGGACCAGACTGGGACCGGTTGTTGCCGTTGGCACTATATGTGCTTAGAGCGCAAAAACAGAGCAGCCTCGGATGCTCAGCTTTTGAACTGTTGTACGGTCGCCTTCCCCGCTCCTTGTTGGAAATAACAAAGGACACGTGGGAGGCCGAGGAGGATCAGGAGTAGAAATCCCTGCTGGAGTATACGCTACAACTGAAGTCCAAACTCAAGCAAACTCAGAAACCTCGCTTATACTAACCTGGAACACAAACCAATCCATCAGAAAAGGAATTATGACAAAGAAAAGAAGTTGAGACGCCTTCATGCGGGGAAATGGGCATTGGTCCTATTACCGTCCATCGCCAGCAAAAACAAAACCGAATGGCAAGGACCCTATCGGGTAATTGAATCTATAGGAAACACCACCTACAGATTACAGCTCTCCCCAGCCAAGACTCAGTGTTATCACATAAACCTACTGAAGGAGTGGCTGGGACCAGCCCCCAGAGGAAACCATCTGGCCATTCCTACCGTGTCCACTGACAACTCTACCTTGGAACACCTCGTGGTGAACAGGGACTTGTCAAACGCGAAAGAAACCGAACTACGGACAATACTCCAACCCTTTTCGGATATCTTCTCGGACCTACCAGGGAAAACTGACCTAGTGGAACATCATATCGAAACACCCCCGGGAAAAATCATAAAGCAAAGGCTTTATAGAATTCCCGCCGCCAGACGGGAAACAGTGAGGAAAGAAGTCAGGGATATGTTATCCCTAGGAGTGATCAGGCCCTCGAAGAGCGAGTGGTCCTCTCCGATCGTGATGATTCCAAAACCGGACGGGTCAAAGCGTTTTTGCATGGACTTCCGGGCACTAAACGCTATCTCCACATTCAACGCTTATCCGATTTCCAGAGACGATGAGCTGATAGAGAAGATAGGAGACGCAGTATACATAACGACCCTGGACCTCACGAAGGGGTATTGGCAGGTACCCCTCCGTGAGGGAGACAGGAAGAAAACAGCCTTTGTGACAGATGAAGGACTGTATGAGTTTACTGTGTTGCCCTTCGGACTCCACAGGGCCCCGGCCACGTTCCAGCGCCTTATGAACACCGTCCTACGGCCATTCCCTTCATTCAGTTCGGCCTACTTGGACTACATTGCAATCTACAGTCGCACATGGAATGAACATCTGGGCCATCTACAGATCATCCTCACAGCTCTACAACGGGCCAGACTGCATATCAATTCAAAAAAATCACAAGCGGCATTTACCAGTGTCAACTACTTAGGATACGTCCTGGGAAAGGGTACCATAGCCCCTCAAAGTGAGAAGATAAAAGCCATTGAGAGGATCCCGTTTCCCCCTAATAAAAGAGACCTGCGAGCCTTCTTAGGATTGATCGGCTGCTATCGGCGTTTCATACCTAGATTTGCTGGAGGTAGCCGCTCCCCTGACAGACCTCCTACAAAAAGACTGAAAGCCTAGGGAACTGTCACTCCCCTTGCAGGAAGCCACACAGGCGTTTGGACACCTGAAGCGAGCTATGACTACGGCCCCTGTCCTAGTCTCGCCGGACTTCAATAAACCCTTTATATTAGCCACAGATGCTTCCAACGTGGGAATAGGGGCGGTGCTCTCCCAAGTAGGGGTAGATGGGTTGGAACATCCAGTCTTGTATGTAAGTCGGAAACTATATCCCCGTGAGAGCAGGTATTCCACCATTGATCGGGAATGTCTAGCGGTGAAATGGGCGATAGACAAGCTACAGTACTACTTGGAGGGCCAGCCGTTCATCCTACACACAGACCACGCCCCGTTACAATGGATGAGCCGAAACCGAGCCCACAACCCCAGGGTACTCCGTTGGTTCCTGTCCCTTCAGCCCTACTCCTTCACAGTGACTCACAAAAAGGGGTCAGAGAACAGGAATGCAGACTGTTTGTCCAGAGTCTTCCCTCTCCCTGAACGGGAGAATCCAGGGGGGATGGTGTGTGACGGGGCAGATAAAACGCCCCCGGGACAATCAGAGAACACAAACTGGTGGACACATGCCCCCCTGTTACCCACTTCTGTCCCTTCTCTGCAGCAGCCCGACTGGCCCGAAGAAGAAGACAGACACCGATGGGACACCGAGGAACACGAACAGTATCCCTTTAAGGGGGAGGAGCCCCAAACCCACGTGACGTCCCAACCCCGTCAAGGAGAGGAGGAACCCAGGAAGCGACGAACGGTGTTTCCGAGGAGGAGTGAGAGAGGCGTGAGACCGGAACGAGGAGGACGAGCGAAGACGCGGAGAAACCTGAGGCAGCAGAAACCAACGAGGAAGAACAGGAGAAGCCAGGAGGCGACCGACTTCACGATCCGCCCTGCCACACTCCCACGGGAGGGGCGTGGCTCCAACAGGTACGGGGCAAAGTAGCGGGCTGGGTGGGACGGCGTGCCCGACCTGTTGAGTAAACCTGTATATAGTGTAAAGAGACGTGTATATAGATCCTTGATACCCCTCCCTCCTCACGAGCACTGATTACGTACTACAATTGAGGGTGACTGGCACTCATACACGTGGTTTTCTTTCTCCTCACTCCCGGCCCTGTACTTGTCCCTGTGAAACCAGTCCCTAATCCGATCCTATTCTCTGCTTCCTTTCCGGTTGCGGTGCCTGGAGGGAGAGTGTCCACCCGACCGATGAAATCCTGGAGCCATTAAGGAAGCCCCTAACAGACCCGGCACCGTTTGCTCGTGAGCGGATAACCAGCAGGAAGCGAAGATCATATATAAAAATAAAGCCCTCTTTAAGATCGTTATTGAAAGTCTCTGACTCAGTCTCTTCAGCGCCAGCCACCCCGGTACACCGACCTTGGGGTGCTTGTGTTCTGGTTAAGAGAGGGCATGGCCTGGCATTTCGGGCTGGACTGTTGAAACTGGAGCAAAGATAAAGTCTGATTTGCAACAAGCAAGAGAAGATGGTGACTGCCCTGTGCAGCTCTGTTGTTCCTGGCATTCCTGAGGGGCCCTAGCCCATCAGAGGGTGCTGAAGTGAGTGTTAGCTCCGATGACTCTCCCCTGAAGATCAAGACACAAATGGAGGGCCGCGCACTAGCAATAGATGGCTCTGGAAGGCATAGACGCCACCAGGCCTCGCTGGACTCAGCCGTGTAAACATGAGACAGAGCACCTGGACCAGCATGTCCCAACTTACCTCCTGGCTGGACTCTGATAGCCATGATAGCCACATCGCCATTGCTTCAGTTTGCGTGACCGACTCAGGGGTGAAACACATACACCTTGAACGGCCTCCTGCTGATCACTGCAGCAGCCTCCCACATGGAAAGAAGACAGGAGCTGCCTACCAGCAATGCAACCCTTCTGTCTGAATCCAGACAATGCCGGTGAAAGGGACACAAACTGCAAGGCTTGCAGGCCCTAGGCGCCCCCTATTCACAACCAGACTGGACTACCACACCCTGACAGCGGCATATTAACAAGGGGTCATCACTGCGTTCTTAAGGTCAGCATTGCCGGAGACCACCAGGCACACCTCTTAAGGACCTCACCCAGCACTTCTTTCAACAATCTGGCACTGAATTCTCCCAGAACGTGCCCTGGGGTCCATGAGAATTGCCTGCCTCGAGCACAGGTTAAGAGGACTGGGACACCTCACACATCCCATACCCTGAGAGGATTGGTATACATAAGGGCAACACAGCACACCAAGCTGCTGTTAAGAAGAGAGCAGAGAAGTTGTTACACTACATTGCATTATCTACAGGTGCGTGGGAGGAGGGCTTCCCCACCCCCTTCCCAACCTCATAAAACCCAATAGAATCTCTATTCATCTGAAGTTCACCTGATGAATGCCACTGCCCAGCAGACCGCATCTGTACACAACTCTATTAGATGACATCCTCGTTACACCAGGAAAACATGTCTAATCCAGCACATCAACTGCTCTTCATGAAGGCTGTAGTAGGGAAAACACCCAAGGTGCAGACAGAGCACGTCACCCCCTGCGGAAACTACTCTGGATGCCTTGCTGAAACAACTCTCTGCCCTCCGGCTTTCAATGGCAACAGTGGAAGAGACCATCAATAAAACCGCAGCCGCAATCTTCTCAGTCCGCACCAACATTGCCTCCATCAACACCGGCCTACAGTCTGCAGAGGACAGACTCCAAATGGTTGAGCAGAAAATAGCATCATCCATCATTTGGGAACATGATCATTGGCTTCCCCAATGTAAAGCCAAGGTACTGGAAGATGGAAGCTGTTGGGATAATCTCCACTTCTCCGGAATACCAGAACAACTGGAAGGTATTGACATGATGGCATTCCTGGCCTCCTTCTTACCTGAGCTCACTACACTGAAATTCACACCTCTTTTAGAATTTCAAATGGCACACAGAATAAGAACCAAACAGACAACAGCTTTGGAGGAACCCCAATAGATCAATGCATGCTTTCTCCATTACTAACAGGTGTGCGCGGTCGTTACAGAAGCGAAGAAACATGTCCCCTACCAACACCAAAGGCAAGCGCCTTATGATCTTACAAGACTTTTCTTACAACACAGTGCAATACCTATAGCGGTTCCTGGCCATCCAGCCGCTTCTTAAAAAACGGACATATAATATGGGCTATTGGATCCAGCCATCATGATGATCATGCATCAAAACCCAGGATTACAATGACCCGGGTCAGCTGGAGGGTTTTGTGGGCTACCTAGTGGATACAAACATGGACACGACCGCCACTGAGACACAATCTCAGCACCCAACCCTTCCAGATGGACTCCACAACACCCACTATGCAATGGAAAGGGACGGATTGAAAAAAGTGACCCGCCATTGGGAGAGGAAAGAAACCATAACATCAGGGTCGACAGCAAAAGGGGGGGGGGTATTATCTCAATCACAAACAAAATAACGGGAGAAGATGGTCTAAGGGAACATTTAAAGACCTAGCGTGGACATATTCCCCATCTGAAGCATAATTAACCCTAGCAAAAGTCCACAGGTCTACAAGGTCCCGGTAACCTTACAAAAAATGTATTTTTTATTTTCGAGTTGCAATGATCTCATAGACTGTTGGACCTGGCCCTTTTGGCACGTTCACCCCGAAACTTTTTGCTTTTTCCTAGCCTATTTCTGTAACCTGGTGTTGGTGATTTTAGGCCTCTGTGCACTTTTTCTCTGTGGTACCGTGTAAAGTGCGTGAGCTCTCTGTGTATGTGTGGTGAGTGACCTGCCCTCCCATAGGAATGCATGGGGAATATGTGTGACCATGGTAGTTCCTGATGTGTGGGAAGTGCAGGGTCGAGTTTGGTATGTGCGAACTCGTGAGATTGAATGCTGCGCAATGATGTGTGCGGTGTGAATGTGTCTAGTGTGGAAGTGCCACTTCTAGACATGGGTGTGCGTGTGTAGTGAGTGTGCTGGCACGTGATTGGCTGGAGCTGGCTGGTGAGCCTGGCTCCAAGAGTCCGGATGGGTCTGCCCAGTGGTGAATGGAGAGATTAGCATGCTGATGTGAGGGAGGAGTACACCTGGGACCTGAATAGGGCTGGGCTTTCCCCACACAATGCTGGCTCCACCCCCTGTGGTGCGTCTGATGTCCCTAGCCTGGCCAGTGAAAGGGAGTTCCCCATAACCAGTTGTAGCTGGTTTTTACATTGCCTACACCCTGTTAGACAAAGAATTTTGTGTATAAAAAGAGGCTGTGACCTCTTGTAAGGTGTTCTTGTCTTGCTACTTGAATCCTGCCAGGGGCGTGCTGCTGCTTGGGCCCAGGGGAAGGCTTGCCCCCCTGGGCCCTGCCCAGCCCCTGGATACCTGATGGACCTGGAAGCCTGGAGGATCTTTTCTTTCTTGGGGTCCTCTTTCCTTCACTTTGCCCCCAGGACCTCTGGCAGCATGGAGGCGCTGTATTTTAGTTTTGGAAAACATGCTATCCTAGTGAGCGCTTTATTTCTTCTGAGGGAGCGCTTTATCTCAGCCCTGCCGCGCTGGGCTGCATCCTGTGCAGAGGATTCCCCGCGTGGGGATCCCCCCTTGGCTCGTTTTGGCACGAGTGCCCACCTCGCTTATTGGCCATTTGCAGGAGCTTTAACGGGTGCCCACCCCGTTTCTCCTTTTATTTTCTACTTCGAGGGTGCCCACCCCTCGTTAATGCCCCCGAGATTCACCGCCGCAAACCGCGGGTAAAAAGGAAGCCAGGCACCGTAATGTCTGATGTTGGGCGGGACTTCCGGTCTGAAAAGGAAGTCCCGCCCGTCACCGCGCTAGTATTGCCCGAGTCCTGCGCCGGCCGAGAAGGAAGTAAAGGAGTCTTGCGGGCTCCCTTTTCGAAGTCCCGGTCCCCGAGGAGAGAGGACCGGGTGAAGCAGGGCGCATAGCTGAGGCGGGGCTCCCCTTGAGCGATGGAGACTGGAGATGTTGACCGCCGCCGGCGGGACGAAAAGCCGGCCGAGTCATCGCGGCCCGGGGCTCCCAGGAGTGAGGGAGAGCCCCGGGGCCGCCAGCAAACCCAGCACCAGTGTGGCGGGGCTCCCATGCAGAGGAGGGAGCCCCGGAGACCGAGAGCCCCGGCAGAGAAGTCCCGCGCCGCCTGCTAGACGAGCCCCGCCGGAAGACAGCAGCCCGGTGAGTGAAAACGGGCTGGGGGCTCCAGGCGGGTGTTAGTGCCAGCGCGAGGCACCGTATGCTGTTGGCATGTAGGGCGGACCCGGATGGCAGTGGGTCGCCCCACCATTTTACAAAGCCGCAAAGGCTCTACCTTGGGGGCAATTTGTTTTAAAAAACCCTGTGAGGGGCTTGGGCCATAATTGTTTTCCGAGTCCCCCGAGTGGGACTCCAACGTGGGGACACCGTTTGTTGAGGAGTCCCACGTGTGGGGCTCACCAGCCAGAGGGGCCCGCGATTTCGCCCCGCATTTTGCCCCACAGTGCTAGGGGGGCATGTGTATCTTTAGAGCCTAGAGGGCTCCAACGAGTGGGCAGTTTTGTTACTTAGAGGGCCCGAGTGGCCCAGGAGCAGTGTCAGGCCCCCAGTTATTTACAGAGCCTGCGGGGCTTCAGTGTTTGGGGGCATGGTTATTTCAGGAGCCAGAATGCTCCAATTGGCACAGCTGATCTTAGAGCCAGAGAGCTCCAGTTTTGGGGGCACTTTGTATTTGTTTAGAGAGCCTGTGTGGCTCTGACAGGGCGCACAATTCATTTAAGAGCAGGAGTGCTCCTAGTGGCATATTTTATTTCCAGAGCCTGTGTGGCCCCCGCATTTGGCGCAGTGTTGTTCCAGGGCTAGTGAGAGCCCAGGCCGCAGTTTTACTGATGTCTCAGCTGCCCAGCAATTAGTGGGCAGCTGCACCGTTTAGGCTTTCTTTCAGGGGACCTGCTCTTGGTAAACTCATTAGTGTGTCGCACTCCTTCGCCCCTACCTTGGCCTGTCACAGCTGCGCAGCACTTCGTGCCAGCTGCAGCGTTTAGGCCCTTGTGATTTGTCCCAGCTGCCCAGCAAGTAGTGGGCAGCTGCAACGTTTAGGCTTGCGCCGGTGGCGTACCCCTGACTGGCGCTGCATTGGCAGCGCGCCCTGACATTCCGGACACAGGGCATTTGAGCCCCTTCTTGAGATGGCCAGTTGGCCAGGGGGCTGGTCTGTGGATGGGGCGCAATGCCCTAATGTGACTTTATTTTGGCGCAATGTGATTATCTATTATATATGTGATGGTAATTGCCTAATGTGATTTGTGTGCTAGAGTAAGGAGGTGCTAGGAAATGTAATGCATTCACTATGTTTTACGCACCATGTATTGATACCTCTACAGATGGTTTTACCTATGGAGGTTTATGTCAGTGAGAGTTTACTTCACTGTGAGGTACGCCCCTAAATGTGATTTATTCTTAGGAGGCAGAGTCTAATGTGTTAAGACTAATGAGAGATTGCCTACTGTAGTTATACTGTTTAAGCCTAAATGTGATTGCTGCGTAATGTGCTTTGCCTTTATGTTTGTGTTATACTTCTAAAGGTGCTCATGCTTAGAAGTTTGTTTTGCCTAGTATAACTTATACTAGAGAGGTTATGTGTCCCTGCGTCATCTAGGCCTATGGTTATTAGTATTGCGCAGTGTGTACCTACCTGTTACCAGTGGTTACTGGTTGGGATCTATACTTGTTATTTTGTGCTATACTTATTCTATGTGCTAGAAGTGCTATTTCTGCTAAGTGTTGATTCTGACAGTGGCCCATGTGGCCCTGTCCTGGTGTAAATAAACCCTTGTGAATATTGCCCGTGCCAGTTGGCAAAATATATATAGTGTGATTACTATCTGATGTGTTTTGACAATACAAAAGTTATTTTAATATAACCTTGTGTGGAGTTCCTTTTGTGGTGTGCCTAGGATGTTGTTGCTGTTGTGTGCGTGCGCAAATGCTTTACACATTGCCTCCGGGATAAGCCTGTATGCTCGTGCCAAGCTACCAAGGGGGTGAGCAGGGGTTATCTTGGCGTGTGACCCCTTTTGCCCTGACTAGAATGGTGGTTTCTGCCTGGCTTTGGCGTAAGCCTTAGCCAACCATAAATCCCAGTTCAAACATAGACAAAGGGCTGGAAAGGGAGGAAAAAATGTGTTTGTTCAACAAGAACAAATAAACATAGGGAAAATCCTAAAAGGAGGATGGATTCCCATCACTCACCTAGGTGACATGCTTCATTATCTGGGATCTCCTCCTGGTTATACACTAAGGTAACCAAGGGCTACAACCTTCTGTCTGTCAGAAGGGAGCTTGCGGATGTTTTCAAATATACTCTGAGAGATGAAGCTCTAAAGTATCTATCCAGAATGTTGAACTAGAATTTCAGAGTGAAGGGCGCAGTGCAAGAAAAGAAAATAGTGAAATGTGCAATTTAAAATTGAATACCAAAAGAGAAAACATTTTAATGGGTATCTCTTGCTATCCAAACTAAAAACAGTGCGAGAGCAGTTTTAACAAAATAACTGCCGAAAAATCGGGTCTACGTGTTTCAGCCAACCGGTCGTTAAATAGTCCTAGGCCTTCCTCAGGATCACTGCATACACTTTTGCAACTGCGTATGTGAAAAAAGAACTAGGTGTATCAAAAGGAAATGATTACATTTTGAAACAGGGTTGGAATAAATACAACCAGATAACCTGAAATACAGGCGTAGCTATCCTCCACAAATCACTGGATGCTTGGTGGCACCTGTAAAAAAAGTGTCTATGAGAAACAGTGCTACTCAAAACATGAACAAACTTCAAGAACGTGATACACATGTTTTCATCCTCCTTAATGCGTTCAACTACTTCCTGGGTAAATATTTATCACATGTAATGCTCACCCGTGATTCACGAGGACCGGACCTCACCTCACCTGGCAACAGCTCAGGAAAAGAGGCCCCGCTCTGTGGGTAAAGAGGGAGAAAGACATACAATCAAAGGCAGGCAGTAAGCCTATCCTTTTATGTGATCCTTCTAATCCTCCATTATCCAGACACCTATATCTGTGCATTGTCTGCTAAAAACTGTAAAATGGCTCAGACTTCTGAGTTATAAAAACCGTAATGCAAAGAGAGATGCAAGTGACAGGTATAGTCCTATGACATCAATCTGTTCATAGCGTCATCTATGGGATGGGTGCAGTCGCATTTAGTGTCAAAAGTGACATTTCAGGATCATATAAACAGTCTTAGTGTCGATAATGTTGGTATAACAAGGACTACTCATTGTAAAAGGAGTCCAAACATCTATTTGAGTTATAAAGAGCTGGACAAGGCAGCGAACTCAAACATGAGATAGCAAAAATGATGTCTAAATTATTTAACAACGAGTTTATTTGTTATACTATCGGCCATGATTTTGTCAAAGTTTACCCTTAGTTATTGTATTGTCTTTTACGATCTGTTTATAGGCGCCTTGATGCCTTTCGGCACAGTCGCGCAATATAAGTTTTTATTCAATTCAATATGCCGGTTTATGTGTTGAAACCGAGTGTGTGACATGAACATGTGATATGTTAAATTCTAGGGTGAACATTAGCCATGCTTGTGTGTACTATGCAAAAAACATACACTTTCCAGAGCCGCATGATAACTAATTAGAGCACACGCATAAATCACGCATAGTTATTATGCTCACACTTCATATACAGAGGATCTCGAAAGCTCAGTGACTCTACGTCTACAAAATCTTAGCGGTCTACATGAGCAGGCAAACAACATCATTATTTCAAAAGTTGTTTGTGTTGTCAAGAAAACTACTCATATGGGCATTAACCAACATTAACCTCCAGCAATAGACATACTCATTCCAGATACGGGTGAAATATCTTTTTCCACCTGTTATTTTGTTGACCCTAGGGATTGTTAAACTGTTATGTTTTAATGGTGACATGTCATCCCATGTACTCTCCTTCACATAATACATTCAGGCCAGGCACTCTGAACAAGCCTCGGCACACAGATCCATCTATCCGCCCACAAGATAACACTTGGGGCTGTATTCTGACAAGCTGACACCACAGAGGTACCCGCAGTAGTGGGAGACACACTTTACAGTAACTCCACTCCAGTGACACTCCCGATAAAGGCGGGAGAAACCCGAGACCCAACTGCCACTCAGACTACACCCTGACACAAAAACCCCATCTGATCTAATAAGACCCACACATATCAGCAACACGCTGATGACCCCTAGGGCCCGGTCGCTTCTTGGGAAGTCTAATCTCAAATCGTTCAAAGTTTTTTAACTACATTGCCGCCGTATAAGCATCGGAACAATTGTCCACTGATGCGCACCCACCAGTGCCTACAGTGTCAATATCTATTTCTCCCACATATCTATCCTGAATCCAGATGCATTGGACTATAACTGCACACAACCATGGCTCCACCTACACTTAAAATAGTATTGTATGTCATTAATGGCCTGACGCATTATATCAGATGGAAGAAAATACCCACATACCTATACACCCTATGGCTCGATGTAGCACGGTTACAGGAAACACACCTGTTTGATGCTGAACGTTCAAAGTTGTGCACTGATTGGGTAGGAAGGGAATACCACGCTCACAAAGGGATAGCACAAGACCCCTCTTCAGGCCACTTTCAAACCCTCCTGAAGGGGGATAGCAATTTTAATACATTTGGCCTACCACGTAAAATGCAAGATTAAGTATGGCATTACACTCTAGGTCACTACGCCTTCTTACAATCGCCTGTCCAGACCCTTATTTTAGGTTTCATATACGGCCCAGTTGCGGATAAGAAGGACAGCTCCCATGGCATCTCCAGAATTGTAGTCCAATGCCCTTGTACAAAAACGCTACTCGTGGGGATTGGAACATAGCACCTGACCCATACAAGGACAAACCCCAACACTCACATAGATTCATTAAAAAAAGCAGAGGACTCCTCAGGCACCTCTAGGCTGATTTCTTCCTACAGGCTCATTGGCGCCTCTTCCATCCCACCACACAAAGACTATATCTTTATCTTTTATGTGTATGGAACATGCACAAGAATATATTTTTTTCTAACATTGGCACAGCTCCTTCACAAAGTCACTGACACAGCTATCCTACCAAACGGGATATCGGACCATGCCATGATCCAATTACAATTGGACCTGGGGCTGGGGAAACCACCAGTGGGGCAATGGAAAATCAAACTATCCTATTATAAAATGCTCACTAATAAATGTAGACTGACCTCTATGATCTTTTTGGATGAGAACAAACATACAGTGCCCTCCACCCAGCCAGTATGGGCAGTAGATAAAGCTGAAGTCAGGGGAGAACTTATGCGGGATTCGACCATAAGCAAAAATAAAACTCGACAACAGCAGCAGGCCTTAGAAACCCCACCTCCTCACACTCACAACCAGATACGAGAAGACACAGGCCTCCCCAGATCTCCATGCCTTACTACAAGTCAAAAGTCAGGCGTTGAAGGCAGTTTTCCACCTAAAACAACAAAACTATGAAAACGAGGAAAAGGTTGGTAGACTTTTAGTCCTACAAAGTAAACAGCAGGATACCCAGTACACCATCCCAGCAGTTAATGGCAAAAACAAAGAGATCCTCACCCACCCCACCGATATGGCCACCGCCTTCCTAAGGACACTATATAATTCAGAATGTCCTGATCTTAGCCCCATGGCAGAAGACTTTCTGTAAGGAACTGCTTGGCCCGAACTCTCACCCACTCAATTAGACACCTTAAATCAAGCTTTTACGGAGGCAGAAATCTCACAAACCATATATGATTTGCCATACAATTAAGCATCAGGCCTAGATGGCTACCCGGCAGAATTTTATTGACTTCACAAGCCACAAGCCCAGACTAGTCCCTCTACTGTGCAAACTAATAAATTACATACTTGAGGAAACCCCACCTCTCCTGGAAATAAAGAGTGATAAAATCACCCTGATTCTGAAACTAAGCAAAGATACCTTGGAATGTGCCAGTTATTTACCAAGTTACTTGCTGAATACAGATACAAAACTGTATAAAAACCCCGGCTAACCACCTTAAACGTGTTATAGTGGTTTATCCCACACCGCTCTACCGCATACCATCTCTGCGTGTTGGCACATATACTATGGCAGGTGAGAAATGACGAAGACAAGGTGGTGGAGCTCTCACTGGATGCAGAGAAAGAGCTTGGTAGTGGCCTTACCTTTTCTGGATTCCAACCCAGATTGGCCTGGGTCACAATGTTTTGGCCACAGTTCTATACATCACCTATGGCAATTGCCAGGTGCAATGGTCACTCGGGGGTGGCCTTTGAGATCCTGCTAGGAATGCAACAGAGTTGCCTGCTCTACCTCTTGCTATTTGTCCACACCCTAGGACCCCTGGCACAAACCATATGGAGGGATACATATATCACAGGAATCTTGACCTCAGCGGCAGAGAAAAAATTTCTTTCTATATGCAGTCGATATCCTCCTCACACTGTCCAACCTGCATCAATCCATTCCCTCCCTCATTCAAACTATTTCTCACTTTGCCCGGTCTTCTGGGCAGCGAATCAATTGGGACAAATGTGATGCCCTCCCTTTTACGCACTGGACTCCACAACATGATGGAAGATAATCTAGACACACTGATTGCCTCAATACAATCATATATTACCTGGTGGAGATCTCTCAGCATCTTGATTTGGGGCAGAGTCAAAACCTGAAAATGAATGTTGTGCCCCACCGAAACTATGACTTTTTCCATGGTGCCCCTTCGAATTCCAGCACAGACCCTGCACGATCTTAACAGACAGCTAAACACCTACATCTGGGCAGGGAGTAAACCACGTTTGAAACTAGCCCAACTAATGCAGCTACGCCTCCCTCATGCGGAACATTATTGACTAGCTTTCCATCTAGCACAAATTCGTCACATGATAGACACTTGCCTAGGCACTCCTCATGGGTGGACATAGAGAGTTCCCTATGACAGAATGCTGGGCCCCTATATTCGCTCTACATAGGTAAAAAGAACTGGCAGGGCACCTCTAACCCAATACTTAAAACAATGATATATGTATGGAGAAAGGGATGCACGTTACTAGGGGAGAATCCTACTGTACACAAAAAAACGATTGGGGTGGGGACAGCTCCAATCATATTGGAGGGACAGAACTTAACTGGACAAAACTTAGAGCCAAGGCGTCTCAACTTTAGATCAGTTGCTCACAGATTGCAGCTTAAAAACATTTGCAGAGGCACAGACTGAGTTTCAAATGGAACACACATACTTTTGAGACTCTCAGAGACTACACCTGTGCCTCAAAGCACTGTTCACAAACACAACAATGTCATTACAGACTTTATCTTCCTTCAATACTTGAGAAAATGGGGCACCTTTAAGGGGCAGTGGCAGTGGCAGGGATCTACAACATAATTATCAAACATTTAGACTAGGTCCCATTCTCCAAACTGAAGGACTGGTGGTCCATACGACTCCACCTAGAGTACACCAACTCCTCGCAGTTCACGACAGGGCACTGAGGGAGTCACCTCTGAAACTGAGTTATTCCAAAGTCTTAAACAGATGGCACTGGTCCTCGAAACATTTACACTACATAGGGGTTCTAGCAGAAGCAGGGTGTTGGGGTGCCCTAATCTAGACAGCGCATTGCACACATTCTGTGGGAATGCCTCAAAATAGCCCCATACTGGAAGGAGGTATGGACTGCTATATGCACTAATTTGGCACCCAGAAACAACTGACAGGAGAGATGGCACTCCTTCATGACAGTGCACCATACCCGGAGGTTACTCATTGATACAAACAATAGTTTGACAAAGCATTGGCACTAGCCAAACTATGTCTTCTAAGGCAGTGGAGATCCCCACTTACAAATCAAACACAAGGAGATGATTGGCGGAGGGCTGAAACTTTTCAGACACGCACCCTAGTCACAGATCTGGGTTGAATCCATCATCGTTCTTTAGCTCACTTCGCCACCCCAGTTCAGACCCAGCTAAATGTAAATCAGGCTTAACCCTGTGCCTCAAGGAAACAGTCTAGCCCCACTCACACCAAACATACATGCATGGTACCAAACCTTGCATGAAACTGCAACATATGAACAAATCATATACCGAGTAAATGGCCCAAAGACTGATTTGCATATGGCTGTGTCTAATCTGAGGTGACATGGTGAGCAAAAGAATAATGGGTTGGCATGCTTCCCAAGCAGTTGCCAGTGGTTAGACTTATTGCAAGAAGCCTTCCATCACCATTTGTGTGTTTGATATGAAAAAATACTACAAAAGATCTTGGGAGGTGTTCGCACATCAATGACACTCATGTAGGATATTAGTTGTAAGTGAGAGCCCTGGATAGTCATGCAGGTAAAAACTAGGCTTGTCTGGATCTCAAGAACATTAAGTGCACATTCTGATTCTTTGTAGTCTTGCATCTGGTGGACCCCACATCTTTCAGCTAGGTAGGGTCAGGAGAGAAAATCCAGTTTCAGAAGCTTAATGTCTTGAAAAAACTTAAGCTGCGATGATCAGGAGATGTAACGGGTGATGAGCAGTCAAACACTATGGGCCTGATTCTCAAAGGTTAACTTGCACTTCTGAATAAGTTTACACTTTGAAGTAAGTTTACTATTTTTCTTATTTACACTCTCGGGGTGCGATTCACAAAGGCGAGGTAACACTTTTCAGCAAGTTTATACTTTCGGTATGCACAAACTCCAAGGGTAAACTTACTACATAAGAGTACGTTACATGTCTCCCCTTACGAGTAAAGTAATTGTCCTACTCTTGTGTGGGTGGGTGACGTCCCTCCTTAAACCCCTCCTAGCTTTCAAATTGCATCCCCTTTTTTAAGTAGGCCTGCTCCTTTTCCCACCCACTCCCTCCAGTCTAAGCCACATTTACTACTAAAATGTATACTTAAGTGTGCGTAGACTCTGCCATTGGGGTGGAGAGCCCAACACACATAAGTATAGGTAATAGAAAGGCATAATACTCTGCTTGTAGTTTGTGAATTGCAATTTGTAGTAAGTTTTGTAGTGCGGTGCAGTTTGTGAATCCGGCCCTATAGATTTACATTAAGAATAAGGTGAAAGAAAAATTGTGCAGACGTGCCAACTGGTAAAGGTACAAAGTGGAGTAAAAAGAAAAACTAGTAGGGTCCAAAGTTTTCCTCAGGAGCTTGCCTGCCGCTGGTCCAGATGAAAAAAAAACCTGATAAACATGTAAAGGGTCAAAACGGCTATCCAGGCCAACCAGTCTCATTTAATGAACAGAAGCAGATGATCTACGTCTTTTAATGGACTAACCTGGGTGAGTTTCAACATAGATGAATATTGAAGACATTTGGAAGGAAAAGCAGGCAACTATTCAAACATGAGAATTGACAGAGGACGAGCTGAACGTGAGTCATATATTAAAAGCACAGGTCACAGTAGACTATAGTTGACCGAAATCGGTGTCAAAGACAACTAAAATTAAGCAACACAGAAAATAAACAAGAGCAATAGAACACTTAAGACACATACTCTACGATATTACCAAAGAAAAATAAACATTTGCAAGCAGTCTGAATGGTTCGTTTAATGATAGAGAAAAGTAACGTCATTGCACTAGCTGTCTGTTATAATAAGCTTTGAAATGTCTAGTCAATTGCCTGTATAACGGATGACAAGGGCATGACATAATTAGATCAGTAATTAATTTACACAGAATGGTTCCTTGTTAATTAAACTGATCTTGAAAGGATCTAATCATTTTCATTTATAAAGCAATAACCTGCTTCATTAACTGCAAAATTCTATCTTCTTGAATTTAATCAAAAAGGTTGTCACAGTACTGAATGCAATTCAGAGAAATATTACAACTATAACATCATCAAATATACAGCCTGAGTCAGTGCTGGTATGTGCATCCTGAATCAGAAAGCTGCAAGCTGCCCTTCGGGTTCTGTGGCTAGTAGAAAGGCCATTATATCGGATGTACTTTTATCCCCTGATGACCCTGGAACTGGAAGATTGAATAAACCAAGCAGCATCTCCAACAGCTTAGGTATACTCACTTTTGCAACCGTGAACCCCCACGGTGGGCCTGTGTGTATCCGACTTGTGAGCTGGAACATAGCAAGCATCAGATCCAAGCTGTCAGGTGCGGATTGGGGCCGATTTTTTGAGGGATTTCAAATTTGTATTTTCCAAGAAATTTGGGCAGTTAATAAGCTCTACAAGCAAGGCTACTACACATATAGTAGTGATGCCATCCACTTTATAGCAGGTAGACCGTCGGGCGGTCTGCTCATATGGATTAAAACTTCCTTGGATTGCTCGATCAAGGTAATTGATATTTAATCCCCAGACCTCCTTGCATTTAAACTGTTCCCGAAGCAGGGTACACCCTACCTCCCCGTGAATGTGTACAATATGTCTTCCCCTTTTAATAAGTTGCCGCAAACTATGAAAATTCTTAATATTGTACTAGAAAACTATGGGACAGGTATCCACAAGGACACTGTAGGTGATTTTAACTGCTGCTTTATACAAGCCACTCCTAGAATTTGTTTCGGCTAGAGGATGAATGTTGGGGGATCCCCACCTATTCTTCATCCCAAAAAAGTGCCAAGTTGACTGCAACTGCCATACAGATTTCAGACATTACCGCCACACTTGGCCTAAGAGCTTGTAATGGCGTAACCCATCGGATTTTACTGCCAATCCAACCTTTAAGAAGGGAGACTGGTCTAGTAACATTGTGTATTACTTGACCGTACGATTTGGCATGAGATGGTAGATACGGAGATTATTGATCACCTGGAGAGAGATCACTTTCCTCTTGCCCTTACACTAAAAGGGACTCACCTTAAGGATAAATCTTGTTTGGAGATAACATCCCTTAGCACTGTGGCCTTGAGCAATAACAGGTGCAGGGTAAAATGAGTGGATATTGCAAACAATGAGGCGTAGTTGAAAGATTTATGGTGCTGTCCATAGTGCACTAACACATTGTACTGACCAGGCCAGCACTCACCTTCAGATATCAGCCACACACAAATCATATTTGGAAAATTGAAACCTTTTTCTGAGAGAAAGATCCTACCTTGCAAATTGGCCTCTAGATCAAACTAATGGTTTGATAAAAAATGCAGAGTGGCTAAAACAGCTCTGATGGAAGTCTTAAAAATTAATATGAGGCCAGATATTTTAAAAGTTAGATGGGATTATGCCCAAGCAATTAAATCCAGCAATTCGAAGTGGGAAGTTAAGGTTTGGAAGGATCTGCTAGAAGCAGCAAAGGGCAGGGACGCTAGATTGTTCTGGCATCTGGTCACACACAATAGCCGCAAAGATTATGTTTACCTTGAATGTCATATCTCCAACGCGGACTGGGTGGAGCACTTCACAGCCCTCAATGCAGAGTAACTCTCCAAAACACCTCCAGCTAACCCTGATACTCAGCCCTCTAGTACGGCCGTAATGGAGGAGGCGGTGACTTTTACCATCAAAGAATCCATTGAAGCATTGAAGGAGTGGGGAAAGCTACTGAGATTGACAGGATTCCTTCAGCTATGTTCTGTGCTGCACCTCACATTTGGGCCACCTATATTAATATTCTGACTAATGCAACTGCGGTGGGAGCCCCTATCCCTAACTCCTGGAGAGGGGCCGAAATAATACCTAATTATAACAAGCATTGGCATAGCGAATAGGTCTCGCCGTTGGGACCTTACAAGTATTTAGTTATGCAGCACAATATTCTTACTGCAACAACATTAACTGTTGCATGGCTAAACACTTATAAGGTCCCAAAGGCGAGATCTATTGGCTATGCCAATGCTTGTCTAAAGTGTGGCCTATTTTTAGTGTACCACCTTCGCAGCTACCCCACAGGAAGGGGCACTGTAGGTCGTTATCCCCCCTACTGCCAACATACTCCCTAACCCCGCCGTTAATTTTCTCGATGTCTTTGTCTGTCGTCGCATTGTACTGTCTGCATGACCGAGTGTGTAGTAATTGCATAACTCTTCACTCCCAAGTTGTGTTACTTCTGTTTTTGGTAGGGTCGTTCAACTGTACATAATGCCTTATTAGTTATATATAAGGTAACAAAAATGCTTACACTTTATTATTATTACTTTTCAGCATGCTGCACAGCAGCCGTGTTGCTCTACAATATAGCTTAAAGACATTGGCAAAGCCAATTGCTCTAGCTAAACACTTATGAGGTCCCAAAGGCAAGACCTATTGGCTATTCAAATGCTTGTTTTTTTTTATGTAAGCAGGCGCAGCAGGTCTGAACGAGTGAATGCCCTGGCTGCAGTTCTTAGGGGTCTCAAGAGACCACCCACTTATGAAGCAAAGCAGTGTCACATTTTCAAGCAGCCCCGGGCACATAGGGCTTCGGCCTTGTAATTCCCGGGGAAGCTTGTAAATCACTACACAGGGCAGCAACACCATTTTCCAGGCAGTCACAAGGTGACGGCTTGGAAAAGGGTGAGGTTACAAACTGCTGCCTGTGACATCAAGCCACATGTGTGCCGTAAACAGATACAGCGCATGCTTTAGCACATGTGGAGCATCTGATTACATCATAGATAGCGCCTCATCATTTTGATCAGAGGCACACCAGGACGGGAACTTTAGACCGCCACTGCAGACAAGTAAGCTGGAATGGAGGACTCACCTCGTGCCTGCCAACCTGTTGTGTCTGTTTTTGTGGTAGCATCACTGGGTGGGGATTGCAGGCGGTGTCACTGAAATCGGGGGTGCCAAATTTGAGGTGGAGGGTGCTCAGAGTCCTGTGGGTCTGCTTGTGAAAAATCTCCCAGTGACAAATCACCAGTTCTTTAGTGGTCCACAATTCTTCAAAATCAGCCCGAATGGTTCACAATTCCTCAAAATCAGCCAACACGGGTTTCGCCCCCTATGAGGGTGTGAGGCCTGGGGCATTTTCAAGGCTGTAACGTTAGGAGACGCATAAGTACAAATGTATATATTATAGAACTTCTATAATGTGTCCACCCCTATTTGTGAAAAAGTATTTCCTCTATGTGATAACCAACATGTATATTCCATATAGTGAGCACATTATGGGTGATAGGCTGATTTTGAGGAATTGTGAACCACTAAAGAACTGGCCCAATTATGAATAATAAGAATGTGATTTTACCAAGGCCTGTAATACTATCTTGCTGCTGATTTAGCTTATATAGAATATGCACAACAGAGAAAACTGCATGGCACAACCTGAATGCACCTCAAGAAGAATGTTAATAACCAAAACTACATAACAAAACGTGATGTAATTCATGAGAAAACTAAGGAGACTAAAAGAAATTCCAAGGAAAAGGCTAAATATGTCAAAGAATCTTCTGCGTGATTGTACAAGATGATTTGTCTTTAAACTTTGGGTAGGTGCGCTCAATACTGGAGAATGTATTTGATTTTTTTGTGCCCCGTATCTGCTAAATGGGCCGACAAACGGAACAGTGTAAGTATTTGCTTAATACTATGTCAGGTGGCTTAGTGGATTTAGAGCCTGCTGTTCTGATTCTGGCTGCCGAGCTGGGAAACGACGGCCTTGCGGTATTAGCTGTGTAAATTTGAAACAAGTTTTGGAAAACGCAGCAACCCATGTACGGCAGTGTATGTGTGAAATAATTCGACGAAACACAGTATGCAAGATTTACTTTCCATTGTGTTTTTCCATTACAAACGAATTTCAATATAGTTTGCTTAGCTTTAAAATGACACATTTTACTGTTACATCTACGGTTCCTTCCCTCCACGAGATGGAAAATTCCACATAATACAATTGTTAAAATAAAGCGATAGAGAAGTCTGATTTTGTGGGGAGATGATTGTAAGAGTTCAGGAGAAAGAGAAATAAAAAGAAGTAATCCAGGCAGAGGATTAGAAGGAAGGGGGCCGTGTACAGTACTGTAGCGGAAAAGAGGTCGATTAACTGAACTGCCGAAACAGGAAATCCCATTGGATTGCAGTTGCATGCATTGACCTTGACAACTCTGTTTATTAATCCATTTGGGATTTTTATTTAAGCAGTGTAATCTTACTTTTTTCATCTGGACACACATCAATCAATATTCAGTAGTTACCCTTATCACCCACAGCTGGACACAGGATAAGCCATTTATCTGGTTAACAGTAACGCCCAGAAGTACCCCCCCCTCTCTACGCCACATTAATTTAGTGTAACCCTCATTTATTAAAAGACTGTGCCACCCTTGAAAGTTCTCAGTGGATCTGTGGCCTTTAATGGGCTTATGCTTTTAGAAATAATGTCTGCTTTTTCTCATAAAACTTTGCTTTTTGTTCCCACCTGTTCACGTCTCCCTTATGCTGACCCCGATTATGTTTATGCATCTGCTGTAGGGACCAAGTTACACAAGAGGGTGAGCGTCAAGGCGGGATTTTTGGTGTGTCACAAAAACACTGCTGAAAATGGAACCTATATTTAGATTTTTTTTTACTTTTTCTCAGAGGATGAGCGGGGACAAACCAAAGGTCAAGCTCACTCAGTTCGCTCGTGCACACAAATTTGTTAATTGGTCTTACCCTCACTCCTCCCCACTTCCAAATTCCACAGTGGTAAAATTGCGGGTTACAAATGGAGCTTCCTCCCCAATCAGATCCTCTTCATAATTGCCCCTTCCCGCAGCGTTCCACATCCACACATAAATACATTTGTCCTAATATTCTATGTTCATAACAACATACGCCAGAGAATGCAAGTGCTGCTACAGATGCAACACTTTTCACACATGCCAAAGGTCTGTAGACTTGTTCACATCGATGTTCTGTGGTGGCTGTCCTTACCACGAAGGAATCTTCTAGAATACGCCCCATCTCGTCAAGTAAAGCACCTTTGGTAGACAGTAAACTTTCAATAAGTTTCAGGTTTGCTTTTTCTAGGCTGGGAAGATGGCGAAGCCACGAACCAATTTTCGCCGATTCTGTTAAAACGATCTTCTTCCTTTGATAACAGGACAAACAAGCGCGCAGCAGCAGGGAAGGGGGCCTGCGCGATTCCCTTGCGGGAGTGTGCGACCATATGGCGCCACCATAAGGCGCCTGGCGCTCCTGCAAGGAAATCGCCAGACGTGCACGTGTTGCCATTGCAAGCAATGCAACGCGTGCACGTTTTTGCCCCCAAAGCTGTGCCAATGGCAGTAGGTCTCTCTCCCATGCAGCGCATGCGCACTGCATTGGCTAGACCTAAAAAGGGCTCATGGCAAGAATCAGGTAATTATCACCCCATATCTCTGCTCAATTACGTACAAAAATATATAATAAAAAACTTCTGGTAAGTCTTTGGGATTGGATTAGATCTAACAATCGCCCATGTCTCGGCGATATCCAAAAACCCGGGACATGTATCGGGTCTAGAGATCATCAGTTCAACAAGTACTTACTTGCACCCACTGGGGTGAACCACTCAAGAACTCCATGTACCAGAGTCCCTAAGGGCGATCTGGAGGAGGGGCTAGCGGTGTGCGGTCCATTGCGATTGTGTCTACAAATTGGCTCCCCTGAGCTTTGAGCCGACGGGCTCCTGGACGACGCACCTGCGTGCCGGTTCGGGCATCGAGGACTTTGACGGTGGCTTGGCGGCCTTCTCTTCCACCCCTAACTATTTTCTCTACTGATGAGGGAAGTTATCCCGAAACCCGAGCCATGTCTCGGCGATATCCAAAAACCCGGGACATGTATCGGGTCTAGAGATCATCAGTTCAACAAGTACTTACTTGCACCCACTAGGGTGAACCACTCAAGAACTCCATGTACCATAGTCCCTAGGGGCGATCCGGAGGAGGGGCTAGCGGTGTGCGGTCCATTGCGATTGTGTCTACAAATTAGCTCCCCTGAGCTTTGAGCCGACTGGCTCCTGGACGACGCACCTGCGTGCCGGTTCGGGCATCGAGGCCTTTGACGGTTGCTTGGCGGCCTTCTCTTCCACCCCTAACTATTTTCTCTACTGATGAGGGAAGTTATCCCGAAACCCAAGCCATGTCTCTGCGATATCCAAAAACCTGGGACATGTATCGGGTCTAGAGATCATCAGTTCAACAAGTACTTACTTGCACCCACTGGGGTGAACCACTCAAGAACTCCATGTACCAGAGTCCCTAGGGGCGATCCGGAGGAGGGGCTAGCGGTGTGCTGTCCATTGCGATTGTGTCTACAAAAAGGCCCAATCTCAACTTCAAGCTGACTTCATCCCGAAAACACCAGATCTTTCAGTTTTTGACCATAAAATGAAACTTGTCGACTTGGAACAGGGGGTGCTCTTTGTCGCCTTAGTTGATCTTTGTACGGCATTTGACTTTGTCCCAAGGTTGAAACTTTAGGAGGTTCTCACGAAAATCAGAGTTCTCTTAGGGCTACTGATGTGGATTCGGAATTGAACACTGATCATTTTGCCAGAGTCTGATGGGGCCCTGGTGGGGGAAACTACAGAGGGCGTTCCAATAGGGCATGGTGTGCTGCAACGGTACGTCCTTGCTCCCAAATTATTTTTATAATTTATCAATGAAAGCATACCCTATTTAATTAATTATGTAAATGATGCACCCAAAATTGCCGGCCCCAAAATAGCATATCTGCTATTTGCAAATAACACGTTTCTCATCTCAAAAACTGCCGTGGGTCTTAACGAACTTTTAGGGAAGTTTAACTAATTTTGTAAAGAGCATGGCCTTAAAGTTAATGATATTCACACAGAGCAAGAAAGCTAAAGGGAATGTGGCTTTAGACAGAGCCAAGTTGGATAGGGCGTTAGAATTCAACAATCTAGAGGTGAAATTTTCCAACCCCACCAGTTGGTCAGCGCAGATACAGAACATTTCTCCGTCCCCAAAGCATAAAGCCGGTTCAATTGTTAGATTGGAAAATAAAGTCTCTTCCTATCCTATTTCACCGGCACTGGAAATATTTAGGATCAGATCTGTTGAGATATTGCAATCTTGATGTGCTAGACAAAGGTGAAAATTCCTTATTAAGATCCCCCCTGAAGTTACCAAAAGGTACAGCACTACTTCCTTTAGGCTTGATTTAAATTTCACGCAAATTTCAGACACAGCCCATTTTAAGCCTATTTTATTTTGGGCAAAGATATGGATATTCAAGCAACTTGCACGATACAGAGAATGCCTGAACAAAACTTTAGCTCACTAACTGGCCATTATGGTCCAGCAGATAGCCCATATTAAATTAAGGCTGGTAAAGCTAAGATTTCCCGAATTTTGGCTTCAACGAAGATCAATACCCAGCAGCTATCGTGGTCTCATTACAGATCACTACGGGAATATTGTGTTTGGCTCCAAAATGTCTGCTGTTCCCTCAGGCATATTAACAGATCAGTATCTGTCTTTTAAATGTGGTTCTTATTTTGAAGATTTTTTTGACTATGTGAATATGCCAATGTCAAGGTCTCTTTACATTAAATATAGACTGGGAATCTTACCATCTGCTTCTTTTACCTGCTCTTGGAGGAGTAATGTCAACTCCTCCAAATTTTGCCCTATGGGTTGTTGGTCAGTGGAGAAAGACGAACACCTATTGTTCTTCCGTAATGTATACAACAAACAGCGTACTTGCTGGATCATCCCTAAGTGCCGCCTCCTTGGACATGAGGACAGGCATAATGCCTTGAAAATATGCAGGACAGATTCTAGGAGGTGTGTTGTTTAGTCGGTTGCCAGCTTTTTAAATTCTAAATATCATCTCAGAAAAAGAGGTAACAATGCCCTAATGCGCCATGCACTTTAAGTCTAATTGGGTTAATGGCTCCTTTAAAGTGAATTTAAGCGACTTTTAGCTTTTGTTCAAGAACAGCTACTAGATAATAGGGTTTTGTCGAAAGGCCCTATCAAGTTTCTTGTTCCATGGAAACAGAATTTGTTTATTGCGGTTTATCGAATTGAAATGTATATGCTCTGTTATTTTTTTATATCTATGGTTTTTTACAACTGAAATAAGTTCACTGATGAGATTAGTAATTCATTTAAACAGAAAGGTTCCTTGTTAATTAAACTCATCTTGAAAGGATCAAATGATTTCCATTTATAAAGCAATAACCTGCTTCATTAACTGAAAAATGCAATCTTCTTGAATTTAATCAAAAAGGTTGTCACAGTACTGAATACAATTCAGAGATATATTAGAACAATAACAGCATTAAAGATAAAGACTGATACAGTACTGGCATGTGCATCCTACATCAAAAAGCTGTAATGTATGCATTTGCTCATTACATTATTTATTTACTTGTTCTTTTTGCATCCAATGATTTGAAACAAACACTGACAAGGTCAATACATGCATAGACATGCATGCAGAGAGACAGCTATTTCATGCCAGTTATTAGCATTAGCCATGTCATTTACCCCGCAGACAGTTTGTACACCAATGTTACACCTATTTATCCAGAGCTTCTCGCATTCGATGTGCACATACTTAGCATTATATAGCGAGAAATCAAAATCTAGTTAGCTCACCAGATAATGCTTCCTTCACTTCATGCAATCATAGTTTAAAGGGGCCTCAAAACACATAGTTTTTTTTTCAGGTGTAAATTTACTTTTGCACCTATATATAAATTACACTTAACTGAGAGCAGATTTGACCATGTCATAAGTGATGTAATATGTGAGGTCATAAGCAGGGCATTGCGGGCCGCGAGTTATGTTTAGCTCAGCTAACAATAACTGCTGAATTTCTCTGGTTTTGTACGAGTGAAATATCAGCCTAACTATAATGTCCCTGTAAGCTTTGATTTTTTCACTGAATTTCTAAGTTTTTTTAAAATTCTATTTCCTAATTATAACGCCCCGGTAACCTTTGTTTTTTCAGGGAATTTCTAAGGTTTTAAAAATACTAAAACTTCACTATAATGTCCCTGTAACCTTTGTTTTTTTTTTCAGTGAATTTTTAAGGTTTGTAAAATTCTATTTCCCAACTATACCATCCATGTAACCTATGATTTTGTAATTGAATTTTTAAGGATTTAAAATCATATTTTCTATCTAAAATGGCTCTACAAGTAGCATTTTTATAAGGTTGTAATTTCTTCAGTGGATTAATAAGTGTTTGTTTTTTCTCTTTACATTTTTTATATTCGCAACGACATCGCGATCCCCATGGACACGTGGCAAAAATAGAAAACAAAAGCAGACATTCAATGACCACAACACATCCAAAAATAATCTGGAAAAAAAACCTTCTGAACATTGCCCTAAACATATTACTATATACATACTTCTTTCAAAGTGTGTTTAAACTCATATTTTCAGTTAAGTTTCTTTAAAAACCATCTTTTAGATCTATTTTTCCAGTTATTCAGGACATCACAATGAAGTCGTTAACCGTGACGATTGCGCCTTTTCCATAAAGTGAAAACACATATATGCACACATATTACAGTGTTTTACACACTAGGGGTTTATTACTGTACACTTCAAGCTCATGTTTTTCTAGTGTATTCTAGAACAACCATCTCTAAAACCTATTATCTGTTTTTATGGTGACTCCAGAGACCGCGATGATATTGGTAATCGCAATTCCCAAGGACACGTCCCGCAGTGTAAAATAAAAGCAGACTTTCAGAGGCCACCAACACATCGTTGAGACCCTCACGGGTGAGTAGGGGGCCCTATAAATTCCTGATTGATTTATTGATTGATCGATCCAAAAATAATATGTAAAAAAAGTGCATTCTGAACATTGCACTACACATATTACTCTATACATACTTTTTTCAAAGCATGTTTAAACTCATATTTTTGTACTAAGTTTCTTTAAAAACCATCTTTCAGACCTATTTTCTGTTTTCGCGGTTATTCAGGACTTTGCGATGACATAGTTAACCAGGACAATTGCGCCTTTTCCATAAAGTCTAACATACATATATGCACACATACTACAGTATTTTACACACTAGGGGTTTCTTTCAGTATTGCCTTAACTCATGTTTTTCTAGGGGGTTTCTATAAAAATCAATCTCTAAAAACTATTTTATATTTTTGTGGAGACTCCGGAGATTACGATGAAGTTGGTAATCGCGATCCCCTTGGACATGGCACGAAAATGGAAAACAAAAGCAGGAATTGAATAGCCCCATCACAAAAACAATTATAACTATATAATTAATTCTAACCATCACAGTAGATAACTCTATAAAAACATTTAGCAGAATCTCAATATCTCTATAGGAATGCGTATTAATGATTCACTGATTTATTTTTTAATATTTTCACCAATATATGCACCAACGTTGATAGTCAGTACACTGGGGGGGGCGCCCTGGCGGTCTAAGCGTTGTCGCAAATATCGCACACAATTTAAAAAATCTATTTTGGATACAACTTGTGTCACTAACACCGCCATTTCTCAACCATGGGGTCAGAGTATCTCCATCCTGATCCCTTATGAGGCACAGGGTCAAAGCTGATTTCCATATGGCCAGGTCTAAATTGGGGTGGCATGGTAAGCAAAAGAATGGTGGATTTAACCCAGATCTCTTGACTGGGGGTGAATGTTTTGATTTGTTCTGCATTCCGTCAATCAATTGTGGGACTAGTGAGTGCATACTCTCTTCGCACTCTCAACCTCCGAAATCTATTGTCAGTCTGTCTTTTCTTGTGGGGCTGAACCTCTTCAAATAAGCACTGGAAAAGTTATTACATCTCACCTACAGAAGACATGCCTTTCCAAGAATTTGGAACTTGACCAGATAAAAAACAGTAGTTAAAAAAGAGGAGTTAAGAATTCCCGCCCATGCCTCAGGATCCCTTTTTTATCAATATGACTGGAATTCTGTCAGGGCCCATAGCAGAAGAAGCCAGAAGATTGAAGGATTCAGGTCAAGAAGAGAAGCAAGTTTTCCTTCAGAGAAACCAGCCATGCTACAGATGTTATGTTTATGTTCTTGATAAAATGGAAGTTTAGACATTTTCTCTTTTTTGTTTTCATTAATTGCACCAGCAAGCCAGAACCAAGAAACTCCCTAATTTCTAGTTGAAGCTGATTCTATTGTTTTTTTTTAAATGTTGCTACCATTTGGGCTGATGTACATGATAAGAGAATCAGAGATTGCTTCCAAAGATCAGTCAGGTTTGGTCATCTCGATCTCAGTGCCGCTTATCTCTTGGTTCCTAATCACCCACCTCACTGTATGTTTCTGCATTTCCAAATGAAAGGAAACTGTTACCAGATCACAGCTCTTTCTTTCTGTATTTCTTTTGCTCCGTAGTGTTCCAGGTATCTTCTGAAACTGGTGATTGTGCATCGTGGACATTAGTTTGGTACATGCTTTCCAAGGTACTCACATTTTGATGCAAACCAACTGGGGTTAAATCAAATAAACCTGCATCGTCAGCATACATCAGTATGTGAAGGTTGTAGGCAGCACAGCGTGAGGGAAAGTTTCTTGCATCCAAGAATTGGGCTGGTATGTCATGTAAGTACAGATCTTGGGAGAGAGCACATTGTTTTCCACCATCCCATGTCACACCATGTTGAGGAGTGGAGTGCTACTATCACTCCTAGCAGGTTCGATGGAACTCCCAGTCTCAGTAGTTCTTACCAGAGAGTGGGCCTTTGTACTTTATCGAAGGCTGTGAAAAAGTCTGTAAATGCAGTCTACAGATGTTGTGCCTTTTCAGTTAAGTACTTATCGATCAATCAAAGTTTAAACAATCACAATACTGTCTGTAATAGAATGATTGGGCTAAAATCCTGCTGGTTTCCACAGTATAATCCCTTTGGGAAAACCCAATCTTTCAGTTGTTCTAAGATGCAATCCACCAAATATTTCCCTGTTGCATCAACTAGTGCAATCTGCCAGAAGTTACCAGTAGAGATCACAAGCCTACCTTATGAACGGAAATTATGATAATGTATTTCCAAGAATTTGGCATTTGACCAGTTAAATATCAGCACTAAAAAAGAGGAGTTAAGAATTCCCCCCATGCCTCAGGACCCCTTTTTATCACTATAACTGGAATTGTGTCAGGGCTCATAGCAGAAGAAACTCCTGCTTTATTTTTGCAAATACCATATCTGGTGTCGGAGGAAAGACCTCTTCCGAGGTGTTCATTAAAGTCCGAAAAACAGGTTGATTACTTTCAGTAGGTACATTTGCCCTATAGAGATGTGAGATGTGATCTGTCTAAACTGGACTGGGGATAGAAACTGCAGAACGATTTTTTTTGTGAGCAGCAATCAAAGGCTAAAAAAAAGTCTGACATCTTAAATTGCAACCGCCTGCCTTAAATCCATCCAGTTATTGTCAGCCATGCTTTGTTTGATGTAACGGCAAGTCCTTTTCCTTTTTTCCAAAGCATTTGTATTACTTTTTTTCTGCTAGGAAAGTAGTCCACAAACTGGAGACAAGTGAGATTATGTATAGCTGCAGAAAGTTTCTTAATATTGGGATTCATTTGGGTAAAAAAAAAGAAATTAATTGAAATGCTATCATTGTGCAACTCATTTATTACTGCTGTTATAAGAGATACATAGTGGTTAATTGGATTTGCCACTTCTGAGATCCATTGAGATATAATGGTTATGTTTAAATAGTTAATCCACCTAGAATCCCAAATAGAGATTTCCCTCCCTATCCATTGCTGCTATACTGTTTCCAGGATTCAAGGACACTTTTTCAGTTTCTTGTTGCTTTAAAACCAAGGTGGCATAATAACTCCCTGAATGCGGAAGAACTTCCACTGCAGGAAATGATGAGTAGAAGTCGTAACTAACAAGTATGTAATCAATAATGGAAGCACCTCTTCTTGTGGAAGATGCTGAATATCCGGGTCGACCCGCCTCTTCATTACTACTGTATTTATTCTGGACAACGATCCTAGCAGTATTCCCACACACATATTTGCTTTGAATTTGGAGGGATAGAGGCCATGGGAATATTCCAGGCTTCTTCTAGATCTTTATCCCTGGTTCGATTTAATAATGCACCTGAGATTTTTGCGCAAAGATCCTCAAACAAAAAAATATTGCAATTATTGCCTCCACGTGGAATTAAGACTACCAGTTCAAATATTTTACACGAAATGTTGTTATTTCACAAACTGGGAGGAATATAAACATTGAAAAGGAGACTAGATTTATGCTGCTTGCAAAGTAAATTAGGAAACGTTATTTGGGCACCTTGTAAATTGTAAGAGGGCAAAGCGAGAATTCCGTATTCCCAGTAAAGGTTAATAGATAACAGGATGGCGAGACCCACTTTTGCAAGTCCTTTGGTGAGGGTGTCAACAGGAACATCTACTGTAAAGAATTAATCTAGAGTACGATATTTTGTAAGCCAGATTTCCTGAAGATAGGTAATTGAAAGAGTCAGGTCAAGAAGAGAAAAACCAGCCATGCTCCAAGATGTTATGTTGAGATTTTTGCTAAAATGGAAGTTTGAAAATGTTCTCTATTTTGTTTTCATTAATTGCACTAGCAAGCCAGCACCAAGAAACTTCATAATTTCTAACTGGGGCTGAATCTATTCTGTTTTTAATGTGTCTATCATTTGGGCTGATGTTCATGATAAGAGAATCAGAGAAAACCTTAGGGTATGAGCAATTAGATGGAGTTGCTAAAAAGACCCGATTAGAAAATTCAGTGTCAGTGATGAAACAAAAGAGTTCTTTGAAATTGAATGTGGGATATTGTGGACATCATAGATATTTTTATGTAAAACATTACTAGCTCTCAGGATTATTGAAGGAATCAAATATGACCAGAATTCAACTCGCACAAGAGTAAGGTCTTGTTTTTCTGGAAATAAGCCATTTTTAATTCCACAGATGTAAGTGAATGGTGCTGGGGGTATTAATGCAAAAGACATAAAGGGTTATTATCAATTTGAAAAAGGACTCATCTAAATTATTGGAGAGCACTGCGAAAGGAGAACTTCCTCTGTTCTTATATTCGTTTACTCAGAGTTTGTTATCACCAGAGGAACTTCAGAAGAGGAAGAGGAAGAGCATCCTCAGAAATATGAAGACTGGCTCTGAATTCTGAGGCCTGAGGGTTTATGGAAAAAAACAATAGTCATAGTGGGTAAAGGGAAAGGGGGGGCCAGGAAGGTTCAGAGGTTTGGTCTAGGATTACTTCTGGAATTGTATTGCTTCCGCTGTTACCATTTGTATATTTTATTACACTGAAACATATCGGATTTGGTCTTTTTCTAGTGATTCTACGTTTTGTTTTTTCCTTATTTCGCACCTTTTTCGAGGATGATTCATCACTAAATGTTTTTGTTGGAAGTGATTCTGTTTTGGCTCTATAAATTGATCGAGTTTCCTTATCCATAGTTGAAAGATGGGTTTTATAAATGGGAAAATAAGTTGGAGAGATTGTGTTTGATGTTGAGTTAAGAGATGATTTAGAAGCCTGCTGCTCTTCAGAAAACAGCTTTCGCAGAGAGGTGTCGAGCGTTAGCCTCATCCTTGTTATTGATCCTCACATATGCTTTTTCTGCTTAGGTGGTCCATGGCCTTCTCTGAGTTAAATTCTTATCTCGAGAGGAATTTACTTCCCTTTGACACCTTGTTTGGATCCTAGGGCACGTTTACTAGATGCTTCTGGGGTAAGGAGGCCGCCTTTTGCAAAGTAAGACAATTGAAAATTGCAGATAAAGTTTCCAGGTTGCGATCTGAATTTGTCGTTTTTTCAAACAGCTGCATTATTGACTCCAAGATTCTTTTAAGGGCTTGGACAGCCTCAGAGAGAAGTACATAATCTCCAAGTAGATGACAAGAGCTATTTAAAGGAAATTGGGCGAGCTGGAAAAGTCATCTGTTGGAACTAGTTCCTCACTTACGGTACTATTAAATAAATTGTTTCTTTCGGGGTTTTATTTGTAGATATGTTCTTCTTGCCTACTGAGAGTGAACTCAAGTCTATATCTGGAATGGTCAAAGTCTAGAGGAAGGTCTTCTCTAATTTTATTAGTGGTCTTAAAAGTCCAACTGTAAAGCCTAGGCTTAGCCTACATTTTTGTCGGGGATTGACTTCAATGGCCACATTGTGTGGACAAAGTTGAAGTAAAGTGGCAACTTCCGGACTATGTTTCTTGAGGAGCACTACCTAATCTTCATCCCAAAATCTTAATTTAGGGAAAAAGACTGGGATAGTAGGATATTGTCAGAAGTGCCCATGTGTACATATTTTGTGCCTTCGTTTAACTCTAAGGGCTAAGGTTTGCCAGTTCAGTTGGATTGATCTGTTTCTAAGCTTCTTAACAGTCATAATGAAAATAATTGCAAAGACAAACTAACTTACCTCTGCCTTCAGTGCCCGAGGTACTGCCATCACCCACAGGAAATTAGTGTTACTGCTGCTGTAGATGGAGAGATGAGTGAGGTTGACATGGAGATAATGAGAGAGGAAGCAGACACTAGATATTTAGTCGGGCTTGTATAAGAGTTCTAATCTTATTGCTGTCGATGGAGAAGCAGCCGAGAGAGGAGATAGTTGTGGAAAAGGTTCAGCTCTTCTTATCCTCAAAGGGGGCTCTGATATGCTTGAAAAGCCGGGCCCCAGCTCCCATGCACTTCTTCCCTTGAAAACAATGAGCCACGAACCCAGGTCGCATTATCAGCCAACCCGGACTCCCGGGTTGGGTTGGGGGCTGTGTTGCAAACCAGACTCAGCATCCACAAAACCAGGGGGGCTCC
Organism: Lissotriton helveticus; assembly: GCF_964261635.1. NCBI lineage: Eukaryota > Metazoa > Chordata > Amphibia > Caudata > Salamandridae > Lissotriton > Lissotriton helveticus. The sequence goes on along the minus strand of NC_136072.1, from coordinate 434,584,690 downwards.
AACAAGTACCTAGTTACAACAGTGCCACACACTATGTAACCAACCCTCTCGGCCAAGTTGAGAAAACTAAAGACAAGTTCCCTACCCTTCTCTGCTTTCTTCTCCTTCTTTGCTCTCCAAGACGGGAGCCTGGAGGTTACGGGAAACCCAGAGATTGCCACAGGATACAGCAGATGATTGAGTGTCAGTGAACAAAACAAAACTGCAAACCTCGAAACTGCTAACTGACAACGCTGCTTACTGCTTCCAAATTCCTGTTTCCTTCTTCCTGTATCCTGTGTGCAGGCTCAAGCACATCCACGGCAAGAGACAGAGACAGTCCAGAGACCAGGCCGACATCTTTGTAAATGGTTTTATAATTACCACCGGCACATGCTGGTCTTGTTCTCACTGTGGGTAGAATGTGGGTCTGATGTACTGGTTTCCAAAGTTGCCTCTGCTGTTTGAAGAGCGGTTTCAAGAGTCAAATTGGCTCAACTGACAGAACGCCCATCCCCCTTTTGTACCGATCCATGGAAAAACATGACTTTCAAAAACCTTTTTAAGAGAAAGCTGAGATTTAGCTATCAAATTTAAGGTATTTACATATTTTGATATTTCCTTCATAAAAACCATCACAAAAAAATGGACATTTCGAAGACAGCCCCTCTTCAGACGATACTAGTTTTCTGAATTTTTAATCCATTTTTAACACCAGATTTGTATGAGTCTCAAAGCAGATGGCTCCATTTGCATTACCAATAAGGCAGATTGATCATTCAATCGAATCTGAAAGCTCTGTTGGATCAATTGCAAGAGATTCCTCCTTCATTTTGTGGTGCCATTTCAGATATCTTCGTTGTAGGACCCATCGTGTCTATCATCTTGTCTGGCAAACTGTCCAGGCCATGTTGGTCCTTTTTTAGGGTCCTAGTCATACTTGGCGAAAAAATATTACATTTAGAATCAATAGATGAAGTATGTAAAGCATGATCAGCAACAATTGTTTGAGGGCACTTTGACGTTAATTTATTTCTAATGACCTTTTTCAATGGTCTAATGCAAGCATGAATCTAGTCATTAATATGTAGAACAGTTGAACAATATGATGGGAAGGGACGATATAAGAGAGATCAAATAAGGACACACCCATAGAATCAATAAATGTTTATAGTGAATGAGTGTCCACCTTTTCTTTGGGAAAAGTCGACATGGTTTAATTTTGCTCTTATTAGGGCCAAATTAGATAAGTCATGTCGGGCCAAATTAGATAAGTCATGTCACCCTGTGCATCAAAGCCTGAACCAGGAGACTGGTCAGGGAAAACTCTAGACAATTTTTTTTTTCTGCAGGGTGAGTTTACATGCTTTCGGAAGGTTTTTTAATTGGAGAAACACCACAATCATCTGTGCAACTATCTTCCTTGACTGTTTTCCTGAAACCTTCGCGGTAACTGACGCTTATTGATTTAAGTACTAGGCAATGTAGGTCTGCTAACACCAGGAAGTAAGGTCTGGGTCAGAATGATATTTTTTATAAATAGGTCTTTTTTATTGATTTTAAAAATAATACACACTTAAATTAAAAGATGCAGAGCACAGCCATAGCATACGATCACTGCAAGTTTCACATCAACAGGAACAGAGTGCCGTGTCCTTACAGGTGATAATCCTGGATTCAGATCATCACACACACACACACACATTGGCTTCAATTTCACCCCTGCAACATCTCTCATCTCTCAATCAGTTGTCCCCCAAGCCCTTATCTAACTTCACAGGGTAAACTATTCAACCTTTCGAGTCCAGATTTAGTTTGTCTTGTGTATAACTTTACCTTAAAAAGTAATACTTTTTAATGGCGGAGACATCCAAACCCTTTTACCACACGTAAGCTGTGCTGTGGTTGTACGCTGGGCCTTAACTTAGTATACAAACAAATAAGAGATTTCACTCTGGGTGGGCACAGAGTCAAGGTACCTTAACACCGGGGAGCAAACTGTCTCAAAATCTCCAGTTCGCGCACTTGTAGTATATGATTGTCCGTTGCCATCATTTTCTACAGCTGGGCCTGTTATGACGTAATAGGGGCTACATTTTCTTCCACCTATGAGGAGCCAATGTAGCTTTTGTGGTTTCCAAACAACCTCACAGAAGCATCTTATCTGCCCTTGTTAGATCTTTTAGATGCGAGGAGTATGCCCCAAGGATAACTAAGGCTAAGAGCCTTATTATGACTTTGGTGGTCCTTCAGCGTTGCCACCATGGTGCTGTCTACTGGGGGACCTCAAAGCCATGATGTGCCCGCCCGCCTGATACCAAGTGTAATCCGGGTCAGGCAGGCGGTGTGCTGTTCGGTTCATAAGAGAGACTAATACGCAGCCGCCGCCCTGGGGGTACCAGCAGCTATACAGCCCAAATTAGTTGCTTAACCGCATCGCTGCGACGGCTTTTCCCGCTGTGCGCGGTAATTTTAAAAATACCGCGTTACATGACGAGCTCAGCTCGTCATGAGCGCATGGCAGGTTACGCTCATGACGAGCTCAGCTCGTCATCAGCCTGGAAGGGGTTAAAGCAAACTAATGAACAAAATCAATAATATTCTTTCAAAGAGAGTGTATCAACAAAGAAAAGCAAAACGGGTGTATACCTTAAAAATACAAATTTATGTAGAAAAATCAGTTTATAAATAAGGGTACAAAATGCAAATCACATAAATACAAAAGTGACTGGGATAAATTATTTGTACACCAACTGTTTTCTCATAAACACCTTTGTGGTAACCCATTCCAAATATTTTCCAATGAGGAGAACATCATTGAGTAAACAATGAACATTTCCAGAAAGTTTCTTTATACGTGAAAATGGGTTGAATTGTCGGTGTTTCGGTCTTGTTTCGTGCTACCACCTATAAGACCATCTTCAGGACGCAATGTTCATATGTGGACGGAAGACCCTAGATCAGTGAGTGAGCACAATCTGATAATGATTCACAGAAATGGAGCAAAATGGCCTCCTGAAGTCTAAACTAATATTGTGACGGCAATCCAAGTAACAAAGCTCGCTACATGTACATCTCAAGAGAAAGAATAAGGCAGCCTCTTTGAGGTCCTACGGGTGGTTTCACGGTGAGTAACAGAATCGATTAAGTCACACTTTAGCGCCGCCGAATCGGGATACATGGATCAGGCCAAAGTGTGGCGGTGGTCAGACCGCCACTGCCAGTACGGGACCACCGTGCTCGTAATCAGGCCCCAAGTCTTCTGTGATTGGATAGACTAATATATTTTTCTTTTATGCTAGTATTCCATTCCAGAAACGTTTAATGCATGTGGAATCCTGCCAGATATGCTGTAAATCCCCTAAAGCTCCACACCCCCTCCAACATGAGGCGCTTGATGAGGAGCATAATTTATGCAGTTTTATCGGGTATAAATACCAATCAAATGATTTTATTATGGGCTTCCATATATGTATTTTAACCCAAATCCCATAATGGGTAAGCGTGGTTTGGGTATGTAAATTCTTTGTCTATTAATGCAGACCAGATACTTCTGTACCGATAGTCTGTTATTGGGGAGGACGTAAGCAGGAGTGTATATAATGTTGGTATTGTGCCATTGTAGTCTGAGGTATGCTTTACAAATTTTCAATAGGAGTAAGTTCACTAGTGGCTGCAGATTTAACCTTCATCCCTATTACTCAATGGCTTCTTTGGGTGTGGTGCAATGTCTTAGGCTCACCTAGAGAAAGGTCCTGCACACTGGAGACCTCATTCTGCAAGCATCAAATGGTCCAGGATTAATTGCTGGACAGAAATTGGGATTCAAATGTACAGGTGTGTATGGTGAGGAAGGTACATCGTCAACTGATGTTTCAAGTACAGTGTATACCATACTTTTAGTGTGGTATTTATGGAGGAACTCAAGTATGTGCTCAGCAGCCTATCCAGTCTGGGTTTCTATAAAAGATTCACAACAAGGAACCTAGGGGTCTGACAAGAGGAAAAGAGAACCTCTTTTATCAAATAAGCAAAGGGCTGGATGTCTAAACTAGTACAACCAGGTTGAGTCAGAATTCACTCATTCAGACATGAAAGGCACAAGAGTAAACTAATAGTGATTGTATTAGAAACTCATTCAGGATTCCCATCAAAGAAATTGTATGATCAATGTTATCATCTGGTCGTCCTTCCAGGGTCATATGTCTCTAGATCATTAAGACACGGATCGTACCCATGTCAGGAAGAAGGGTTTCAAAGCCACAATCACTTCTAGACCAAGACGATATAGATCTGATGAGGAAACGTGCAGTGCAAACAAAAAAAATCAGTGAGAAGGTGGTGAGTCTAAAATAGGATAGAGAACCGATAAAGGAATCTTTAATTAATAGTACAGCCTCTTCCTGTTAAAAACGAGAACAGTGCAACAAATCAATGCAGTTCAAACAAATATCTGCATGGGGGCCAACATGTTTCAGCCTCTTGGGTATAAGACCCTAGGCTTTCTTCAGGGCCTCTGTTCTAACTAATAGGTGCTACTGCATGTGATAAAAAAACTTATGAAAATAAATCAAGTATGACATAAAAAGGATATAGTGTCCGTCATCTGTTAAGTACTTTGCCGTGTCAACTGGTATTTCACATATCTATAATGAAAATCAGATCTAGTACATAATTAGAAAACTCATTGTGCTAACTAAAATTATCATTATCATCTGTAGTATCTATAAACACACTCCCAGATAATATTCACTCACCCAGGTTGTCCGGGGAACAGACCTCACCTCTCCTGGACCTAACTCAGGAATTATGAGACCCCGCTCTGTAAAGGCAAAAGAGGACGGGGCTTACAAACGGAAGGAAGAAATGGTCTATTCCATTCTGCATTGTATTGATAAGTAAAGCCCACGTCTACAATATCTGCCTTCAGAGTTAAAATTATCACTTTGAAACTGGCACCAAAAGTATCACCAACCCCAACCAAAAAACTCTCAACCTCTCCACAGTGAAAGAGCAGCGTCTAAATCCCTTAGTTATAATTGTAACTAACAATAAGTAATTCACAGTCAAAAGATTATATATAATACACGTTCGCGCTTGGTTCTGTGCAGAGAAACTACTTGTATCTGAGCTACAGCATAGAGATAAGCTTAATAAGCGTGATAATCTCTCTTGCCTGAGCCTACCTGTCCGTCGTTGTCTCGAGCCTGTACTGAGTATGGGGGAGGCAACGAGAGCGACCGGACATGTAGAATTTAAATGGTTGAATCTAAGACCAATTAGGTGTTTACACCTTCGTAATGCTTATTAAATGTCCAAATATGAAATAAACCATTATCTCAGACTCTAATGTCGATGCATAATGAGCAAAATATTTGAAAAGCTCACTTATTCTTTAGAATGAGAGCCTTGATTGTCCAAGACGCATAGGTTGCATCAAAGACTGGTAATCGTAGTCACGCGAGATCAGAAACGGAATCCCGGATCACATCATCCGTACTCCGTTGTCTCGCGGGAACTCAAGGACTACAGCCGGACGTCACCCGCTCCATGTTTGTAGTCCAAAGCCGAGATCACATTAGGCATTCTCCGAATGATTCAGTTCTAAGGCGAAAACTGTTTTTTCATTTTGCTCCCTACTCCAAACTTAATGGCCATATTCACCTGATACTATGTGTTGGCATTATGGCATAGTATCTTCTTTGAAATGCCAGAAAACCTGAAAATGCGTTTACAATGTATGATGCAAAGGCAAATGGTTGCAGAAAAATTAGTATGTAAAACCATTCATTCTGTTCGCATGACCAACTACGATGGTGAAACGTTGTGATATCGTGTACTGACACCGCTGGGAATATTAACATATGCCACATAGTTAATAGCATATCGTGTACTGACACCGCTGGGAGTATTAACATATGCCACATAATTAATAGCAGAACGATGCAAGTAAATATATATAATATACATATTTTTGTGAAAATGCTTGTCCATAGTGTATATGTAAACAAGACAGAAAGAAGAAATGTCTAGCTACAAACAGCCCTTTTAAATACAGTTGGGCAAACAGATATAGTAAGTCACCTTGACTTCTCTAAGATAATGTAGAGGTGAAGTGTTCTACTTTAAACTGAACCACGGGATGTCATCATTTAATCCTTGGGTGTCAGTATGTAATTTATACACCCATTTTTGTTCTTTGTAAAGTATAAACTTAGAAACATCACTGATGTGAGATGGGATGAAAGGCTTTTCCAAGACAAACCACGTGAAGTCTGATTCTCCATGGTTGTGTTGTAGGAAATGTGTTGTCAGTTTAGAGACACTCTTCTTACACCTGAAGGTGCTCTTGTGTTCCAACATGCGCGTTCGGACTTTCCTGTTGGTCATGCCGATATAGCTCTTATTGCATGAACACTTGAGTAGGTAAATCAGATTGGAGCTATTGCAATTCGTGAATTGCCTAAGTTCCCATGGACGGTTAGTACCAATATCAACCGGAAACAGGAAAGTCCGAACGCGCATGTTGGAACACAAGAGCACCTTCAGGTGTAAGAAGAGTGTCTCTAAACTGACAACACATTTCCTACAACACAACCATGGAGAATCAGACTTCACGTGGTTTGTCTTGGAAAAGCCTTTCATCCCATCTCACATCAGTGATGTTTCTAAGTTTCTACTTCACAAAGAACAAAAATGGGTGTATAAATTACACACTGACACCCAAGGATTAAATGATGACATCCCGTGGTTCAGTTTAAAGTAGAACACTTCACCTCTACATTATCTTAGAGAAGTCAAGGTGACTTACTATATCTGTTTGTCCAACTGTATTTAAAAGGGCTGTCTGTAGCTAGACATTTCTTCTTTCTGTCTTGTTTACATATACACTATGGACAAGCATTTTCACAAAAATATATGTATTATATATATTTACTTGCATCGTTCTGCTATTAATTATGTGGCATATGTTAATACTCCCAGCGGTGTCAGTACACGATATGCTATTAACTATGTGGCATATGTTAATATTCCCAGCGGTGTCAGTACACGATATCACAACGTTTCACCATCGTAGTTGGTCATGCGAACAGAATGAATGGTTTTACATACTAATTTTTCTGCAACCATTTGCCTTTGCATCATACATTGTAAACGCATTTTCAGGTTTTCTGGCATTTCAAAGAAGATACTATGCCATAATGCCAACACATAGTATCAGGTGAATATGGCCATTAAGTTTGTAGTAGGGAGCAAAATGAAAAAACAGTTTTTGCCTTAGAACTGAATCATTCGGAGAATGCCTAATGTGATCTCGGCTTTGGACTACAAACATGGAGCGGGTGACGTCCGGCTGTAGTCCTTGAGTTCCCGCGAGACAACGGAGTACGGATGATGTGATCCGGGATTCCGTTTCTGATCTCGCGTGACTACGATTACCAGTCTTCGATGCAACCTACGCGTCTTGGACAATTAAGGCTCTCATTCTAAAGAATAAGTGAGCTTTTCAAATATTTTGCTCATTATGCATCGACATTAGAGTCTGAGATAATGGTTTATTTCATATTTGGACATTTAATAAGCATTACGATGGTGTAAACACCTAATTGGTCTTAGATTCAACCATTTAAATTCTACATGTCCGATCGCTCTCGTTGCCTCCCCCATAATCAGTACAGGCTCGAGACAACGACGGACAGGTAGGCTCAGGCAAGAGAGCTTATCACGCTTATTAAGCTTATCTCTATGCTGTAGCTCAGATACAAGTAGTTTCTCTGCACAGAACCAAGCGCGAACGTGTATTATATATAATCTTTTGACTGTGAATTACTTATTGTTAGTTACAATTATAACTAAGGGATTTAGACGCTGCTCTTTCACTGTGGAGAGGTTGAGAGTTTTTTGGCTGGGGTTGGTGATACTTTTGGTGCCAGTTTCAAAGTGATAATTTTAACTCTGAAGGCAGATATTGTAGACGTGGGCTTTACTTATCAATACAATGCAAAATGGAATAGACAACTTCTTCCTTCCGTTTGTAAGCCCCGTCCTCTTTTGCCTTTACAGAGAGGGGTCTCATAATTCCTGAGTTAGATCCAGGAGAGGTGAGGTCTGTTCCCCGGACAACCTGGGTGAGTGAATAGTATCTGGGAGTGTGTTTCTAGATACTACAGATGATAATGATAATTTTAGTTAGCACAATGAGTTTTCTAATTATGTACTTGATCTGATTTTCATTATAGATATGTGAAATACCAGTTGACACGGCAAAGTACTTAACAGATGACGGACACTATATCCTTTTTATGTCATACTTGATTTATTTTCACAAGTTTTCTATCACATACAGTAGCACCTATTAGTTAGAACAGAGGCCCTGAAGAAAGCCTAGGGTCTTATACCCAAGAGGCTGAAACATGTTGGCCCCCATGCAGATATTTGTTTGAACTGCATTGATTTGTTGCACTGTTCTCGTTTTTTAACAGGAAGAGGCTGTACTATTAATTAAAGATTCCTTTATCGGTTCTCTATCCTATTTTAGACTCACCACCTTCTCACTGATTTTTTTGTTTGCACTGCACGTTTCCTCATCAGATCTATATCGTCTTGGTCTAGAAGTGATTGTGGCTTTGAAACCCTTCTTCCTGACAAGGGTACGATCCGTGTCTCAATGATCTAGAGACATATGACCCTGGAAGGACGACCAGATGATAACATTGATCATACAATTTCTTTGATGGGAATCCTGAATGAGTTTCTAACACAATCACTATTAGTTTACTCTTGTGCCTTTCATGTCTGAATGAGGGAATTCTGACTCAACCTGGTTGTACTAGTTTAGACATCCAGCCCTTTGCTTATTTGATAAAAGAGGTTCTCTTTTCCTCTTGTCAGACCCCTAGGTTCCTTGTTGTGAATATAATGATTGTGAGGAGTTTCACCTTGGCTGGTCTCTAAATACTCCTCAGACCCTTCCCTACTAGCTTTGTTATTTATTTATTTCTATAAAAGATCCCAAAACGTTCTTCTCCACAATTGCCCTATCCATGTAAACTGATATTTTTTCTGATGTCCTTGCGCTCCATTACGGTAAAACACAGAGCTGTGCGAACTGATAATAAGTCTTAAAATTGGAACTGCCAGACCCCCCTTTGTAAGGGCAACACAAGCTTGTAAGCCACCCTTTGGCCCAATCCTTTTCAGAAAAAATGTAGGAGGATTGTCTTTATTTCTGTAAAAAGAAATACCCAAAATGCTGATTGTTATAACCTGACACAGATCTTGGGTCTTGGCAAAGCATTCATTTTGATACCATTCATTTTACCCACCCAGGAGGAAGGTAATGCTGTCCATCTACTAAAATCCTCCTTCAAGGTGGTCAGGAATGATGCACAGATACATCTATATCAGTCTTTTAAATATTACAGGTTCGGTGGAATGCTACCTTCCAGATATTTAATATATTTTGTGTCTCGCCGAAACAGGGGCCATCATTTAATTGCCTCCACGATTTCTTGCGGGATGGTCACGTACACAATTGCTGATTTGGACATATTCATTTTACAACCTGCCACCATTTTAAATTCTGTAGTATTTGCAATCTGGAGACAGATTCTAGTGGGGATGTTAGCGTTAGGAACACACCATCTGCAAACAGAATTATTGTACAGCTATCAGGGCTGAACTTCAGACAACTTGTCCCGCTGTCACTTATATATTGGCAAACCCAAGTGGCGAGAGAGGTCCCCCTGTTGGGTCCACAGCCCCAATGAAAACATACATGAAGCTTCTCCAGTCACAATCAGTTTTGAGATGGGCTTTGTATCCTGCCATAATAATTGCCACAAACTAGGGTCCAAAACCTATTTTACCCATTACTTTGCAATTAAAACGCCAGTCCTTCCAGTTTTAGGCCTTCTTGTGTTACTAAGTGTTTGGGATAAATGTATTTTTAGCTTTTTCAACAAGGTGGACAACTCGTCTGATATTATCATGGGTTTGTCTATGCTTTATGAAACCCGATTGGTAGGGATGGATAAAATCAGGCAAGACAGACACCAATCTTGTGGGCAAGGTTTTTGTGCATAGTTTCACACTGATACTTAAAATTGCTATTGGCCTGCAGGGGGCAAACATTTTGGGACCTTTCCCCTGCTTAGGCATTAAGGAGTCCTGCATCTTGTAAGAATGTATTTAACACTTCTGTGAAATGGGGCACCAGTATTGCTGAAAATGTTTTATAGAACCCTATTGTATATCTACTAGAATCAGGGGCCTGATGTTGTTTAAGGGCACTGCTCCAAAATATGCCGCCTGATTGGTGGTTTTAACGGGTGTTTTGCTTTATATAAGGAGTAAAAGCCATAAAATGTCAACCTCCTCTCCTCTTCTTTCAACACCCTCCTCCGAGTTGAAGGTCAAATTGCTCCTATTTATCCTTTCACTCATTTAGCCTGCACAAGACGTGCCAACCTATGCCCACCATGTTCCCATGGAGGTAACTTATATTTTGTAAACAAAAGATGGACAGTTAATCTTTTTTGGAATTGTAATTAATTTTTCTCTCATGGGGTGACCCTTCTCAAAGGTCTATGGGAGAAAGTATCCCTATGACCTATGACCTCATTCAGTATTGAATGTTCCTTTTTATGTTGTTCCCCCGGTTTGCGTCTCACTCTAGTGGCTTCATTCATCATTCCTATACCCCACCCCAACCCCCAACTGACAGCCTTAAAGTAATTCTAAAATTCAGCACCATGGATAGTAGTAAGATGCATCTCCTTCTCCCTTGTACCCTGTCTAACCAATTGATCCAAAGCATGATCGGGGCATGGTCCCAAACAACGATGGCAACAATCTCAGTGGACTTGATTATCGAGAGGAGACTAGCACTAGTCGTGGCACAACAAATCCTAAAGTAGGTTTTATGTATGTGTGTATAGAATGAACATTCTAATAAATCACCATGTTCTTCCCTCCAGACATTCTTAAGGAAAGCCTTGCAGAGTGCTCTTTTTAAAAAAAAAATTTTTTTTAGAAAAGGCCCCCGACGTACATTACACTATACCTGTCCTATACTTTGCAAGTGTCAATAAAGTGCGCCAACAAGATTATGTCGCCTACCACAAATTCCGCCAATGTGTGTAATTTAATTGAAGAGTTGCCTTGACCTGCGCTAGGAGTGTATTCATTTGCAAATGGTGATTTGTTTGCCTTCCAGAAGGCCTGAATCATTATGTACATTCCCGCTTTCTTTTTTTTTGTGGCGTAGGGCGTAAAGTATACCAACTTATGAAAGAACAACGCTACCTCATCATTTTTTGTGTTAGCTGAGAAGTAGAATGTCTGAAGCATTTCTTGTGTCGAAGTCTTAACTCATCTGATCTAGTAATTACGTTTCCTGAAGAGCCACTATGTTGTGCCTCCCCGCCTCCCCCACCCCCCAGAGTGCGCTCTGTCTTTCTTCTTTTGTTTGGTGCATTGAGGCCCTTTGTATTCATGGACACAAACGTGACCATTGTAAAAATAATCTTAGTCTCGTAAATGATTCCTCAGAAAATACTCTGTGTGGCAACCTCTCCAGCAAATAACACCAACTTGTGAACTTTCATAACGTACCAAATGCAATAAATATTTGTTACTTACAGGGAGTATGGGCTTCACTCTCATTTGTATTGACTCCTCCTTAACTCCAGCGGTGTAAACGATATTTGCACAATCCTATCTAGGGACATAGGCAGTCACCCCCTACATACCCTTTCTCATTGCCTAGAAGTACATATCGGCAGTTCAAGTGATTTCCCATAATGTTTTCAAGAGATTACAACTTGTGCTCCCCCCATCTGTCTATCAACCATATCATTATTAATATGCAGCCAGAAGTCCTTCCCTGTAGTATGGGTCTTAGATGAGTCATCTTTTTCTCTTTTTAGGTTAAGCTCCTTTTAAATTAATGTTATAAATACATAAAAATATGCGTATTTTTATGTATTTTTTTTAATTTGTTAACATTTATTAATATGTTAACTAATGTAAATGCTTAAATAAAAGCAGATACTAAAAAGTGTTGTAGGTCGGATCCAGGGAAAGGGGTACACAGAAACACCTTCCTAGGAAGGATAGTCCTGGAGCGCCGCCCAACCTCCGGGATGTGGGCTAAATGGCTGTGTATGGTATCCCTGTCATCTTTAAGGCTGTGATGCTGTAAGTGTATTAATTGGCCTATGATGTGGTCTTGTTTCTAATTCTGCAATAAAAACACTTAAAAAAAATAAAAAAAATAATGTAAATGCTTAATTTAATTTAACATTATTACATAGGGAATTTACGTTCATAAACCCCATTATTTTCTTTGGGAGGGTGTTCCAATACCAATGGTTGGCCATGTGTAGTGCAGGACTTACTACAAACCTGTAGGTTACTACAAAGTGGAAGTTACTGCAAAAGTAAAGTTTGTGAGTGCCAAAAAGTAATAAACTTACTCAAAAGTGTACACTTACTCAAAAGCAGTTTGTGAATCAGGCTCTCTGAGTTTAAACAGTCAAAGTCACACCCTGTTTGGTAAGTGACGGGGCAGAGGACAGACAGGGGCAACTGGGCTCCACAGGTGGAGGTAAAGTTTGTTTGGCACTGCTTAAATGGGGTCTGTCCTACTATGGCTCGGGAAACGTGACCAAGTATAACCGTTTCCACACTTGGCTCTCAGAGAAACAACAAGTCAAAGGCTTCTCAGGGCGGTAGTGTTGGAAGATGAGCTCAGAACTAAACAGTCAATCAACAGACACAACAACTTTATGTGCAGCGTAATGCCTAGTGATTAAACTTAAAGAAAGTATCTCACAGCAAAACAAAATACATACTGCATAGTTCATGAGGAATTGAATTACAAGGTTACAAACTTCAGAGGGGCTGCACCACCCTCCTGGTACTCTCTCTCCACATACAGTCTCTACTATTCGGTGGACAATGGAATTAATTAGGCACTGGTGAAGATTGAGTCAGGTTATTATACTAATCAAATGTGCTACTTATTTTAACATTGTTCACCCCTTGTGTTCACTGAAGCAAAAATACTTCAATTCAACCAGCAGATTTTTCTGTTTATTCTAGTTTCTCATTCCTGCCACAGGCTAAGTCCCATTTTAATCTGCTGGATGGTTTTGCAGTTCTAGCAGTGCGGAAGGTGCAATTTGCATACCCACCCAGTGCTGACTTCATTTAAGTTGGGGCCGCGGGGTGACCTTGCATTGGAACAGAGACCGCTAAATAGAGTGGGTGTAGCAGGCCAGCACAGCAGCACTTGTTTACAGAAGTTGCGGCCTACCCGACCGGACCTGGTGCTTAGGTATAGCAGCTGCAGCCTCCCGTCCATGAAGGTGTGTCGTCAACTGTTGAAGCCTGTGGTCCAATCAGGGCTTCCACTTCGGTAACAACACAGCTCCTCTTACAGAAGTGGCCAGCGGCAGCATTAGTTTCCTGGGATTACAGCAGACTGCTGGACGAAACAGTGATGTTTGTTCTCACAAAGTCTTAGTGCAGTTCACATTGGAAATGGTAGAGAGAGATTGGGGGCACCCATTCATATCACAGGTTGCTTCTTAATCAGCCTTCTCCGGGTGTTCTTTATGCTGAGAAAATTGTGGGATTCTCCTCCAAGACAGTCTCTCCTTCTGCAGAACCAGGCACATTCCTTCTCTCCCTCATCAGGTAGGCAGGCTTCTAGGCATTAGGCAGAGCCACGGCTCCACCAGTGCAAAGTGAATACGTAGGAAAGTGTCTCTTTCTGCATGGTTAGCCCCTACTTTTTGCTGATGCCTGATGTGATTTCGAACTGTAAGTGCACTGGGTCCCTGCTAACCAGGTCTCTAATGCCAGATCCCTTTCCCAAACACTGTATCACGATTGGCACAAACTTAGCTACCCCTGCAAGTCCCTTGTAAGTGGTACCCCTAGTACCTAGGGCATGGGTTCTGAAGGGGGTCTTCTGGAGCTGCAGCTCTGGTTGTGCCACCCCAGGGCCCCCTCACCAAGCTATGCACTCTGCCATTACAGGCTGTGTCTTGGTGCAGGGAAATCCGAAGAGTCGACATACATGGCATACAGCCCTGTGTGCCATGCCACCCAATGCACTGCATAAGATATAGGTAAGTCACCCCTACTGCAGGCCCTCAGCCCTAAAGCAGGGTGCACAATATCCTATGTGTGGGTATAACAGCATCAGCAGATATGCCTCTAAACTGTCCAGTCCATTCTGTGATGTTGTAAGTGAACAGGGAAGCATAAAGAGTACAGTGAACAGGGAAGAATAAAGCCCTCACTGATGCCAGTGTTGGATGTATTAATAGATTCATACAGGAGACCCTTTTAGAGGGTCACCTGAAACTTAACCAAACACTACTGGAATCTCTGGCCGGTTTTCACCATCCTGCCAGCACAAGACATGTTTCTGACCTCATGGGGTGAGAGCCAGCGCTCTCAGAGGACAGAAACAATACATGCTCTGGTCTGGGGTGTTTCACTCCTCCTCTAGGGCAGGATGGCCTTCCAGGGTGGGAAGCTTAAAAGGCAATGCTGTCTTTGAAATCCAACCCAGGAACCCCCAGATAATGGCGGAGGCCAACCCCCTTTACTGCTATACTTCTGGCAGGAGGAAAGGCGGGAAAATTAGTTAGATGAGTAGGAAGGCCCTCCCTCAGCCTGCACCACCTCTAGGGTGGGCAGGTCAAAGCGAACCCCTCTCATGAAATTCCATCATTTTGAGATGGTGGAAAACCACCAATCAGGGCTAGGATAGTGCCTTTTCCTACAGGAAGTGGTCACTAAAGGGTGTAGACACCCTAAAGGTAGATAGCCATTTGGCTATTACCTGTCTCCAGTTGTAATGCCCCATAACAAGTATTTAGGTGGCTCCCCGAGACCTGAGCCTCAGATTCATTGGACCAAAGAAGACCAGGACAAAGAAGACCCCTGCATGAGAACTGAGGCCCTTCTGCAGAAGAAAAAGATGCCTAACCCAGCCAGCTGCAATAGGACTTGATCATCGCTGCTGCTGTATCGTCCTGAAACCTGCAAGGACTCCAAGAACTCCAGAGCACCTCCAGCCTTCGAGAAATCACTGAGAAGCTTCATTGGAGAGAAGGTATCACTCGCCTGCACAACGCAGGCACCGACCCATTGAAGTCTGGTTTGTCGACTTGCTGCTTTCTGATGAACCTGACAAAGCACTGAAGCAAGAAGAGGTACAAAAGCTCCAGAGGGTCTGATCTGCCTCTCAAACAAGTCTGGAGGCACCAGGACCTACCGAGCTGAAGCGTACAAAAAACAGATGCCCACTGATAAAAACCAAGTAGAGGCAACACTGGACTCTAAAAGCACCCGCAGCCAGCACCCATCGAGGGACGTCAACACACTCGAGACCCACTTTCTGAGTGGCCCAGCTGGCCCAAGATTGAATCTCCAAATTGCCTGCTCCTAAAAATGCACAACGCCCGGCTGACCTGTTCGCCTTGTACCCTGCCAACCAGCTGCAGCACCAACTAACTAGCTCTGCTCCAGTGGTCACCAGGCTCTTGCGACTTCCTCCCTCAAGGGAGACCCACTGGTGCATTTTCAAGAGGCACCCTTCGTCTTTGCACACCAGTTTCTAAGAACCTCAACACTCTGCTCCCGCCCGCTTGGGACGCTCCCGAACTTCTCCTGCTGGAACTTTGGACCTGGTCCCAACATCGACTCCTAGGGTGCGCCATTGCGCACAAATGTGATATGCCCGACCGTTTTGACTGCTGCCGTGCAGGTGCTGGGTCTCATGGTGCTCCGGCAGAATTCAACCCCCCCTCTCCGGGAGTGCAGTGCTGTCCTGAGTGCTGTGGTGTTGGCGCTGCCCTGACTGCTGTGGTGTTGGTGCAGTGTTCAGTGCTTCTACGTGCTCCTCGCCAAAAATTCTTCGTCAGTTCTTCAATTCTCCAATCTACAGCCCAGCGGGTGAGCAGTCGGGTGAGCGGTGTCTACAGCCGTGGTCCTTTCTGTCTGTGCGTCAGGCCAGTGCGGCTTGTGCATCCAGATTGGTCCACTCTTGCTCCCGCAATATCTATACAATATTATTCATATTTTTAATATTTATTTATTTTCTCTTGCTCGCCCCCCACCCCCTCTAGTATCCCTCAGTCTGGCAGCGGGCCCAAGTAAATTGAGCGTATGCACCCTAGAATTGTTTAGCAGAGTGCTGTGAGGCTGTGTATCTGAAAAGACTTAAGAGTTGGAAAACTCAGGGAAAACTGGTTTGATATAGAAAAAATCAACTAATTTTCAAAGCCATAAAGGTAGGCACTCATAATAACTTGTCGTTCTGGAGAAGGAAAGGAAAGGAGAGGAAATCTACATTGAAGGAAGCTGAGTGGAATTGCACTCGCCATACCATACCATTAAGGGCCACTGACTTCCGGTTGAGCGTGGAGTGCGGACTGTGGATTGTGGAGCGGAGCTGGGTCTTGCTTGGACTGCTGCAGCCTAACAGCGGTTCTACAGTGCTACAGTTCTGCTCTCGCTTGCTCCAGCCAATACCTGCAAACCTGCTGAACTCCAACTAAAAAACCTGAACCAAGGAAAATTGTGAGTGCGTGCCGAAGCTGGGAATGAGCAGGGAAGAGCTGGAGCTGGGTTGGAGTTGATGTTGGAGCAGTGCTGCGGGGGTGTGTCGCTTGTTAGCGCTTGAAGGGTACTTGAAGGGTGCTGGTAGTGCACTAGCATTTGTGAGTGCTTCAGAGCTCCATTTCGGTAAGCAGCAAGCCTGTACTGCAATGGCAACTGGAGCCGCCATGAGCGGGTGGCTGCAGTGAGTGATTGGATTTATTCGGATTGTGGAGCCTACAACCATGCCAAGCATGCCTGCTAGCCCCCCGCCCCCCGTTTTATGCTGATTCTCACTTGCATTTCATCTGCTTCTCACCACTTGCCATTAGCCTCGTACCACTTGCCATCTGCAAATTAATTGTAGCTGCAATCTGTGTGTTGCATATAGCTTTGAACCATCTTATTTCTCCCTTGTCTCTCCATTTGCCACCAAAGCAAACATAGGAAGGCGAAGTATTGGTACAGGAGGCTGGTATTGGTTTTTGATAAATAGCTAATTCACTGCCATTGGGAATCAGGGAGATTCGGATAAAAAGCGAATTCACTGCCATTGGGAGTCAGCCTCATGCTCTCCGGAGGACTATATTTTGGGCAGTAGCAGTTGAACAGCTGAGCAGTTGGGGCTATTAATTTATCGTTCAAACTAAGAATTACTACTCTGTCATTATATACTACGCTCTGTTTTAACTGTGCCTTAGGCTTGAACTGTTCCCACTTGCTTGTTTTGTTAAGGAGGAAGACATCTTGTGCTCTACAGAGTGAGTACTATGAGGTCGGGAAAGGTGCGGCCACCCTTCCCTCCCATTAAGAGGAAGAAAAAAATACAACAATCAACAATTCTAAATAAAATTAAAATAAAACAAACAGGTGACATTTATTTATTTATTTGTTAAGTTTGTAGGGTGCTCAGCTACGCAAAAAGGGTTTCCCGGCGCCAAAATGGGGCATAGACAGTGAAGCAGGACCTTCCGTAGATGTTACTGATAAAACAACCAGGTTTTGAGTTTTTTTCGGAAACACATGTAATTAGTTTCTTTACGGATGGAGGTAGGGAGAGTATTCCAGATGGAGGGACCAAGATAGGAAAACGACCTCCCTCCCATTCTTGAGAGTTTAAACCTGGGCACACAAGTTTGCCGCGGTTTCAGATCGTAGATAACGAGCAGGTACGTAGGGACGTTCTAGTGCTTGAAGATATTTGGAAGCAGTACCAGCTTTTATCCTAAACATATAGCTCAGGGCTTTGAATTTAATGCGATTCTCGACCCTGAGCCAATTTAGGTCACGTAGGTGGCCAGAAATGCTGGAGGTCTTTGGAATCCTACAAAGCAACCTAGCAGCAGAGTTCTGGATAAGCTGTAGTCTACGTACCACGGCTTTATTTGACCCAAGATAAAGAATGTTGCCGCAGTCAAGTCTTGATGTAATAAGCGCATTGACTACGGTCTTTTGGGTGGAGACGGGCAACATCCATAAAATTTTCTTGAGCCATTTTAAAATGGTGAAACATAGAGAAGCTAACTTAACAGTTTGTTGGTGCATGGACAGTGTGTTATCTACAATAACACCCAAGTTACGAACATGGCTGGTCGGTACAGGAAGATTGCCCATTTGAGTAGGCCAGTGGGACAACTTCCAAAGGTCTTTTTGTTTTCCAAAAATAAGGACCTCCGTCTTATCACCATTTAGTTTTAACTGGTTGTTGGTCATCCAATTAGAAATATCGGTGAGGCCCTGTTCGAGATGGGAAGGAGCTAGTGAGTTGGAGTCAGAAGGGAAAAGATGATTTGGGAATCATCTGCATAAGTAAATAAGGTGAGTCCAGCTTGGTCTGCTATATCCGCTAAAGGTTTAACATAGAGGGTAAATAGAAGTGGGCTTAAATTAGAACCCTGGGGCACACAATGAGGTGAGGTAAAGATTTTAGAGCAGGCAGAAGTTGACATAATTTGGAACGTGCGATTCTCTAGAAAAGAACAGATCCACTCCAGTGCCGCACCACATATGCCAGTGTTTTTAAGAGTATTTATTAGCCTTTTGTGCGAGATGGTGTCAAAAGCCGCACTCAGGTCTAATAAAATAAGTGTGACTGTTTGGCCTTCCTCTAGAAGCTTACGGATCTTTTCGGTAACACCCACTAATGCGGTTTCCGTGGAGTAACCGGCCCGAAAGCCAGATTGGGAAGGATGGAGAGAGTTATTGTTTTCAGTGAAATGAGTTAAAAATTAATGGACATGTCTTTCTAGGATTTTTTAAAAGACGGGCAAGAGAGAATTGGGTCTATAATTGGACAGTACCTCAGAGTCAGCCATTGTTTTTTTTAGTAGGGGAGTCACCATTGCATATTTCCAGAGACCAGGTACAGTGGATTGTAGAAGTGAAGTATTGGGAGTATTGAGAATTACCTCCAAATGAGGATTATCAAGTTGTTTCAGGATATTGATGGGAACTGGATCCATTGGTGATCCCGATTTAATACTTTCAAGGATAGTCTTAAAGTCATCCATAGTGATGGGAGGCCAGCAGTCTAAAGTACCCATAGAGGCAGGGGAAGTTACAGTATCCACTTGATTCATGGATATGGTGGTGTCAGGGTTAGAGCTATTCATTTCCAGGATTATCTTTTCAATTTTACCTGTGAAAAATTGTGCGAGATTATCACACTGTAGCTCGTTTAGAGGCCAAGGAATTGCAACTGTTTGGGATCCTGCCAATTCTTTACCATATTAAACAAAGTTTTTGAACGATTAGTAGCTTCTGTGATAGTTTTGGAAACATAAGCGGCTTTCGGTTTTATACAGGAGGTATGATAATTATTTCGAGCCTTGGTATATATAATTTTTTTCTCAGGTGAATAATGTTTACGCCATTGCCTCTCTAGTGCTTTGCAATTGGTCTTATCAGTTTTAAGAGAGTCATTATACCATGGTGCTGGGGGCTGTGATTGTTGAATTTTTTGTGAGGTGTGGGCAGACATGAATGATCGGCTTCAGAAAGCCAGGTTTGTGTGGTCTTAGCCGCAATTTCCATTTCGAGATCACCTTGGGGGGAATTGCCACAGAGAGCTCTATTTAAAGCCGAGAGGTCCAATTTTTTCCAATTCCTCCTCGATGTTGACTGGGGGAAAGAAGGAGGGGTAATTGGGAATGGTAGTCCAAGAGTGAATTTAGATAAAAAGTGATCTGGCCAACATATAGGAGTGGCAGGGTAACATACTATCTCAGAGAGACTCGAGAATATAGGATCTAGTAGATGTCCTGCTTTGTATGTTGGGCCAGAATTAAGAAGCTTGATGTTCAGGGCTGCAAGGTCATCTATCAGGTTATTACAAATATTGTTGGAAAGATCTTCTAAGTGGAGATTGAAATCCCCAATAAGAGAGATGTTTTTGGAACTAAGATGAAGCGGGGAAATGTAGTTAGCAAATGTGGTAGCCCACTGAGTTGAGTTTCCTGGAGGACGATAAATCAGCATGCCAGATAGAGTGAAATTGGGGGTCAACATTAATTTAAAAGCGTCTGCCTCACAATCCGGGATGTTCAAGGGGTCGAAACTACATTTCAGGTGATTTTTAAAAATAATGGCAATGCCACCTCCTGTTTTCAGTGCTCTATCTCGCCGCATGATGACATAATTGGTGGGGAGAGCTGTGGCTATATCGGGGCTGGCGCTGTCGTGCAGCCAAGTTTCACTCAGAAAGAGAGCATCTGGCTGTTCTTCCCATAAAAGGTTAAAGATATCAAGTATATGTTTGGGCAATGAGCGACAGTTTAGGCTAAAAAACAGAAAGTTGTCAGCGACAGGGGCAGTATGCGGGGTATGTGAAGTGCAATTATTTGTAGTGGGGGGTAAGGTTGGAAGTTCAAGAGTGAAAATTTACAATTAGGACATGTAACGCTACCTGCGTATTTAGCCCTTAGTGTTGTACAACCTTTAGGTCTGGGGGGACGAAGTGCCAACAATTGTTCAAATGAAAATACCTGTATGTTTAGGGCTGTTGGAACAGGGGTCATGGCCCCTGGTCCCGTTCGGGCCCGCGTCGGGCTAGTCTTTGGTTCGTCTTCGGCGCGACGTCGGAGCGACGTCCGCTGAGCGGGTTTCCTGACTTCTGGTTAAAGTAGAGGACGGGCTCTAGGTCAGGTGACCGTCGGGGCACCGCCTCTACTTTCTGGCCCAATAGCGTGGGTCCCTGGACAACAAACACCGCCCTACACCCTCCACAACAATCAAGCCTAGCGCTTGCGGTGGACCGGGGTGTTTAAGGCGAAGAGAGAGCGCTGCCAGTAAGTTTCACGATTTTTAAAAGTTAAATGCTGGGGAGTGTATTTAAATCATCTACGGTCTGTATATTTGGGAAATCGGTAAAGTCCCCAACAAAATTTTACTGCATGAAAGATCCAACAGGAGCCATGTTAATGCGATTAACTAATTCACACGGTCTCCAAACCCCAAATAAACCAATGAGTGAATCAAGTACAACATCCCTTAAACAAGGAGGAAGGGAACTCGGCCATTACGAGCTGGAGGGGGAGCTAAGGTCAAATTCAACTGAAGAAGTATGCAACCAATGGAGTCAAATAACGGGCCAAGAGCTGCTAAATATTTCTCTAACTACACATTTGCAACAAGAGATTCCAAACTGCACGGGGCAATTGATGGGAGATACTCAGCAATTATTAACAACAGGGCTGCCAACGCCAATTGAAGTGCAAGTAAATGTAAGAAAAGCCATCGACGTAGGGGAACCAACTAATCTGGCCCAAACAATTCAATCCCAGCAAGAACCTCCAAAAGAAGTGATTGACTGGGCTAAATCCACAAGGGACGATAAAATCCTGCCCAATCACCAGCAATCGGGTGTTAATCTGACAAATGCTGTCCAAAAGGTGGACCAGGAGAATTCTAAGCAAAATAATGGGTCTCAAAACAATCTGGATGACAATATTATGAAATCAGAAACTTTGAGTACTCCCTACCAAAAAGATGAACAGAGTGTAGGCTACAATTTGCTGGTCTATGTGAAAAGGGGCATGATCAGCAAAGTCCTGTAAGTGCAACCAACAAAGAGCATTCATTTTCAAATGGGCAATGCCAAAACCCGGGACTGCAAGAAATAGGAAACTGGAACTCAGGGTCGATTTGGGATCTATTTTTTAGAACCTCGAAATTAACTCTTGAAGCCTTAACATTTCAGTCTAACAAAATGGAGGTGCAAATAGATATTTTGAGTGCTATGGCATCCTCTGTAGCCGGAATTGACCAGAAGATAGCAACATTAAACAATCTAATAAAAAGGGCACAAGCTCAACCAACATCTTCTTATATAGAGTGCAACGGTGCCCCAATAATTAATAAACTGGTCACAATTCCTGATGTTTTAAAAATAATATTGATGATGTGAAAGGAAATGTATTCAATGTTGGAAATAACGCTAGCAATCACGATGGCTTACCTAATGACCTGACGAAAAGTAATGATAATACTGTACTTAAAGAAAGTCCGAAGGATTCAATAGCTGGTAAAAAGATTGAACAAGCAGTGGGAATCCCACGTTCATCACAATCAATATCTTTAGAGTCATCAGCAGAAGTTCATTTAACCAAAAGACAGAGGAAAAAACAACAGAAAGCTAGAAATAAAGTCTCAAAAGCAACAAAAAATGTAATTGTCTCGGAATTAGAGAGAACAAACAGAGGAAATAACCAAGAACAAACATCACACCAGGTTCAAGATGTCAAAAAAACATTACCAGCAAAACGTTTCTATCCTTTGTTCAATAAAAAGTTGACTGAAGCACATGCAGATATAAAAAACAAAGTCATCAGTGAACCAATAGATAATACAAAACAGGAAGATAAGGAAAAACTTCAGCTCTCAGGTATGTTTTATGCTGAAGAAAGTAATGAAACGGTGAAAAGTAAATTAGCGCAATCAGAAACGAAAAGGCCAAACAGAGAGAGTATAAGAGGGGCTCAAGAAAATACAGAATCGCCAGGAAACCAGAAGTAAAGTAATACTCCACAGGATCAGGGAACCAAGGAAAGAAATCCACTTATACAACAAATACAGCCTAAGGAGTTAGGTAAATACACTGTGAGGCCAATTGAGTGTGACCAAGAAAAAGATGTATCATCTACAACAAATTAAGATAAAAAACTCTGGCCAAAAAGAGGGAGTAATACAGGTAATTTTTACACCAGAATATAAATCGAGGCGTTACAATGATATCTTGAATCGAGGAAACATCTTACAATTGTGCAAAGCAGTACCTGCATTGCAAAGAATTAGAA
This sequence comes from Lissotriton helveticus, assembly GCF_964261635.1. Classification (NCBI taxonomy): domain Eukaryota; kingdom Metazoa; phylum Chordata; class Amphibia; order Caudata; family Salamandridae; genus Lissotriton; species Lissotriton helveticus. The sequence goes on along the minus strand of NC_136072.1, from coordinate 434,561,795 downwards.
GTACTGTTATTGAACCAATTGAATTCCTAGCAAAAGATAATAACAAACAAGAATCGACACTGGTATGTTATGTTATGTTATGTTACATGCTTTTCTATAGCGCTCAGCTGCCCCAGCTAAGGGGCGTCCCGGCGCTTTTCAACAGTAAGAAGAGGGCTGCCGCCAGCACATTACGGCAGACCCAAACAGAACAATAGCAGTGATTCTAATCCGAGGGAAAGAGATAAGTCTTAATGGCTTTTCTGAACGGCAGAAGATCGTTTAATCCGCGCAGTTTAGGGCGGTAAGGCGTTCCACAATTTTGCGGCCAAATAGCAGAACGAGCGGCACCCCATGTGTGAGCGTTTCACCCTGGGGACCACTACCAGATCTTGGCCCTCAGACCTCAAGGATCGGCGGGGAACATATGGAGTCAGCAGAGAACAGAGCATGGGCGGGGTTGCCAGTTTCAGAATCTTAAAGACAAGGCAAAGGACCTTGAATTGGATCCGTTTGGCTACCGGAAGCCAGTGGAGCTTGTTCAGGGTTTCCGCTACCTGGACAACACCCACCGCTGCTGCTCTCATTATACAAGAATACAACCTTTTTCAGGATTGGGGAATAAAAGTAACAACACCACCCCAACCCTCCTATCCTAGCCCATTTATCTCACCGAAAACGCTAAATAAGAAGCAAAAGAGACCAGATACCAATCAGACATACTCAATATTAAAAAATCTGATAGGTATGACAACTGGACAAGGTCTGAGAGCAATAGTTGAAAACAAAAGTGATCCACCAGACACCCTTCAGTTTGGCTGGTTGACTGCAGCCCTACATAATGTCAAGAAGGACTGACGAACTGCATTTGATGCTTCTACAAAGGGGCTAACAACCCCAACTGAAAGGATTAGAATATGTTCCTGGAATATAAATGGCGCACAATCTAAGGTTCAGAATGAGCAACTACCATCTGTGTCAGACAATTTTCAAATTGTCTGCCTACAAGAGACCTGGGCAATTGTGCCTTTCAAATTAGAAGGTTAGAAGGGCTACTATTCGTTAGCTAAGAAAACAAGCAAATATGGCAGATCTTTGGGGGCTTGGCTAATTTTATTTCAACTGAATTAAATATGGAGAGTGAGATGGATGTCCAAAGTCTAAAGGACTGTTTGATTGTCAAAATACGTTACAAAGAACAAAAGATAATTAAATCCCTCGTGATAATTTTATTTTTTTTTTTGAACACTTTTTTATTGTTGCAGCTTAAGTATCACAAATGAAAAGGCAATTACACGGACTGGCTTCAACATTCGGCCGAGCCCGTCAGTTATGCAACATTTTCTTGTCTCTAGATTCCCAAGATTCCCATGAATTAAATACATGCGTGGGATTTCAGTAAAACTCCTAGTAGGTAGATAAGAAATGAGACACGTAATTCCCGAAACAGCCACTTCCATGCCCCCCTCCCCCCCCCCCTCAGATCTCTCCCACCCCTTCTCGACGTATGTTCACCCACTAGTCCTATCTGGGTATGTAATATAGTCTATGTCATTTCCGTTCCCAATCCCCTCCATTGGGGCAGTGCCGCCAGGCAGTTACTCCGAGTCCCCCCTCAAATTCTTTGTGGCTTCACTACAATCCGTGGTATTGTCTCCATTTTGACCATACTCTCCGAAACTTTCTTGGGCAGCCACTAGTTTATATGTCACTCTCTCTGCCGCCATGTATAAGTCTAGTCCTCTCCTCCATTCCTCTAAATCTGGCGGTTTGGCCGCACCCCAGTATCGTGCAATGTCTCTCTTTGCCACCACCAGAGCCAGCACTAGGAAGATGATCAGGGGGCGGGCCAGGTCCACTTCGGTTGTCAACCCCAATAAAGCCAGCTTAGGGTCGCGTGGTAGAGTAGTGTCTAGTATCCCCTCCAATTCCAGAAATATTTCTTCCCAATACGTTTGTATGACATTGCAACCCCAGAGTGTGTGATAGAAGTCGCCCTCATTCTGAAGGCACCTTAGGCATGCTGTGTCTGTGATCTTCCCCAGTTTAAAAAGGCGTACCCTGTCGAAATAGGCTCTATGTAGTACCTTCAGCTGTATGAGGCGAAGCCTAGACTTAATCGCTACCTCGCGCGGGTGCATAAGAACCATCTCCCAATCTAGATCTTCCATGGCCCCGGTGTCTGCCTCCCATTTGGTTCGTAAGTCCTGTAAAGTGCCTAGCATATTGTTGGTCAGCGTTCTATACGTGAGGGATACCGCCCCTCCCCCTATCTGTTCCTGCAGTAACCTACCCTCCAGTGGCGCGTATTCTGTGATGTCTGTCTGAGTGATATTTTGCGCCCTCCATGCATGTCTCAGTTGCGTATATTTGTAGTGCTGTGTGTTATGTAAGCCAAAATCTTGCTGTAGTGCGTGGAATGTTTTTAGCTCTCCCCTTGTAGTCACGTCCCCTATTGTAGAAATGCCGATGTCATCCCAACGTCGGAAGCCTTTCAATTTGTGGAGTTCATTCAACCACCGGCATTGCCATAGTGGCGTCTGCCGGGTGAGCCGCTTGTCCCATCCCATGCGTTTGTTCGCCCTATGCCACGCGGTCAGTGTAATCTGGGTGGCCGGCAGAAGCTGCTTCCTTCCGGTCCCTCCGTACAGGTAGGATAGCACATTAGTAGTGGACCATTTCGATCTTTCTAGTGCGTAGGTGGGGTGATCTATTGCCGCATGGAGCCATTCATTAATCGGAGTGAGATGCTCCGCCCAATAGTATGCTTCTAAGTTGGGAAGGGAGATCCCTCCACTGTACTGGTGACGTTGCAGAGTGGTTAAGGCCACTCTCGGCTGTTTCCCCAGCCATAGGAATGTACGTAGGTCTGAGTGGATTTTATTCAAAGTTTTAATCGGTAACGGATAATATTCATTTTGCAGGGCATAAAGGAACTTTGGAAGTAGCACCATTTTGTATAGCGCTGCGCGGCCCAATAAAGTGAGCGGGAGCTGTCTCCACCGATCCATTTCCGCCTTTGCGCTTACCACGATTCGGGCCACATTATTATTAAAGGAGAGCTGCCTATCCAGTGTTATGTACACTCCCAAGTATTGGAAGCCCTCTGTAGTGTGGATGAGGAGTTCTGGGAGGCAATCCCACCGCTCCATACCTTGCAGGTCATATAGAACCGATTTATGCCAATTAATCGTATGGCCTGCCCTTGCACCAAAGTCAGCCAGTTCTTTGAACAGCGTCGGGATTGTGGCATCCGGGTCTGTAACAAACAACAGGACGTCATCGGCATATAGCGAAATTTTCTCCTGTGTTTCCTCCGACTCCCCCCACGTGAAGCCTCGAATTCCCTGATTCTGACGGATCCTGATCGCTAGGATTTCTATTGTCAGTGTGAAAAGTAGGGGGGACAGTGGGCATCCCTGGCGCGTTCCCCTACCAATACTGAATTCGCGCGACACCCTGCCATTGACCCGCACTCGTGCCCTAGGGGTGGAGTACAGCAATTGAATCCACTTTAGAAACGTAGGGCCAAAGCCGAACCTCCTCAGCGTCTCCAGCAAGAAGGGCCAGTGGACCGCGTCGAAGGCCTTTTCTGCATCCAACGAGAGAAACCAGTGGGGCTCGCTCCTGTCTCGGATTTCCTGCAGCCAGTTGTGCGTGCGACGGAGATTCAGTTTAGTTGCCCTGTCTGGGAGGAAACCAGACTGGTCTGCATGTACCAGATCCGATATGACCCTCCGAAGGCGTCTAGCCAGGACAGTGGCCAGAATCTTTGTCTCCATATTGAGGAGGGAAATCGGGCGGTAGGAGGCACACGCGTCTCTAGGTTTACCCTCCTTCTATATTGGGACAATTGTGGCCAAGGCAAGGTCGGGCGGCAGGCTCGCCGTCTGTAGTGCCTCGACAAATAAGGTTTGTATATGACGTTGTAACAGGTTGGCCGTCCGTTTTAAGAATTCCGCCGGGAAGCCGTTGGGCCCCGGTGTCTTCCCAGGTTTCAGGGATGCTATGGCCTCTGTTATTTCCTCCCGTGTCACCTCTGCATCTAGATCTGTGACGTCCTCAGGTGACAGGGTCGGGATCGTCATGTCGCGCATATAGTGGCGGGCATCCTCCTCGCCACCCAGAGCCCTATCCCGGTAGAAGTCTTCATAGTAAGTAGCAAAAGCCTCCGCTATTGCCTCGTCCGTGCATGCCGACCTATTCTCTGCCAGTGTAATCCTATCAACCCATCTAGCTGCCCTTTCCTTCCTGCTCAGCCACGCCAGAAGCTTACCCGATTTATCCCCTACGTCATATAATCGGTGTAGCGTCGCCAGCGCCTGTGTGCGTGCTTCCCCAGTGACAAGTTCTCTATAGTGTCGTTGTGCATCTAGCAGTTTCCTCAGAATGGCCTCTTCCCGTCTATGATGGTAATCTGCTTCAAGGGCTAAGATCGAAACCTCCGCATTAGAGATTGTGGCCTGCTGCTTCCTCCTGGCCTCTCCCAGCCTGCTCTGTATGCGATCCCTGAGGACCGGCTTCATTGCTTCCCAGAGTGTAACCCCTGATTGGACCGTTCCTTCGTTTTCAGCCACATATACCTTTATGTCCGCCCTGATACCCTTTATTATTTCCGGTGTTTGGATCTCCCAGACTGGCAGACGCCATTCAACATTCCTTTCCCTCCTCCCCCGTCCCAGGTGTACGTACAGTGGGGAGTGGTCTGAAATTCCCCGTGCCTTGTATTCTGCTAAATCGTTTACAGAGACATCCTGTCGGGAAGTAAATATATAATCCAGTCTGGAGAATACTTTGTGAGCCCCGGAGTAGAAGAGTAGGTTTCCCCTGTAGGGTGGAGCCATCTCCAAACATCTGTGAGCCCTAAAATGTGCATCTGCCGGGCTAGTGTTGTGTCGTGCCCTATTGCGGGTGGTGTCCCCGATCTGTCCCTTGCGATACACATCACGTCATTGAAGTCTCCCCCCGCTATTTGAATCGTGTCCGCTGTATCCAGTAGGATCGCAGTGATTGCCTTGAGGGTGCGTGTTTGCAGTTTCGGCGGGGCATAAACTGATATGATCGTGTATCTGCGCCTCCTCCAGATTCCCTGTACTCCTGCATAGGTCCCCTGCGGGTCTAGCCATGTACGAGTAGTAGTGAACGGTGTGGATTTGTGAACAAGGATCGCCGCCCCCCTGGAACCCGTCGTGTAACCTGCGTGCGCTAGTACTACATGCCTGCCTCTCGCTATAAAGGCGCAGTGATTTCCTCTGAGGTGGGTTTCCTGGAGTAGGATTATGTCCGGTGCTAACCTTTTAAGGTAGGCATTTACCAGGCTTCGTTTAATCTTTGACCCTAGGCCATTCACATTCCATGATAGTATGGTAAGTCCTGCATCACCAGTGTGTGCATTGTCTAGTGCGTCTGCCATTGGATGTTCCTTCCTTCCTTCCAAGTGGGTCTCCCGAGTAAGGGTGGCATACGGTGTAGCATGAAGTGGTGCTGTTGTTTCTTAACTGGTACCCCCCTCCCTCCCCAATTCCCTTGTTCCCCCAACTTGCGCGTGCAGAAAAACCATCCCCTCCCTTCCTCCCCCCCCTTCCAGTTGCGTCCCAACCGGGGACCGAACCATCCGCGGGAGAAGGCCTGTCGCCCTCCCACTTAACCTCCCCATCACACCCCTAACAACTGTATAAACAAGGCAAATAACATAAGAGGGCGTGTCAACTTGCGTGGTCCCGGTAACCGGGCTGCTATCTCATTGTCCCTCGGAGTTCTGTGCTCATGAATGTGAGTCTTGAGTGTCCGTTGCGGGACCCCTTTCCCGACGAGTCCTGCTCCAGAAGTTGTATTTCAGTTACTAGAGGGTGGATTGCGTCTCCCATACCACCTTCACCTTCCCTTCCGGATTCCTGTTCCTCTGAGTCGTCCTCCTCATCACCTTCAGAACGTATGCCATTTCTCAGGCTGCTGAACCTGGAGCCCGCCACCGAGGCATTACTCGGGGATGTCGATCTGCCCCCTCTCCTTTCGTTGGTACCCCGTGTCTGATTAGGCGTCGCCGGCTTGTGCCCTCTTGACCTTCCAGATCGTCTACGTTGTGGTTTCGGCTGTTCCCAGCGCGTATTTTCCCTTAGTGATCTGTCCACGGCTTCTCTTCCGGCTGACTCCCTACTGTTCAGGATAGGCCGTTCTTCAAGCCATTGCCAGGCATCGTCCGGACATGTGAAAAAGATGGTTTTGTCCTTATAAATTACTTTGAGTTTTGCCGGAAACAGGAGCATGTAAGCTATATTCAAGGATCGCAGCTTCATCTTCACAGAGTCAAAGGAACGGCGCTGTTTGGACACTTCCTGGCTATAATCAGGGAAGATCATGTTCGTGGTGTTTTCGAAGCGGATTTCCCCCAGTTTCCTGGCTTCTCGAAGTATGAGGTCCCTATCAGCATAGTTCAGGAATCTCGCTATGACTGGTCTCGGTCGTGCCCCCTCCGGTGGCTTTGCCAGGAGCGCTCTGTGTGCCCTTTCGATGACAAAGCATGCTGAGAACTGTGCCGTTGGGAAGGTGGTCTTTAGCCAAGTGTGTAGGAAGGAGGCCATGTCTCTCCCCTCGAGTCCCTCTCTAATCCCTCGTGATAATTAACTTATATATCCACCCTGACTCCGGTTCACGAAGAACAATGGTCAACTGCCTGATAACTATAATATTGCAGCAATTGGCAAATGACATCCATCCTAAGCTCATCATCACTGGTGACTTTAACATGAACCTGTTATGGTGTTACGTTCGAGATGCTGAAGTTCAACAAAATAACTAAGTTTGGCTGATCCCCAGCCTCCCACATACATTGGATATTAAGGGAGGTAAAAAAGAAAAAACTGGTAAGAGTTTTTTAAAGGACTTGGAAACTATAGGTTTAAGGGTGCTAAACAGGCAATTTCAGCAACACTCGCCACCTGCTTGGACGTATCGAGAAAGGGGCAATAAGTCCAGAATAGATTACACAATAGCATCATTGGACTTATTTCACAAAATTTCGTCTTACCGGATAGGCCGAACAGACAAGAGTGATCATAATCAACAAATAATAGAGATAAACTTAAAGGGTATAAGGCATTAAAAATATATGACACTTCCGGGAGAAACAGCAACAGTAAATTATAAGAAACTCTATTGGACAGGTAAAATGAAAGATTCATTCATAGCCAGTGCACAAGCAATGGCAGAAATACATTTTAAAGGAGATTTCTCTAATGCTATTGAAAAATGGTCCCTCTTTACGAACACATTAATTTCCAGTAAGTCCCAAAGAGATGGTAATAAAGGGCAGCTGAAAAGAAAATCACTGACATTGGTTAACATATCATCTGAATGTCATCTACTAAAAACAGAGCGTAATAGAACCCCAAGACTGGTAAAGAAGTACCCAGGCAATCAAATCCATGGTGAAAAACTTAAAAGATTAAATACAGAAGTAAGGAAATTGACCTGGAAGGACAAAATGCAAGCAAAACAAGAGCTATGGGCAAAAGCTCAATATACATGTAAAAGGAGCAATGCAAGAGAATTCTGGGTACTAGTCAATAACTTAAACAGAGCTAGTAGGAAATCCACCACTTCGACAGTCGCTGAAGCAGATTGGGTTACGTTTTTACACTTGCATCTGAATCGCGATGTAGGCACGGTTTTGAACCCCATCATTGAGAGAACATATGGAACAGAGGAAAATAAGAATACTGAAATAACCATAAGGGAAAGTCAAGTCTGTAAACTTATTAAGAAACAGAGATCAAATGATGCCCCTGGACCAAATGGGATTCCAGCTGTTTTCTACAAGGAGAAAGTATCATATTGGTCAAACTATTTAACACCAGTATTCAACCAAGCACTTTAAAAAAGGACCATCCCAGAGTCCTGGAAGGGTTCTATAATTTCACCCATTTATAAAAGTGCCGACTGGTCACTTCCTGCCAACTATAGATTAATCACGCTGCAAGACATTGAAGCAAAGCTTTTTGCATCAATTCTCCTCAAAGAGTTAATAGACTGGGCAATAGATAAGCACTTAATCCCGCTGAATCAATCAGGTTTTGTACAAGGTCAAGGGACGGTAATTAATATTTTAATAATGGGAACATTAATGGATAAATATCAAATAAAAAAACAGTCATTATATTTATGCTTCATGGATTTTAAATCCGCCTTTGACTGTGTGGATAGGCACATTTTATGGAGAAAATTGGCTCATTACGGTATTAGTCCATGTCTTCTAAGAGCAATTCAATTATATACGGAGACCTGGACTAGGGTGCGTCTAGGCAATGGCTCAAGAGTTTCTAGAAAAATTAAGACATCCCAAAGCTTAAAGCAAGGTTGTGTTTTAGCAGCGTATTTATTTAATTTATTTTTATCCGACCTTACAGTAGCATTGGACAATGAGGTAGAACACTCTCCGAAATTGGCGGATAAACAAATATCTTATTTATTATATGCTGACGACGTCGGCTTGCTTAGTCCAACAAGGATAGGGCTGCAGCGATTAATAAACAAAATATTAATCAGGGGTGTGGAATTTAATGAAATATGTACTTGTCCAAGGGACAAGTAGCTTCATAAATCTACTTGTCCTGTAACAAAATCCACTTGTCCCTTTGGTGCCACATAGTGCGCCGTAAAATAATAGCAGCCATCTCAATATAGAAGAGCTCTGATAGTAGCCTCTCTGGTTCGTGTCAGGCTAATACTATAAAAGGATTTGACTTTTGGGGGTTTTCACTAGCTTTTCTCTAATCTTTTCCCATACAGAGAAAGGTTGGAAATGTACTACCCCTGACAACAGCAGAAGTAAAGTTTCTACCAGGGCTGGGAAAATGTGGTTCGAGAAAAAGTTGACTTTTAAACACTCAGATTTCCACTGGGGTACATTCATCTTTGCTCATGCTAAAATGCAATTCGCAAATATTTTCTAGAATTACGGTTTCCTGGTCTACTTAAGGAAATTCATGTGAATTCATGAAAAACGTAAATCTGCATTAATATAAGGACATATATCCTGGGTGCACTTTAGTGACTTTCTTTAACATTTGAGCCCCTAATTCAATCTGAGTTAACCAAGACTTTTTGTTTTTATTTAAATGCTTTCTCATCCTATCTATCGGCTGGCTTCATTGTGTGTGACAACATTCTGCTCTTTTACAAAGTAGTTTTGTTCAGTACCAGGAATTTCTATGGCAATGAGGCCTTTATGAGACCAAATACTGGCTGTCTAGTAAGAACGTGCTGGCGAACAGCACCACACCTACCTGATAATCCCCAGGTAGAGAAAGGAGCATAGTGCAGGCCAAGTGAGTAACCAGAAAATTGAAATACCCCCCCACTTTGATCCAAAGCTCTTATGCCACCAAGCAAGCGAAAAGAGTCACTGGAGTCCTCTCTAGAATTGCTCTGTCTCTTCCATCTAAGCATCCATCCATTCATCCTTTCACCCACTGATATCTAGCATTTCATCTTTACATGGTCATCCATTCATTCTTTCATCCATTAGCCTTTCACCAATATGTTCGTCCATCTGTTGATTTGTCAGTCCATCCGCTCATCAATATCCAAACCCACCCATCCATCTCCAAACCTAACCATTTCAGCCATCTGTCCATCCTTTCGCTCATCCATACAGTCACCCTTTCCCTCCATCCTTTCACTTATCCATCCTTTCACTCATCCATCCACCCTTTCACTCATCCATCCACCCAACCTTCTACCAATCCATCAATCCATCCTTCCACTCATCCATTTATCCTTTACACTCATCCATCCTTTCGCTCCCTAATCCATACACCCTGTAACCCATCCATCCATTCAGCTTTTCCTTCATTATAACATCCTTTGTCCATCTACTATCCCCGTCACACAACCATCCCTGTTACTCATTCATCCATGCATTTAGCCAGCAACACTTACACTCACTCATCCTTTCACCCACACATTCATCCATCCTTTCACTCACACCCACCCTTTCACATTAATTATGAGCCTGTCTGTCGAGCTGCAGACAGAAGAGGCCCATCAAGAGCTCCACCTCTACAGTAGCTGCTAAAGTGGGGTGTTCACGAAGCCCCTGTTCACACCTATCCTTCCATCTCCAAACCTATCTATCAAACTCATCCATCCCGCCTTCCTTTCACTCATCCATCCATTTGCTCATCCATCCATCCTTTCACCCCACACATCCTCCTTTTTCGCTCATATTCATCCACCCTTTCACTCATCCCTCCATCCATCTGCTCATACATCCATCCTCCTTTTCACTCGTATATCCTTCCACCCTTTCACTTCCTCCATTTAAGCTTTAGCTCATCCATCCACCCTTTTACCCCATCCATCTTCCATTTCGCTCATATATCCATCCACCCTTTCACTAATCCCTTCATCCACCCTTTCACTAATCCCTCCATCCACCCTTTCACTAATCCCTCCATCCACCTTTACACTCAATTATCCACCCATCCTTCCACCCAGCTAGCCACCCACCCAGCCAGCCACCTACCCACCCACCCAGCCATCCATCCATTCATCTACTCTATCTCTCACCCATTAATCCCCCTTTCATTCAGCCATCCATCCTGTCACTCATCCATCCACTTTCACCCCATCCATCCACTCAGCCATCCATCCTTTCACCTTTGCCCATCCATTCTTTCACCCATCCTTCCTTACATCCATCATTTCACTCATTCATGCATCCATGCACCTATCCATCCAACCTTTCACTCATTCATACATGCATCTACCCATCCACCCTTTCACTTATTCATCCATGCATCTATCCATCCACCCTCTCACTTATTCTTCCATGCATCTATCCATCCACCCTTTCACTCATTCATCCATGCATCTATTCATCCACTCTATCACTCATCCAACCACCCCTTTCAAATTCATTATGGGCCTTTGTGTGCAGACCTGCAAACTGAAGAGGCCCATCCAGAACTCCACAGCTGCTGTAGTTGCTATGGCAGTGTGTTCAAAATGCCCCTGGTGTATGCACAAAGTGAGATGAGAGGCCTAGTGCAAGGACAGAAATGGGGGTGGCCTTAGGACTGCATGAAAGCCTCATGGAGAAACTTATGAGCTTTAATGTAAGCCTTGAATGACTGAGAAAACGAGAGGCCAAGGGGAGCAGGTCCGGGCTGTCAGAGAGGCCGGTGTTAGCAGGTTTAGGCACCGGGTGAAACATAAGGTGTACAGGAAAGGCAAAGTGGAAAGAAGGGGGGCACGAGGTGCATGAGAAGGGAAAGCACTGCTCTTGGGGCCATATGAGGCCCAAGAGTGGAGCAGAGATTAAAACGCAGGGGTCATAGAGTTCAATTCAGAGCAAGGGGCCAAGAGGCAGATAAGGCAGCCTCTTACATGACAGTGCTGCGAGTGTTCTGGAGCTGCAGAAGCACGATGTTTGTCTCATGCTCAAAGAAAAATAAAAGGAACAGGGGCGGGCCTGGGGGCCACACAAGCTTATGGAGCTGGCTGCAACTTTGAGCTCTGCTTTATCTCTGTTCTGCTCTGGGGAAATTAAAGTGCGGGCCCCAGCACCATTAAACTGTCTACTTGTCCTTTGGACAAAATGCTAATTAAAACCTCTTGCCCTCCTAAGAAATCTAGATGTCTCGGGCGTCGGGAGATAGGAATTCCCCACCCCTGTATTAATGTATTCAATTGAGAATAAAATGATAATCAACAAAACAAAAACCAAAGTAATGGAAGTCAGCACCAGGATATTTATCCGCAATAAACACAAATGGTATCCACAAAAACGGCAGCTAGAAAAAGTGTAATGCTATAAATATCTTGGTAAACTGTTTAACAAGAATAGATCCTTTTCACACCATAAAACAGAAATGAAATAAGAGTAAACTGTTTACAAGGGGCCTTTCGCTTACTCTACCGTTCTTTGGGAGACCCAACTTACCTCCCACTACTAAAAGTAATAAAAGCGAAATTGCTCCCCAGCCTTACCTTTGGAAGTGAAGTTCTTTGTTGGTCAGACTCTACATTATTAAATAATGCGGTCACAAAAATTGTTAAATATTTGTTTTGACTGACAGCCAATGCTTCCCCTGCTCAGATCAGGCTGGAATTTGGCTTCAGTAATCAACATATCACAAGGATGGGTCAATACGTAAAGACATGGAAACAAATTAAAACCAATACTAATATTCCAATGTGCTGTCTGCTATGGCAAGAGATACAATGGAATCAAAAGTTGTCTTTTTTTAAATACCTTGATATAGCTCTGAAAGAACTTTCAATTCACGAGATTTGGGAAACGCCTTTAACCCCATGAGCTTTTAAGAAAATAATTAACAAATCAGTACAGCATTTATCTCTTTTCAAAGATAAAGAATTGTTTATTAAGCGGTCGAATGCATGGATGATAGTCAATGAATATATACGATGCTTAAAGTTCAGCCGTGCTTAGAAATACCTTGGACGGTACAAACCAAAAATATATTTATGAAAGCAAGATTTGGCAACCTGCGATGCCTTTGTTGAGACCATCTACATCGACTCCCTGCAGACTATGCAATTAATGGGAAGAAAATATCACACATTTGGTTTGCATATGTGCAGCAATGACAGCTGAAAGAAAGAAATACCTGAAAAACGTCTTCATCGAAAAAGGTGTTCGCACATGTAGACATGCTATGGTAGTTTGTTTCAGACCAACGGACATTATAATGAATGCTAATTTTACCAAATTTTTTATACTTGCAAAAAAGAAATTGGATGTCAGAGAGTCGAGTCTAGTAAATCTGGAAATTTCGGATAGCTAGCGATGAATTCTGTATTATATAAGTAAATGTGCTCATTAGTAATGAAATTATTATTGCTATTATCTATATCAAGTCTTTCCTATATGTTTTAAAAATGATGGATTGCATTAATAATTTTGTGGTATTATCTGGAGAGAATTCTGATTAAGATTATTAGGAATTTTAGACTTATTTGAAATGTTTAATTGGGGTAAACGAAGCAAGATGGCGACCACGTAGTTGTGGCCGATTGCAGTGGAGCGGTGAGGATCAGGAATGAGCCCTAAGGAACGGTTCTGTGCACAGCCATGAGAGATCCCCTGGCACTGTAAAGATAGGGGAAGTCTGGACAAGGATGATTTTGGCTCTTACCTGCCGTGGTTCAGCAAGACGGTGGTTACGAGCGCTGGTGCTGGCCGTGGCCGCTCTGTCTCCCAGCCGCAGGCGCCTCGGGAGTGCAGTAGGGTGGAGCTTACACCCAAGGCAGCGGAGTGCAGCGGAGTTTGGTGCGGAGTTCGGACGAGGAGGAGGTGACGGGAGCCGCGGTCTGCAGAGCCCGTGTTGTTGCAGGCAAAGGGAAAGTATGGCACCTAAGGATATTTCGGGGGCAAAAGCGGCACAGCTTAAAAAGAAAACCGAGCTGGAAGGAGCAGCGCCCCTGATTGAAGACGCCCCGCGGAAACCCCAAACGCCACCGGTGGAACAGGTGAAAAAGAGGCAGCAGGCAACGAGGACTCGCCAGGCAGTCGCATCAATAGCAGAGATGTTTACCAAAGGTGGTAAGGAGAAGGAGAAGGGGGTTAAAGAAGTCGTATCGCCTGAACTGCTCACTGGTGACAGTATAGATCATGAGCTGGACACCCAGGTTAAGGGGGTTATGGACAGTGCTGTCAGCGGCGTTGGGGCGGTGCCCCCCTCTAGTCCAGCTGAAACCCTCAGTTCAGCAGCATCCCCAGCAAAAGGAACTATACAACCCCTTCAGTTGGTAGAAAGTCTTCAGGGCTTAGCCACCGGGGAGACATGTATAAATTCATCAATAAGTACGTCTGTTGCAAGCTCCCAAGTGCTGCACACAGTGGCTAAAACGGCTGCCGGTACTCAAGTCTTTGATTCTCCCGTTGTTAATAGCGCAGAATTATCTGGGGAAGGAACAATACTCAATGCTGGCTCCCTGGGGGTAGAAGCTGGTATCGCCATTGGAGGTGCGAGTAAAGATAAGGAGAAAGCCCCAAGTGAATGTTTCTTCTCTGTATCTGAGGGGGCCGAATGGTCCGACGAGGATGAGGATCGTAGCACCTATTTGGGGGATAGTAATCTGGAATCGGAGAGCGACCCTGAGCATGAAGTTCCAGCAACAGCAGTAAGAACTCTGGCTGTATCAAAGGTGCAAGAACATCTGCAACATGAACTGAGCTGGGATCACTCATCCGCTATGCCTCTGCAGGGTAGTCCTTGTGTCGAATCATGCCAAATTTCACTCTTGGAGATAATTCACCAAGAAATTATCGCGCATAGGGAGGAGACACGAGAAGACAATCGCAAATCTCAGGCTGCAATGAGAAAGATGCAGGGGGTTGTGAGAAAGTTGTCTAGAGCCTGCACCAACATCGGGGATCGAGTATCAAACCTTGAGGAGAGAGTGGTGTCAACAGAAGCTGAGGTCACGGCTGCCACTAGTAAGGTTGATGCTCACTGTTCTCAAGTAGCTGATATACAGTGGAAACTTGAAGATATGGAGAATAGGCTCAGGCGGAACAACCTTAGGATCCTAGGAATACCTGAGGGAGTTGAAGGATCAGACGTCAGAGCGTGTTGAAAATTAGTACAGTTTGGTGAACATTATCTGCGCCATCTTGCCTCTTCCCCTGATGCCACACTTTTTTCGTGCGCGCCCGCCATTTTCTAAGATGCCCCGATCAGAACGAACCCTTTTGCATGCCGCTGGCCCCTGACATAGCCCTTCGCCTTCACTAAGCCCGCACGCTGACCAACCCCCCCTGCTTGCACCTGCCTTGAATCATAAACCCCTTCTTCGGCGCTGCTCTGCCCCAGGCCCTCATCCTGTTCCCAGCGCGACACCTCCCCGCTTTCCTTTCATGATCTCCGGCCCTTAGATGCAAACCCCCTTTTTCCCCGTGTGCCCGTTTTGTCCTCCCCGTTCCCAAGCCGACACCCAGCTCTGCCGATACCATCCTTGCCCCTCCCCGTACAATAGAAAGCTCCCCCCATCAAAGAATCCCCGGGTTGATCAAAGCCCCCACCCCATGAGATCCGATCAAACCCCCCACATTCCGTGAATCGGCGGATTATCCAGCTGCGCGATGCTCATCACCTGTTGTGACTAGGGTGGGGACTTCAACTGTAAATGTGTATGGGAACGGGCCCAAAGGGGAGTTCCGAGAATGTCTTTTCCGTACATCAAAGCTTTAACATGTATGTGTAATCTACAATAAAGTCATAAATGTGTGTATAAGAGGCCAGGCCTCAGGAATACAGTTAGAGCACCTCAGAACGATACCTTCTGTCCGTTTCGTTGTGTTCTCCTCCGGAGAGAATAAAAAAAAACCTTGTTTCCTGCTTTCCAGTCTCCAGCGCCTGCCTCTTCATTGATTCAAATAACTAGAGGGTCACAGAGGCAATACCGCCGGGCAAATATCAATTGTCCCCGACCCGATTGAACTTTTTACAAGCGTATATCTTCAAGCTTTTCGAGCAGGCATTCCCGGAACTCTCCAGTTGGAATTGGCCCGCAGAAATACAGCGAGCACACCGTACCCCTTTTAAAATACGGAAAGGCACGAGAGAAGAGGACAAGCCCATGGCAATTTTAATCTTTCTGGGCAACTTTGTTTTGAGGCAGTCTATCGCAGAGAAGGCCAGACCAGACTCAAGGAGAATCGTCGAAGGGTTGTCATTCTTCGTCCGTCCGGACTATTGTCACACAACTGTGGAGAGACGTTGGAGATTGAGGGGAATGATTAAGCCCTTCCAGGAGAAGATTCAGGCTTTCCTGATAAACCCCGCTCAACTAAAAATAATAAACGAAGGGAGAACCCTGTACTTCGCATCAGAAATTAAAGCAAAGGAGTACCTTGACACTTTGGGCAAATAGAGACTCACTATAAGTTTGGATATCTTTTGAGCATCTCGTAAAATGATGGGGGTCTCGAGTGGTTGTAGATTTTGATATAAGGTTCCGGGGGGCATTGTGCTTATATGGTTTTGGGTTGTTTCAATTGGATCCTCACTGCTTACACTGTAATTCCATCACGTGCACAGACCAGGTCTGAGCGCTTCACTAGAGAGGAGGCAGGGGTGGCTTCAGGGAGGTTGGGGGTCAAGGCGGGAGGTTGGGGTGGGTGTGGGGGGGAGGAGGGGGGTGAGGAGGGGGGTGCGGGTTTGGGGTGTAAATCAAAAAATGAGAAAAAACGGTGCATTATGGACTTTGTCTTTTTTATTTGTTGTTGTTGTTGCTGCTTTTTGTTGGGTCAGGGTAATGGGCCAGTGTACACCAGGATACAAAGGCGTCAGATCAGCGCAGGTGTAAAGGTAGATCAGGTAAAGGTTGATCAACTTAATGTTGAACATTAGAATCTGTACAGTTAATGTAGGTGGGCTGAATGATTGGAAGAAGCGCCAAAGGCTTGCCCATTTTGCTAAATTTAATGGAATCGATGTACTTTGTCTCCAAGAGACTCATCTCCCTTGGGTTAAAAGGAAAATGATGTTTATTAGGGGGTTTGAGTTGGTCGCATGTTCCTCGCAATCATCGTCAACCAAGGGGGTTGCAATTTTAGCAAGATCGTCCCTGGGGGGCTCAAGCCATCTAAAGCAGATTGTCTGGGAAGATGGGCATTAGCTGAGTTTGTCATGGGCTTTACTCTTTGTGTAGTCTATGGGTCAAACCAAGATGATCCAGAGGTGTATGATTTTCTGGAAGGAGAGCTAGCTAGTTGGTCTACCCCGACAATACTCTGTGGAGATCTAAATATATCGGTGGATTGGTATAATCAACCCATATATATGTGGGACGAAAACCGAGAGTTTTCCGGGCCTTAAAGGCTCTTATCAGCTCACATGGGCTGAAGGATGTTTGGGGGGCAAAAGAACCGTATAATCCAGGTTTCACATATTTTTCTAATCCCTTTCAGAAACACACCAAACTAGATTACTTTTTAATCTCCTCTCAAGAAATATATACGGTCGACATAAAGAAATGACCGAAACTGATCTCAGACCATAATCCGCTGATACTTTCCTATGAACTGGATAACTTAAAAAGGGAAAAAACTAGTTGGACTTTTGAAAGGAGGTTACTAGCAGACAGTAGATTCGTAGAGCACCTCAGGAAATGGACTGGTGAATTTTTTGATGCGAATCGGTACAGCACATCGCGCAATGGAGGCTGGGAGGCATTTTAAAACGGCCCTAAGGGGAGAATGCATAAGCTGTTCGGCCAGGTTAAGGAGAGAGGATAGGAGAGAGGTAGAGAGACTAATGGGGAAATTAGCGGAAGCTGAGGAACAACACATAAATGATATTAGACTCGCTATTGATGGGGCTGAGAGCCATAGGAATATGACAATTATCAAAGCAGAGCTGCAGAAGATGGTAACACAGAAGGCAATCGGCGAATATCAAACCTCTAGGGCAAAGCGCTATGAAACGGGAGAGCAGGCAGGTAGGGCTTTGGCGTTGCGACTTAGGCAGGAAAAAGTCAAGAATACAATCTTTAATATACAAGAGGATGGTAAAGAATATACTGAGCCTAAGCAAATACTTCAGGTTTTTAAGAATTTTTATCAAACATTGTACGATGGGGAGAGCTGTGATTATCCCCAGAGGGAGGAGAGGGACGATGAAGGCCCAATACTGGATGAACTAGCAAGGGAAGAGCTGGATAGAGATGTGACTGGGTCTGAGATCATAGCTGCGTTACATGAGCTAGCCCCTGGTAAAGCATCAGGCCCCAATGGGATTCCCTTGGAGTTGTATAAAAGCATTGAATCTGAGATTGTCCCATTGTTGTTGGATCTCTTCAACGGTATTTTGTGTTCAGGTGCTATTCCGGATTCCTGGAAGGAAACCAACATAATCGTTTTCCATAAAAAGGGGAAACCAAAGGAAAATCCGGGGTCTTACCCCCCAATATCGCTGATCAATGCTGATACGAAGCTGTACTCCAAAATTTGGGCCAAAAGATTGGGCAGGATCATTGGAGGTCTCGTCTCCCTGTGGCAACACAGGTTTGTCCCAGGGCGTGATACAACGGACCATACGAGACGAGTGATAGCTCTGTTTGATGCCCAGGGCGCCGCGGGAGGGAGATGGCCATGATTCTGCTCGACGCGGAGAAAGCCTTTGACCGCATGGTCTGGGATTTTCTGTGGAGTATCATGGCTGGGAGGGGCTTTGGTTGTAAAACTATGAGAGCTCTAAAAGCTATGTATAAAGATCCAGTAGCAAGAGTCGTGGTAATGGGAGAAAGGTCTGAGAAGATTGTAATCAAGAGGGGGGCGCGCCAAGGGTGCCCCTGCTCCCCGATTCTATACGCCTTATACATCGACCCTCTTATCCAGAAGATATTAGGCTGCCCACGGATTAGCCCAGAGGTACTTAATGGTTATGTAAATAAACTATTAGCCTATGCCGATGATTTGGCGATCATTACTACGGATCCTCAACAGACGATCCCAGTATTGACTCAATTGGCAAAGGACTTTGGTAGCCGATCAGGGTACTTACTAAACGAAGAGAAGACACAAATAATCTGCACAAAAAACATTGTTAAAACGGATGCTAGATTTGTGGACTCGGCGGTCTACCTAGGGGTGAGAGTTAATGCCTCGGTCGATAAAATAGTTACAGATAATTGTCTCCCACTTATCAAAACAATAGAAGCCGATCTGAAAAGAATAGATGTGTTACATCTTTCAGTGATAGAGAGGGTAAATGTTTTAAAAATGACAATGTGCCCCAAAGTTTTGTATTTATTTCAGGCTATACCGCTATTAAATCGAGGAGAAAGTAATTAAAAGTCTGGAATCTATTTTTATAAGGTTTATTTGGCAGTATCGGAAGGTCAGGCGCTCTATTAATTTTATGTCACTCCCACGGGAAAGGGACGAGCTGGCCATGCCAAATCTCAGGCTTTATCATTGGAGCTGCCTCTTGACACAAATGATTATCCTCTTTCAACCAGATGTCAACCCGGTTGTTGAAAATGGGGATATCCAATGCCCCCCCTCTATTTTTGAGCTGCTACAGGGGAGAAAGGCTATTGGTTTATTGATGTGTGAAATTGACCGCAGGTACTATAAGAAGGCCCGGCTTAAGATTTTGGAAGGGGAGTGGGGGACCGGGAAAGCGATCTTAAAGTTTCTTAATATTGCAAAGATAAACCCATACCTTCATTTGTGGAACTCTAGCCTCTTTCCTCAACTAGGTACTGATAGGAACTCATTGGTTTGGAAGGAGTCTGCTGTTAAGACTTTGGGAGATATTGCGGTGGGAGATGAAATACTGGGGTTCGAAGTGATTCAGCAGACGTTTGGTATACCTCCTAACCATTGGTTTTTATATGGTCAAATTGTACAAACTTTGTCGGCTCTCAGGCCTAAGATTTTGTTGACTTCAGGTAATCCACTGGTCGATTTCTTAGTAAAAGGGGGTAAGAAGATTGGAATTGTATATAACCATCTTCTGCTGGGAATTCAGGATGATCTGGAGAAGGTCGAATCAGCTCTGGCCTCTAAGTTGGCAAACCCTGATGTTGATTTGGATTTAGCCTTACGTCTGAATAAGAAATTATTTCGGTCCTCAAATCTAAGTGCCCAGCATTACAAAACATTGTTTAACCTGTATCATACTCCAGCGAAGTTATTTGCCTGGGGGGTTAGGGAGGACGATAAATGTCCCAGATGTAGGACCGGCCCAGCTGACTTACTACATATGTTTTATCAATGTGATTTGTTAGTTCCCATTCGTAATGAAATTATTAAATTTTGGGAGGGGCTGCTAGGTCATAAAAACGATCTATCCCCTACCCTGATGTTATTAGGCACGGACGACAAAGTGATGCTGGGTAAAGATGTAGAAGCCTTTGTTTTTATTTCAGTTGCAGTACTCCGGATCCTCATTTCATCGGGATGGAAGGATTCCATCGCTCCCTCATTCCAAATGTGGCTTGCTAGATTATTGGGCATGCATAATATAGAGTCGTGTCTATATGAACAGAAGGGCAAAAAATTCGGGAAATGGGTAGAAGTATATGGGCACCTCTCAGAAAGTGGAGGGAAGCAAGACTATAACTGCATTTTAAATTATTGTATGTCAAAGCCTACATTAACTGCTGAATTTTTTTTAAAAAAAATGATTTTAGGTTCTTTTATTCATAAGCTGATCGTTTTAAAGAACGTATACTGCTACCATCCGACCCGCGCTTTTAAAGTCTTTAACTACTCTGAATTGGAATCTGTACAGTATAGTTGTTTTTTTGTTTTTTTCTTTGTATACTTCTTACCTTTAAGGAACAATGAAATTGTATTTGTCTGTTTTTTTTCATTCCTGTTTTTACTGCACCAAAATCTCAATAAAAAAAAAAAGAAATGTTTAATTGGGTGTGTGTTAAAAATTGTTCTAATTGTAAGATTTTAATTAATCATACAATAACATTTTACTTACTTTTCCAAACAATACATAAAAATAGTCTTTAATTTTACAAATTGGTCTCAGATTTATTCTTGAATGTGTGCCCCATTTATTGCATCTGTGTGGGACAACAAATGCTTAGCACTACTCTCTGATAAGCCTAACTGCTCGCCCACAATATCACAAAAAGAGCATTAGAATTATCTGCTTTTACCTAGGTGTGCCAATTGGGGATTCCCTGGACTCTCTGAACAGTGTATTTCTTTTTAATACACTATATAGAGAGTCAGCATCCTACAGCATACTTCATGTGATGTCCTTTCACCTCAAAGAGAACAGATTTCAGTCAGATACCAGCTCTGATCAAAGAGCAACCCTTTAGGTACTCTGCAGAGCACTCCCTTCCTCGGTCAGGAAGAACTTGGAACTGGTACAAAACGGAATGGTTTGCAGACAAGGGACGTAGATCCACTGTTTAAGGCTCCGGAAGTGGTTTGGGTTGTTCTGTTTCACATGTAACTATCTAGCTATTCCACAGACAAGGTTTTTGTGCAAGGTGATGGCTCTCCCAGGAGGTAGCCAAGGGGCTGGCTCCAAGCAGGAGTATACAAAAGAAGCATGAGATCCCTGCATTTTGCTGTCATCCCGCTTCCTCAAGTAGGAATCAGAGACAGGGCCTGTATAGAAACGTCCACACCTCAAACACTAGAAACTGCAGTCCAAACCCTCGCCCCTACCATCTACCAAATGGCAGTGCTCAGGAAGTACCTACTGAGCACTGCCCTTTGTTAACAAGAACGCACTGATTTTCTGAGGTTAGTCCTGAGTCCATGCTTCCTCACTTCAAAGTCCTGTTCTCCATCCTCCAGCCACAGGAATGAAGGCAATATACTGCCACTGTATGGAGACACTGCCCTCGTCCTTCATCTTGTGCCATGCTAAACCAGGGGCATCCAAAAGGGATCTCACTGCTGAAAGTACTCCCGCTCCATGCTGACAGAATCCTACTACCATTCAAGTGCTAAACAGTCACTGCACATACATGTACTTAACACACACACGGAATGTCAGCACCAGGTTCTGGGTTTCACAGAACAGCAGATGTGAATGGGGTCAGTAGATTGCACTTTTACTGACACAGAGAAAAAGGTCTCGTCACAGTAGAGATTCACTGATCTAGGTGATGCCCCAAGGACACAGACTGTAATGCAATGCCCACTACAACAGCATGCTTGGTGCACCCATCAATGTCACAAAACAGGTTCTGGACCTCACATTACCAGGGACGGGCCTAGGACTCTGCACACATACTAGATTGGCATGACACCAGGGCCAAAAAAACAGTCAGGATACCAGTGTTGCATGCAGATGGGACTCAGGACAGGAGAACATGCCTGTCTACCATTAAAGAGACATTCCCAGAAAAACAGTCAGTTAGCGGTAAAGGCCCATGTCACCCTGTGAGCGGGGATAATAGTACATGCAAAATGGTTACAATTATTCTTTGTGCACGTTATTTCCCATTATTATGTAAACAGGTGTAAATGAGGAGCAAACAGACACCCAACGCAAAATGCTAATTATATTTGCTCTGGAGTGTTTCTGCACTCGTTGTGCATGAGTTGAAATAACCCATTAGCTAATATGCAGATTGTAACATTCCACCTACAGGCACACCGTAGTACTATATATATGCCATACAATAAAAAAATTTCATCTAAAAAAATTATAACGCAGCATGCATTGAGCACACCATAACACGTGCACCCTGGAAAAATAACATCCATCCTCCACAGTATGACAGTAACCATACCATCTGTCATATTACTATTATAGGTTATAGGCCAATAAGAAGTCATGTAACAGAAGAATATTCCAATCAGATAGCAGATGTTGGAAGAATATGTTTCATTAATCAAATTATAGGAGCCCGTAGACGGAGCATACAGTACCACGAAGCAGGATGTTCGTTTGTCAGAGATTCTGCAACGTCTGAACCCACCACTAACATATGTGAATAACAGGCACGAGACATTCATTTACAGGTGTAACACATCTTTCCCCTTTAAAAACAGAAACCAATGATGTATACCAACTAAAGTACAAGGAAAGATATATAACCCTTTAAACCATAACTAAGAGTACCTCAACAGAAGTAAATAATAAAGCCGTACCTATTAAAATCAGTAAGTACCACAGTCATATATCCATTTAGGTACACAAACTCTTCTTTCCTCAAAGTATTACTTCCGTTGCCCTTGCCAGATACGTTCAAATTGAAGCAGTCCGCAGGATCAAACCCAGACTGATCAGAATAAACTGTACATATCCACTTCACCCACTTCATTATCTTGAATTGATCAGTTTGATTCACTTCTTCCACCAAACATTGACAGAAGAATCTGCAGGAGTGTAACCACGATTCTCCAAACCTTTGTGGCACCCCAGTTCCTGCATTACTTTTTGAAGACAATATTATTTTGTTGTCCCAAATGTCGATGGGCTTACAAAAGCTACTCAATAGCTTTAATGCTTATTGCATAGACAAGGGTCTAGAAATGAATTCTGGTGAAATAAAATACTTGGCCATTAGACCCCATAAGACTTTTAGGAAAAACATTGTAGTACGGCAGCAAAAACTGGAGCGTGTACGCAATTTTAGTTATTTGGGTACAATGCTGGCCTCTAAACTTTCATAGCTACCCCACTTAAACAAATCCAAAACTGTTCTCGCCCACAGCGCTATGACTTTCATGAATAAGCATCATCAAGTCACTACATCTAAGCGATCTACCTGGCCTTTGAGGTTTACACGTACAAGAACCAAACAGCAGCACTATATGGTGCAGAACTGTGGGGTGTAAACAATCTAGACCAGCTTACTCTGAGCGAGATCAAGTCTATTAAGAAGTTTGTTATACCTTCCAGGTCTACACCATTGATACCTGTTTATCAGGATATTGACATCAAAAGAATACAGCACTTAGCCATCTTGAGACCCATGCTCTTCTGGATAAGGATATGGGTCACGCAGAAATTGGTACCCTACAGAGAGCGACTAAGGGAACTGTTGGGACTTGGTAGCCTTTCCACGTTCCCATGGTTCCGCCATGTCAAGACTTGGTTTGGCAAGAATGGCTCAACCTCCTTTTGGAGTGATCCCCAAACACCAACAGCATACTCAAAAAAGCACTTGAAGCAGATATATCGTGAATATGTTTTGAACACTCTTCAGCAAAACCCTAGATTGGGATGGTTGACTGTACAATTTCTTACTGTTAAACTGAGTCCAGGCTTTGAACAGTACCTGGATGTCGTCCAACCTCATTTGGTAATAAAACACTGTATATGAAATTTTGTTATGACATCCTTCAAATCTTTTACAGCAAGGTAGAAACCTGCTAATAATGATAATGAAGGAACTACATGCACTTTATGTACCCTGAATGCTATAGACAATTTGTGGGAGGAGGAGAGGTCAAGGAAATGTTATATTCAGCTAACCATATGTTGTCCTTCAGCATCCTGTAGACTGTCTCAACCAACCTCATTAGTTTCTGGATTATAGAGAACAATGATAATATACTTGATACCTGATATACTCAAGAACACTTTCGTGGAAGGAGAAACAAACTTATCGCCATTGTAAGACAAAATGGTATTAGTCAATCAGTCTACTGCAAAAATAGTCTGTGAAAGAAATGTACAAGTCTAGAGTGGTAGAAGTGCTCATGAATAAAAAATAAACCCATGTGGATTGATAGTCTACTCATTTGATGAAAAATATATATTCCAACTCATAATAACAAAATGGGCCCTACAAAGTCAATAGCGACTTTTTCCCAAGGAATCCATAGGCACTCAACTGGCAATAAATGTGAATCATGACCTACGCCCCTTTTATCAGATAGTTAGGATGTGGGATAATGCATAATATAAATCTCAGCAGCACTTTCCGTGCTGGGCCACCAATACATGGCTTTTAATCCCTGTGTGTCTACTGTAATGCCCATGAGTCCTCAATGCACTATGGTAATATGCTACTCTTTAACTTCCATCTGGTAAATCACCAAGGAAAGCCACATCTTCAATGCCTAATACATCCTAAATTTTAATATATAAATTCCTCTTTTAAACATCTACCCCTGAACACCCCTTAACTTTGTAATGTTTAGCTTCTTTCAGGACACAATCTTAAGCAAATCCCTGCTTCCATTCACCTAAATAGCCCAACTTCAAGAACATCCACAATGTGATCACCAAGTCAAACAATGTTCTTGTTCCAGACCCACAAACTATTCCTAACTGGAAAATGTAACAAAACCAACCCTTGAGTTGCAACTCCCAGGACACATTCTTAATTTCAAAATAAAACTCCCGCAGACAGGATAATAAACATTCAAGCCTTAGAAAAGATCTACCTATACCTTCTTACCTAGAAGATAAATTAGTGGTGTGTAATCAGTGGGTGTCATAAGCTTAGTCCCCAACAGGTTAGCCTTGACATTTTCTACCAACCGTACACGGGTGAGCGCTTTACTTTCAGATAGTACTGTAGTGAATCTCATAATTTCTTAAGCTTCTTAAGCAGAGGAAGGCAAATGCTACTTTCCTCTCTTTCTCATCCACTACTTGAAACAGCACAGCTTCAATAACCACTGCACCTGCATCCGCAGTAAGACCACACCACACATTTGACAGGTACAGCTTCAGAGCAGAATTTTGTATTATCAATTGTTTTAGTTTAAAGAATACCTTGTATTGAATTTCACTGACACACATTCAGAGTAACTGCAAACAATTTTTAACATGCTCTTTAAGTACTGAAAAACCAACAAAAAAATGATAGTAGTACTAACAAAGCCCAAAAAATGTATCAACTTTATCTTTACCATTTGGATGTGGTGCATCTTAAATTGACTCAGATTAACTATTCCTAGTTTTCAGAACATCTGAAGTAATGTGACGTTCAGGTTATTTGACATTTTCTGTAAAACGCAATATATTTCCCCTTTAACATCCATGCCTCTCCCTCAAAAAATACTCAATAATTTAACTTAATTATCTCTGCCTTCATATTCTCGATTCTGATATGCTCTGGATATGCTCGAGACGACACCATGGACATCAACAAATAACTGAAACGTTAATTGTAGGAAAACTGGTACCATGAATGCTAATCCAAAAGGCATGCGTAAATCATGATAAAGAACAACAGACTTTATGAATGCTGTCAAATACTGATCTGATAATATTAGCTGACTACAATCAATGGTTTGAAAATATTTTGCTGCATGCAATTGAGCAAGCAGATCTGTTGTTTTGGGAGAAGTGATAAAAATAAATCAGAATGTTACTATTTAAAGATCTTAAGTCAGCCACTGACGTCCACTCTCGTCATCAATATATAAAGAATGGTTAAACGAACCACTTGAAGGAAAATCTGTTTTATTAGTCATATTATTAGATCTCAAATTCAGAATATCCAGTACCAATGAAGCAGGATTTCCAACACTGATTTGGAGACTCTGAAACATCAAATCCAGTCACTACCATATGAGAAGCACAAGAACGAGAATAACATGAAAAGACTAAATACTGCACCAGAAAATACACTCATAGGTTTGAATGCCTCTGACCGGTGTTACTACGGCAAGAAAAGAGTTGAGTGACTTGAATAGCTTCAGAATGTCTAATATTACTAATACTTTCTATATAAGTAAGCAGGCACGTCAGATAATGTCTGCGTCTATCTGTGGACACCTGACCTTTTAGAACTATATTTCTTTCTGTACAAGTCTGTAATTTAAGGGTGTGTGAAACACCATTTGAAAAACATTCAAAAAATGTGCTATAGTCTTCACAAAATTATGCAATTTAATGCATGTAATGTGCCTAAAATATGGTTTGCCAGTGCATCTAATTAATTTTTTTCGACATGAAGACATAGTGCGTATAAACATTATAGGAGGTACCGGCAGGAGGCTTGTTCGACCACACTATATCTCTTGGCGAGACATATTCTTCGTGATCTAGCTTCCTGAAGGTCAAAATTGCACTTAATCCCTAAATATGATGTTGTAAGAACTTGATACATTTTGTAGAATGCAACATTTGGGAATGTCACTGTGTAATTTAAGTTTTGTGCAGGTCCAGCTTGTAGTGTCCAGCTGGATACGTAATACTGCAGCTACTCCTCTGAGGCTGAGCTAACACCCACCTCAAACTCACTGATCACAGTTGTCACCAGTCAGGGGACCCTGCTGATAAGAAGGGCTGTGCGCACATGTCCTGGGCCAGATACCTGCCCCTAACACTAGCGTCTGTGTCATCCTTTCACTTAGCATGTGGACCAAGTGCCCAAGATACTACACTGGCAACGAGGTGGGCGATTTCACCTCCCACTCAGGCCATGGCCAGCCCTTACCCTAGCCGTTGCCCCCCTCCACATATCGGAACAACTGTAGTTTGTTATGGTGAAGAGGGGGTGAAGTGGCGCCTTCAGGGAGGACCACCGAGGGGCATGCCCTATCCCACAAGTGCGACGAGCCACCAGTAAGGTTGCAGTGGAGCACCAATATTGTAGCATAGGTACCCATCCGGCATTAGCAAGAGCCGGCGGAGCTGCCTGCAGTTGAGGCCTCAATGGCAGGGGAGTTTCGAAGGGGGTTGGCGCTGCAGCTAGCGCAGTAAAACCAAAGGAAATGATGGACGGAGCGTTGACAATACAAGCACTCATCCCCAGTCAACTGATCTGGGTTTAATCCATCACCATTCTTTAGCCCACACTGCCACCCCAGTTCAGACATGGCCATATGCAAATCAGTCTGACCCTGTGCCTCATGGGAACAGTCCAGCCCGAACTGCCAAGCCATGCCTTCCCTGGACCGGAAACAAGCTTCCCAGGACCGGTTTCTGGCATTGCAGCCGTCTTCCGCCGGGCTTGCTTGAATTCAGTGGCAAAGTGAGCAAGGGACTCACGTCTGAGCATACCCTGCCAACTTATGGCGAACAAAGCAAAACCAAAGGAAATGATGGACGGAGCGTTGACAATACAAGCACTCACCCCCAGTCAACTGATCTGGGTTTAATCCATCACCATTCTTTAGCCCACTCTGCCACCACAGTTCAGACATGGCCATATGCAAATCAGTCTGACCCTGTGCCTCATGGGAACAGTCCAGCCCGAACTGCCAAGCCATGCCTTCCCTGGACTGGAAACAAGCTTCCCAGGACCGGTTTCTGGCATTGCAGCCGTCTTCAGCCCGCCTTGCTTGAATCCAGTGGCAAAGTGAGCAAGGGACTCATTTCTGAGCATACCCTGCCAACTTATGGCGCAGTAAGCATTCACTGCATGAGGCACCTGGACACTGCAAGCCCCTTGCTGTAAGAGTCGGCCTCAATAGAACATCAAATCTGCAAGGCACAATCCGCCTGCCATTTGGAGAGGCAGCAGGAGCGTCTCCCACCTTCAGAGTTGCTAAGGGGACAGAGCGACCGGGGAGGTGTACCGCTCCACTCGTACCTGTGACAACCGACTTTCTAACTCAGATTCAGATTATTTGGATCGAATCGCCCAGTGTCCTTGTATCCTTCTACTCTTTTCGTTTATGCTTCTTACAACCATGTCGGACTGAGACTCCATTTCACGTCCCCCTCATCCCTACATGGGTAGCGGACTGTTGAAGGTTTCAATCGTCATTCGATTAGAGGTCCTTATCACCAATCAGCTATTGGAGCCGCTTTTAGATCCCTTGGCCGTCATTAATCCATGATGATTACTATACTGCCTGTCGTGGACTTTTGGTGATGCCAAGTGCAGGTAGACTTATTTTCCCTTCAAGCCTCTACCTCCTAGAATGTAACTTTTGTTCCTTCTGAGCCTCTATACCACATATCTGGTGGTTTCCTCGCCGCACACAGATGGTCCTACAATATTGAAAGTATTTCAAAGCTTATGCCCTGAAGAAGGAACTATGTATGCGTCTTAGTGTTCCAAAACGCCCTTCGGCGTTTTGTCTCTATGTGTTTGTCCTTTTTAGGGCTCGGGGCGGAGCTCCGAGATCCTAATGTAACAGAAAAAAAAAAAAAAGAATCTTTAGGGCCTCGGGAAAGACACATTCCGTAGTGCGCGAGTTTTTTTTTTATTACCTGAATGGTGATTGGTCCTCGCGGTGATGTATTTTTAGTAGTCGTGATGCGATTGGGCAGATGTAATTGTCGGGCGCCATTTTGGGCATTTTCTCAGCGGTTACGTGCTCGGCAGTGCATTAATCTTAATTAGGAGCTGTCAGGGTGGCCGTGTAATGCATTCCAGATGGTGTGCGCGCGTTCACCATCGAGCAGTGCGTTTGTCGGGCGCGCGGGGGAAATTTATTTATGTAATGGGGCCTTTTTTTATTAATCGGTGCCCCGCTTTTGAGGTGGTGTCACCATCACATGCGAGTGCTGTGACCTGTGTTCTCAAAGCCTGTCTCGGGGCGTCATGCGTGTGCGCGCTGTCTGCATGTGTCGAGGGCGAGGTCAGGACACGGGTGGCACCACTTGCAGAGGCTCAGACTCCAGCACATTCTCGCCATGCCCCCAGATGTTTCTGAGTCGGGCTGATGCATTGTGTGAGAGCATGCACCATCTTCAGCAGGGGTGTAGACAGAAAGTAATCTGCAAACTATATCACTGTAATGTAGCACACACTGCACAATTAAACTAAGGGCACCCTCACCGTGACAAACAACAGCACCGGTGTAAACTGCGGCACGGATCGGGCACACACAGGAGCACAATGGCTCTGTGATTAGTTGCATTTAATAAACGCTCATTGTGAAGTAGCACTGACCAGAACATTAGGCAAAACTGAACACGTGCCAATGGTATCCCCTCCCCTGCTGCCTGTTCCGACTCTGCCCCACATAAATGCCCCAATCCGCAGGCGCTGCCCTGCATCTGAGTCTCAGCAGATACCTGCTCAACCGTAGGACAAACACTGGAACGACCAGCACCTTACCTTAGCGCGGGCTCCTGTAACGGCAGCTCATTCATCTAAATATTCACTCCATTCCTCCAGCAACCGCCGGTACGGTGCTGCAGTCTCTCAGGGAGGGAGGGGGCTGTCTCTCGAAGTTTGGTGGCCCGATAGCAAGGGTAGGCTGCAGACTCTCTGAGGCAGGGAGCAAGCGTCTTCTTCTGGTGTCTCCATCTGCGTGATTCATTCAGCCCCATCTCCCTGCCTGTCAATACTGCAGCGAGGTGACGGATGGGTGGGGGGGCTGTAAAGGGGGCTCCGGATGGCTGGGCGTGAGCAGTAAGGAAGGAAGGTGTAAAGAGTAGGAGGGAGGGAAGGAAGGGGGGGACGAGAAAGCAGGAGTAGTAGCATCCTCCACTTGCCACCTTTGAATGAATTGTTGCTTGGCAATGTACCAGTTCACTGCTTTGTCACACCATACATGTTTGTGGGCAAAGTGAGATGCTGCCTTGTGCAGAGTAGTGAGTAGAGTAGTGAGTAGAGTAGTGAGTAGAGTAGTGAGTAGAGTAGTGAGTAGAGTAGTGAGTAATGAGTAGTGAGTAGAGTAGTGAGTAGAGTAGTGAGTAGAGTAGTGAGTAGAGTAGTGAGTAGTGAGCAGAGTAGTGAGTAGTGAGTAGAGTAGGGAGTAGAGTAGTGAGTAGTGAGTAGAGTAGTGAGTAGAGTAGTGAGTAGAGTAGTGAGTAGTGAATGGAGTAGTGAGTAGTAAGTGCAGAGTAGTGAGTAGAGTAGTGAGTATTGAGTAGAATAGTTAGTAGAAAGTAGTGAGTTGAGTAGTGAGTAGAGTAGTGAGTGGAGAGTAGTGAGTAGTGAGTGCAGAGTAGTGAGTAGTGAGTAGAGTAGTGAATAGAGTAGTGAGTAGAGTAGTGAGTAGAGTAGTGAGTAGAGTAGTGAGTAGTAAGTGCAGAGCAGTGAGTAGAGTAGTGAGTAGTGAATAGAGTTGTGAGTAGAATAGTGAGGTGAGTAGAGTAGTGAGTAAAGTAGTGAGTGCAGAGTAGTGAGTAGAGAAGTGAGTAGTGAGTAGAGTAGTGAGTAGAGTAGTGAGTAGAGTAGTGAGTAGAGTAGTGAGTAGAAAGTAGTGAGTAGAGTAGAGTAGTGAGTGGAGAGTAGTGAGTAGAGTAGTGAGTGCAGAGTAGTGAGTAGTGAGTAGAGTAGTGAATAGAGTAGTGAGTAGAGTAGTGAGTAGAGTAGTGAGTAGTGAGTAGAGTAGTGAGTAGAGTAGTGAGTAGAGTAGTGAGTAGAGTAGTGAGTAGAGTAGTGAGTAGAGTAGTGAGTAGTGAGTGCAGAGTAGTGAGTAGTGAGTAGAGTAGTGAGTAGAGTAGTGAGTAGTGAGTGCAGAGTAGTGAGTAGAGTAGTGAGTAGAGTAGTGAGTAGGACATCACAGGCAGCAGCTGTGCAAGCTTCTTACACTCACAAGGAGACCACAGGCAGCTGAGGTGCAATCTTCTCCCACTCACAAGAACGACATCACAGGAAGCAGCAGTGCAAGCTTCTTACACTCACAAGGAGACCACAGGCAGCAGAGGTGCAAGCTTCTCACACTCACAAGAAGGACATCACAGGCAGTAACGGTGCAATATTCTCACACTCACAAGGAGATCACTGGCAGTACACACCACATGAACACACTCCATAACACATAGCAACAATACATTTGCATTTACAATGCCATTAGCTCAAACTCAAATAAATCCGAGCCCGATTGCATTTCTAATGCTTGTTCTATAAATGATATTACTGTTCCACTGTATTGGTCATTGTTAATGTGTATGATTCAGTTTTGCCATGGGAGATTTTGTTGTTTGTATTTGTTTTTCATTTAGTTTTGTGTTATTCATATGGGCCTATGTTTGTTGTTTATATAATGAATTTAACTGTTCATAAATGCTTGTGAAAAGAAAAGGAAAAAATCAGTTGTCAACTTTACTGTATTTCACTTTTCTATTTTTGGATACTAAAAAAAATAAAATTCGAAATGTTGAACCTGTGGGACAATTTTATATGTATGTTGGATGAATCACCAATAGTTTCATAGCCCTAGGGGGAAGATTTTGTATTTTGCCGGCAGAGCCAGCAAGCCCATCACGGCCATGAGGAGCACTGCAAGCCCCTTAATGGCAATCTGCCACCACCGCAGGACAGCTGGGCTATGCGCGTCCCTAAATGGATGATGGCAGAAAGTGGATGACGCTGGGGAGAAAGAAAGAACTGGCCACATAATTTACCACAGAGGCCAGCAAAGTGAAGGAAGGCAATGTCATCCCTGTGGAGCAATACACACTTGAGGCCACAGGCGGCTGGGGAAAAAATCCTTCCAACCATGGACAAAGCGACTGAATGAAGAGGTGAAAACACACCAAACGCTTCATTTACACGTAAATGGTCTTTTAAAGACCTGTTATAAGTAGTCGGGTGAGGCTGCAATTAGAAAGCCGCCAGCCTGCAAAGCTGTGTCAGCCCGGGCTGACACACACGACGGGGGCCCAATGGGTGTTGCGCGCCTGGCTAGCACTATGCCATCAAAAGAAGGTTAGTGAGAAGCAAGACTCCCCACTCTCTACTGGAATGGAACTCCAAGAAGGTCTACGAAGAAGACGCACGCAACTTGTGGCCAGGTGTCATCCAGCACTAACTAAGATGAGGAGAATTGGATCAGCGGCAGCCCTGGTCATAACAAAGCTGGAATCCAAAACCCAAGGCCAGTGGCTGCACTACTGAGACAGTCGACCAGTGAGATGCCCTGTAGGCCAGTACCAAAGAAGGTGCATGGCGCTGCACCCAGAAGGAGAAGAGCCTTGAGCAGCGAGAAGCCTCAACAGCATAATTGGAAAGAAGGTGCATGTTGAAGCACCAAAGAGAAAGAAGAGAAGGAAGTGTAAGTGTGACCAGCCGGTTCAGAATGGGAAGCCTGATGTCTGACCAAGCCCAGAAGGTGAGAAGATCAAGAGTGGCCAGGACTTAAAGACATAATCGGGAAGACTTGGGCCATTGACTGAGAGCATCTTTCCACACTAATAGGCCACTGAGGTAAAATGAGGACAACCTGGCTACAGCATGCCGGGAGAATTCAAGAGTAAGCGGCAGGTATGCACAAACTGTGTTTCTGCTCCACGCTGCCAGACTAACCTTTCAGAAAACGGTGGCTCAGCAACTCAGAGCATCCAGGCTGAAGGATGGGGATACTCTATAAAGAAAGGGTGTAAATGCATGCCCACCATTACACCAAATTGTCGATGACCCAAGAATGAAGGCCTTCGACAATCAAGGCAATTTGTCATCACCTGTTGTACAGGTTTACCAAGTGGCTGGCAACTTCATCATGCCAGCTCCTGTCTAGTGCGTCATTGCAATCACCCATGGAGCATCGAAACAATCAGAGTGGAGTCCAACACCACCGTTATACCTACAGGTAAGACGCGCCAATGACCATCTCACGAATTAGTCAGCCAGCGATTAACTTCTCACCTTACCTGCATCCTGATCCCGGTGACTAGAGCACGTCTTGACCATGACCCATCAACCTCAGTGGTTGCAGGAGTGACTAGGCAGTGACTCTCCAGTGGTCTTGCGACGGCCCAGACACAACATACACGCAGATAAAACACCTTCCCATGGCAACCCATCCAAGGGGCCCCCACAAGCGCAAGAGGACTTGACACTTTCCCACCGATGGATGGCAGGAGGTAGTGGGGCCTCAGAGCGGAAGCCTTAACAGGTTGAAGACTGTCTTCCTAGTCGCAAGACTGTCCTCTGTGTGTCAAGCAACATCACCAGTCAAGCTTCGAAATGGACTACAACGCTCCTGATGCACACATTTTGAAGTGTTGACACCAACCACGAATCATCTGAGCATCAGCTTAGTGGACCAACTCCATCTCATGGAAATGGTTACAGCAGATATGATTCCAGAAGGTATTGGACTAAATTCAGTTTTTGTGTCCTGTATCAGAGGTTAAACTATGAAGGTTAGCAAATGTTTCCATTTACAGCCAGTGTCATCAGTCCATGAACCCACTGCTGTCCTGCTGATTGATTGACCTAGAGACTCTGTGGTGTCTAGTTTATGCTGTTTTGTTCCACTGTCTGCTAGACACGTAATGAAGCAGCCCCTCCCCTGGGGCTGCACTAAATATCTACCACCTATCACTAGTGTATACATGCTGCCAATAGACCCGCTTCAGGTGGAGACTGCCAATTTTAGAAGTCAAAAGTGGCACAATGTCGGTTGTCTAGCACCTGAAATTGCCTCTTTCTATTGAAGACAATGGGGGAAATACGTTCTATGGATTTTTTTTATTTGAATCTCCCACTTCCCTGTTATAAAATGTTGGCATGTATTCAAGTGCCTGTGTCGTCCTTTCACTTAGAATGTGGTCCTTGGGCCTATATGACACCAAACAGCTGTGTCTCCATCTGTTTTTTAAACACCCTGCCTGTGCCGCTAGTTATCTGTGCACCAAGTGGCTGATGTGCACCATCTCAATACTCATCCCAAGGGCTTTACATGGATCAGGTCCTGCCTGTGCTGAGCACCGGCAGTTCTTAAAAGCAGGTGCTGAGTCGGGGGTCTCCATTTTTGCCTACACCCTCAGGGTGAAAAAAATGATTTACTCTACAGCAGTACCACTGCTCAAACAAAGCTTTTGATGTAACTTCAAAGAGACTTGTTTAATTCTTACAGTCATCATTTCAGAACGGAAGCATTTTCAATATTATAAACAACAAAGCCATAGTTGTTGTTTATTTTATGCAACTAGCAACCATTGACACAGCCAATAGCCCTGGCTTGATATAATGTTACTTAGTGTATCATATTTAGATGCAATGACGGAAACAGCAAAATACCTGTTGGGCGGCACACTATGCTAAGCAGAGATTTTTAGCTTACTGGTTTTAAGCCACGCCCTTAATCACACCGGCAATGCCCCTTTGATTACCTCCCCCCATGTTTTTTTCATCCCACTTAAAGCCCAGGTCCCAGCCCATCCCATCCCTGTTAACCCTTTCTTGTGCCCGTTTTTCCGCAAACCTGTCTCTCTGCCACGTTTTTTTCAGACTTTGTTGCTGCCCTGGTATATTATTGTACCTATGTTTTAATCTGCATTTCAGTCTTTATTTCCTTTCTCTCTCTTTGCCAATCGACACTCTCACGCTGCCTGCCTCTCAGATTTTTTCCTCACAGTGCACCGTATTTACTTTGTTTTCCTGCATCTTCATGTATCGTGTCTCCGTGAGTGATGTGGCTCTGAGACGTTTAACTTATTCAGTGCCTCTCGATATGTTGATTTACAGGGTCTCATTTCATCACAGGATCTCATCTACACCTCGTTATGTGTGCTTTCCCACAGTCAGAAGTTTGTCTACACTCAATTTCCTGCAGTTTTCTAATCGCAGTGCGCATGCTCCCGCAGCCTGCGCTGTGATGCGTAACAGTGCTCTGGCGCATTTATGATGTCATACGCTCAGCTGCTGCTAGTAAACAGCCGCTCGTGCTTCTGACGCTTTTAAAAGCAGAGAGCGTGCACGTTTAGAAGAGCACGGAGAATGGAATTGCGTAAATTAAGTACATGTTTACAGCGAAACCACGAGCAAACAAACTAGGCATCAGAAATAAAACAGAGGCGAAACTACGAACCGTGAAACCAGCAAGAACTCCAGGACCTACGTCGGCAGCATACAGGACTTCCTACAGATGTAGATACAAATTCAGCCTATAGGATCTCGCGTACCCGCCCACAGGCTCCTGTTCCCGCCCCTAACAATAAGCTTCGTGCGCTGTTCAATGTGAAAACGAACCATGCTTTATATGTGCTTTGCCATTGCTGTTCTCTCGTCAGAATTAAAGGAGGGCCTTTGCAGAGTCTAGACTAGGCTATTTCCCAGAGGCTTAATACTCTGATGGGAGCGGAAACGAACTGTCTGCAGCACGTTCTGAATTCGACAAGTTTTGTATGAACAGTTACCTGCCTAGTTGCAGTTTAAGACTTCGGAGGTGTTTCCTTTCTGACGTCGGTTCAGTATGACTGATCGGATGCAGTTCTCCAACTGTGTAATGCCGGGGACTAGATTTCTCCTTCTCTGGAAACAAGAACAGCATGCCTGGATCTCTCGGGTCCCTGCACCCAACTGCCACACGATCCCTTGGCAAATACTGTTACATCTTCCCTCCCGGTTACTGCCTTTTCCTTCCGCGGCGTCGGTCCGTTTGAGGGCGTGACTCACTCTGCCTATTGACTGCCTGTTGCATCAGAACATGTGTGATTTAATAAGTAAGATACTTGAAATGACGATGCGCTTATTTTCGAGGGACGAGTAGGACCAAATTTAAATGCATGATCTCAAGAAAAGAGAACATCTTAGAGTTGTGTTAAAATATATGGCTTTCCGAACAAAAAGTGCATGATATCAATGGGACAACCTGTCCCACACAACAGTAGGAAAAGGAGACAACCGCCAGAAGATGTAATTTGTTGTATGGATGCTGAAAAGTATGATCGCCAGAAGCAAAATACGCCAATACCGCAATTTAGTCAAATGCCACAGTGGCAATTTTCTCGGAGGGCTGGAGGCTAAGGGGCTATGTTCAGGATGTGTTGCATATAGCTTCAAGTCACATGGGCACCGCTTTTCTATTTCTTGACTGATTTTACATATAATTGGTAGCAGTTGGTTGTGTTCAGGGCACTAGGGTGACCAACTGGCATGGGTGCAAATTCAGGACCGTGAGTGTAAAAATTCAGGACAAAGGTTCGAAATTCATGACAGGAGGTCAAATTTCAGTACAAAACTTCGGGACAAAAGGTACGTTTTACAGACACATCAGTGGAGGTCGCGCAAAAGTATATAATTAAGTAAATAGACAATCACTTAAGTACAAGTCAAAATAAGTTTACATTAGGTTGAGACAATCGTGCACTTAACGTTTTTTCAGTATGCCTACAGCTTGCTACCTTAGACGATTCAATACTCGCATCTCGCTCCAGCAGGTACATTAGTCACCAGACAATGGTAAACCACGCCTGAATATAAGTGAGGCCCCTTTTATTGTTGATTGAAAACTACTGAATATCAAGGAACTTTGCAGTGCCAGCCCCCAGTAACTAAACCGCCCACCCCCCTTTCCAGCCTCCAAGGGAAATCCCCGATCCGGCCAGTCCGGCCTTCCCACCACCCTCCAATGGTGTCCCTCATCTTCACATAGACTGTCTCTCATGTGTATTTAATTTCTTTTATAGTGTTACTCATCCTAAGTATGTAGGGCAGGGTTTCGGAGTGCGATACATCACACACACACCTTATATAGAGACAGCGGGCTTGATTCACAGAACTAACAAGACAAAATCCTAAACGTACTACTTTTGGTATTCACAGAAGGCATTTAGTAGTAGTCCAGTTAGGAGTCTGTCTTAAGCCTGTCTTAAGCCTGTCTTAAGTCAAACTTAAGACAAAATCCTAACTTTACTACTACTAAATGCCTTCTGTGAATACCAAAAGTAGTAAGTTTAGGATTTTGTCTTAAGTTAGTTCTGTGAATCGGGCCCAGCGACTCATATAAATATGAAAGTCAATGTATATGAAATGTTACTTAAGATAATGGGTACTACAAGGTGTAATTCTTTCATCTGTCCTTAAGTCTTTCACCATTCATTCTGTCCTTCCATCTGTGTGCCCATCTACAGCCACTAAAATGGAAAGTGGTCCTGCACTTCTCAGAATCACTCTTATGTATCAGCTAAGCAAAAGTGATCAGTTATTGGAGAAGTATGCGTGCATCCACCTGGGTGAGAGATGTGGCCCACCTATCTCTCAATGTACGAAAATACCAAAGGGGACTGTGGAGTGCCCACAGCCTAGGTGGAGCACAGCTCTAGACAAAAATGTCTCAAATAATTTTAACAAAATGAATCCAAAAATACTCGTAAAGCGCTAAGGCATGAGAATTTTATCATAACATCATCAAACGTATTTGAACATTTACAAGAAAAATCAACATATGTAAAAGCTATACAATATGTAACAACATGTTTTCAAACATTCCAAGATGATCACATGTGCAAAATATAATCCCACATGAATAGTTCAATATTTTCAACAAATTATACAAAGACACTCCCAATGCATTTCGGGTTCAAGTCTGAACCCTTCATCAGGGGATAGCTGTATTGAGCCTGTTGTGTAATGTATCAAACAACTGCATCCTCCGCAGGAATCTACAGCACAATGAATTATAGTGTTAAGAGTAAAGAGCTGATTACAATTTCATGATCTAGAATTTACACTCTGAAAACAACCAAAGAAAGTGTGCTAAAATATGCAGATGTGTGCCCAACAGTACAGTTCAAAAGAGTGTAGAAGAGCTTTTTATGAAAATGAGGGAGAGGTGACCACCGTGTGATCGCTGCGAAGCTGCAGGTCAACCCTATGGATTGTGCAGATAAAAACTGAGCATTATGGTATAGAATACCATCCGTTCTCCCGAATGTGTTCAGTGCGAAGCATAAAAATAAAGAAACGGAGGGATTCTTACCCTTAAACGAACAATGCTGTATGCGAACTGTAAATGAGATGATAAAAGAGCGGTAAATTAACAACCTATTTCCCTGGCTTGCAAGGTATTTCAAAATACTGTTAAAGAAGCTCAAAGTCTATCTTACCCTGGTCGAGTAAGCACAAAGCCAGCTTTTCAATCATCCGTTAGAGGCTGCTCTAAAGGGAACCACAAGTCCTGCATATAAACAAGCATATACAAATTCATTACGGGGGATGTTTAATGCTATATGCTGAAGCGGCGTACAACATGGAAGGAAAGAGCCTCACCGTAAACTTAGGATGAAGCTCCACCCCCTCATTACCAGCCGCCAACCTACTGTGCAATCGTGGTGAGCTTCGAGTGCTACAAAGTAACCAAATGAAATGGAGCTATCATAAGAATGACCCGCAAAAAGATAAGGTGCCTCACTATCAGATTCAAGGGTTAATGAAAGCTCACCATCTTTATCCGAATAAAACTCGCCGCCAAGACTCTAGCCTCCTCTGGCTCCGACGCTGTCTAAAGACTGCACACGCATTCCCATGGTGCCGTGCACGTTCAAAGGGGCCGCGTGAAAACATTGTAAACAAAGAATCAATGTGATGCAAACGTTTTTAAATAACTTTATTGTACATAAAGAGTCAACACACCCGGACAAGGATGTGTGAAAATATTGGTGGGGAAAGAAACAAATCAATAAAGGTTTCAACGCTTATTTAACCCAAGTCTCACTGCACAGTGCGATTATGAGAAAGGGTTTTCAACCTTGTACAAAAATGTAACTAATAGCATAATTATCTCTAATATAACCTAGTGCTCAAAATCCAATACTACATGAACAAGAGCTCCGACATGGTCGACCCAATGCATGCTTATAATGGGTCATGGCCGCCTATTGTAATCCGATCTATTCACAATCCTATCATGTGTTAACTGTCTTTAGTGTAAAAAGACATTCAGTAGGTGTGCAAAGTGAAAGGAAAACATGAAAAAAGATCAAGTAAGTGCAGTGTTACACTGGGTACAAACTTCACACACCATACCTCAGTTACGCTTTACCGTTCTTGAACAAATCACAATCAGTTCAGGTACAGAGACACACAGCTCTGGCACACAGAGAGACATATTGGATCAAAACATTAAGAACTGTGACCCCAGGTCGGCTTAATGATCATTATGAGATGTTATGTTTCCTATAACTGTAATACTGTAAAGGATTTGCACTCTGTTTGCACTTTCTTTATCTTTTTTCATGTTTTCCTTTCACTTCGCACACCTACTGAATGTCTTTTTACACTAAAGACAGTTAACACATGATAGGATTGTGAATAGATCGGATGACAATAGGCGGCCATGACCCATTATAAGCATGCATTGGGTCGGTTATGTCGGAGCTCTTGCTCATGTAATATTGGATTTTGAGCACTAGGTTATGTTAGAGATAATTATGCTATTAGTTAAATTTTTGTACAAGGTTGAAAACCCTTTCTCATAATCGCACTGTGCAGTGAGACTTGGGTTAAATAAGCGTTGAGACCTTTATTAATTTGTTTCTTTCCCCACCAATATTTTCACACATCCTTGTCCGGGTGTGTTGACTCTTTATGTACAATAAAGTTATTTAAAAAGCAATAAACAACCCCCTCATGGATTTTTATATGCTTGTTTATATGCAGGACTTGTGGTTCCCTTTAGAGCAGCTTCTAACGGATGATTGAAAAGCTGGCTTTGTGCTTACTCGACCAGTGTAAGATAGACTTTGAGCTTCTTTAACAGTATTGTGAAATACCTTGCAAGCCAGGGAAATAGGTTGTTAGTTTACCGCTCTTTTATCATCTCATTTACAGTTCGCATACAGCATTGTTCGTTTAAGGGTAAGAATCCCTCTGTTTCTTTCTTTTTATGCTTCGCACTGAACACGTTCAGGAGAACAGATGGTGTTCTATTACATAATGCTCGGTTTTTATCTGCTCAATCCATAGGGTTGACCTGCAGCTTCGCAGCGATCACACGGTGGTCACCTCTCCCTCATTTTCATAAAAAGCTCTTCTACACTTTTGAACTTTACTGTAGGGCACACACCTGCATATTTTAGCACACTTTCTTTGGTTGTTTTCAGAGTGCAAATTCTATATCATGAAATTGTAATCAGCTCTTTACTCTTAACACTATAATTCATTGTGTTGTAGATTCCTGCGGAGGACGCAGTTGTTTGATACATGACACAACGGGCTCAATACAGCTATCCCCTGATGAAGGGTTCAGACTCGAACCCATCTATACCCAAACATATTCAACCATTTGCAAACCTATCCACCAAGTATCCTTCCATCCATCATTTCACTCATCCATCCCTCCATCCACTCTTTCACTCATCCGTCCAGTATTCATCCATCTACCTTTCACCCCATCCGTCCGTACACTCATCCATCCACTCTTCCACCCATCCATCTATTCGCTTATCCATCCATCTATTTACCCATCCATCCATCCATTTACCCTTTCACCCATCCAGCCATTCTTTCACTTACTCATCCATCCACCTTGTCCTTTCACCCATTCACCCTTTCAGTCATTCATCCTCCCTTTCTCCATCCCCCTTTCACTTATCCATCCTTCCACCCATCTACTTATCCATTCATAAATACATCCATTGACCCTATTAGTCATCCATTCTTTCATTCATCCATCCATCCGTTCCCTCATCGATCCACCCTTTCACTTCTTCACTTATCTATCCATCCTTTTGTCTGTCTGCTCCCTTTCACTCACTCATCAATCCTTACATCCACTCTTTCACTCATTTATCCATCCATTCACCCTTTCACTTATCAATTCATCAATCCATCCATCCTTTAACTCATCCATCAATCCTTTCACTCATCCATCCACCCATTCACTCACCCATCTACCCTTTCACTCATCCAGCCATCCTTTCACTCACTCATTCACCCTTCCACCCATACATCCATCTATTTACCTTTCCTCTCATCCATCCTTCCACTCACTCATCCATCCATCCATCCTTTTTCACTATCTATCCATTCACCCTTTCATTCATCCTTTCTCTAATCCATCCAGCCATTCACCCGTTCTTTCACTTATTTACTCATCCACCTTTTCACATTATGAGCTGGGCCTTTGTCTGCAGAGTTGCAGACAGAAGACGCCCATCAAGAACTTCACCCTTGCTATAGTTCCAAAAGCAACGGGTGCAGTGGTTGAGGGATTACTATGCCCCTGCACTTAGGCAACCTGAAAACTTAGTAGTCATGAATCATGCATGATGCAAAGTGCCAGGATGTGAGGTGACTGTGACATGGTGGTGTTTCCAGGGCTTTAAGTTTGGTAAAAACAAAATGGGGTGTCTCTTCAAAGGGGGTGTTCGATGTAATTAAGGGCTTGGCTTAAAGCACCTAGGCTAAAAATCTGTGTTTAGCATAGTGCTCCGCCCGATTGGAATCATACTGTTTCTGTCATTGCATCCAGATATATAATACAGCAAGTATCATAACACCAACACAAAGCCAGGACTATTGGCTTTGTCAATAGTTGTTAGTTGCTTAAAATAAAAAAGCAGCAACCATGGCTTTTTGAATATAATATTGATGTGTACTTATTTAACAGGCTTCTTTATATTAACTGTATGCTCAAGTTGCAGTATGGGCGTTTTACCTT
Organism: Lissotriton helveticus; assembly: GCF_964261635.1. Taxonomy (NCBI): domain Eukaryota; kingdom Metazoa; phylum Chordata; class Amphibia; order Caudata; family Salamandridae; genus Lissotriton; species Lissotriton helveticus. The sequence continues at coordinate 434,520,151 of NC_136072.1, read as the reverse complement.
TTATCTATCTTACAGAATGCCCTTCTGTACACCGAATAGAACACAAAAAAGGGGACCCAGTATTCTTCTCAATTTATGCCATTTCTTTGCAGCAATGATCAAAATGAGAAACACTACACATGATTTGGTTATTTATTAAACCATTTTTCAGAAAACTGATTTTTTCTTTATTTTATATACATCTAAAGAAATGCGAACATGAAAACTCCTAGTCCAGCCAAAAATACAGATTTCAAATTATTCATACATTTACAAACACTTACATATATTTACAACATTTTTAATAACAAAACAAACATCAATATAATTCATCAACCAATGTTTCACAATTGATAGATTCAAAACCTTTTTTGTTAAAGGAAAAATCCCTCATAAGCTGGGAACTATATATATATATACAGAAACCAATCAATTTCACTTAAAGTTCCTCAGCATGCAATATAATGCTAGTATTAATGCAAATGCCTATTAATGCGACAGCCGACTCATTTGCTTCTTAGTTATACACACATTGGTATAATCTGATGGAAAAAGTTTACTCCATCATGCTTACTCCTGTCTGGTAGTGAGTGGAAAACCCGGACTGGTCCGCAACTGTAGGGATGCTACGACTTTCCTGTCTATTTTGGCTCGTATTCCTGCTGTACACTGAGGCAGGAGTAGGCCACCACAACAGCCCAGACTGCCCCATTGTCATTCTGTATGTGGCAATCATCAGCCCCATACAGAATGACAATGGGCGGGGTGGGGCTGCTCTTGTGCTCGAGGATGAGTGCAAGGCGGCCCCATCAGGGGGCAGAGGCTTCTCGCAGGTGAGCAGTGCTGCTCCCCTGCAAGGCCATAATTACAGACAAAAGGCGTCCGTAAAAGGGATCCTCACGGACAACAGATGTGAGGTCCAATTTACGGACGGTCCGTGCAATTTACAGACGGTTCGTCACCCTACATGGCACAAGTCCTAAAAATAGAAGTGGGGGGACCCTGTCACCGGAAGTGACGTCACGACAGGAAGTGACGTCACGAAAGGCTGCTCCGATCTTGTCCCAGAGAGGCCAAAGAGTGAAGTCCAGACGTTTGGCAGGGGGGACAGCGTCCCCCTGGTAAAATAAGTGGGGGGACGCCGTCCACCCGCGTGGTACCCCGACTCGAGCCCTGGTTGTGTTGATCCAATTGTATGTTGCCCAGATTTAAGAAAACAAAATGCGGGACATTTCCCAATAATAGATGAACTTTACTTTACATCCACCAAATGGGCACAATGACAGCGCTCATCAACAAAGAAACGCACACAATGAGGTACTAAGGAAATATAACACACATTTTTTAAGGACATTATTATATTTGTTCATTAAATTGCTTTTTGTTAACAGTTGATAATTAGTCTTGCTTGTGAACACATAAAAATGTGCATTCCATTGTTTTTAGTCAGCCCTCTCTGAAATCCGTGACTTGAGAACATTTTGCAGAAATCTCCCGTTATATCGAATGACGAACCAAGACTGTCCTGACAAATCATTGACGCCTTGGTCACCATATTGTGGCACTCATTACGCGGAGGCAGGTAAGTGATCAAACAGCCTTTATTCCACTATGCTGTGTAGTGTATAGCTCCTTCCTCGCACTGCGCACAGCGCAAGGATGCCTCTTGTTCTTGCATCCTTTGAGTAGGGTTCCACGAACGATGCGTGCCAGGATTCTGCAAACGTCATTCAGTTGGCAGATATCCTGGTATGCAGCGGGAGCGTTCGGTCGTGGACCCAGAAGTGAGATCATGTAACCAGTTGGTCCAGTCACAATTTTCTGCTTCCTGTTTGGACAACTTGAGCAAAGAGGCAACCTGTGCATCAGAAAGATGCACAAGAGATCTTTTATTCCACCATCTTTTTGAGTCATGAAGCGCTGAAGCCTTGCTCACCCCAGTAACCTGAACAGGAGCATGAAAATTTAGACCAACCTTTTGCAACCTTCTTAGGATTTTTGATAAGGACCCAATCATTGACTTTCAGATCCATATTGTTAAAACTTTGCTCAGAATCCTGTATAAACTTCTTGAGGTTCTGCTTTTGTAAGACGAGAGAAGCAATACCTTTGTGAGGATGGTTATGCTTGTTATGTTTGTTTTGCAAACAAATGGGACACAATTTGGTATGTGCATTTCTCCCCTCAAGAGTAAAAGGGTACAATGAGGTGAAATATTGTAAGCCCACAAGTTGATATCCACAAAATCTTAAACATCTTGGCAGGAAGAAACAGCTACCTGAATAGCGTCCTTAACCAGCCTGTTAGCCCTTTCAACCAACCCATTGGAGGCTGGAGAATACAGCGCAACCTTGAAATGACTGATATTATTATTTTTCTAAAAACGTGCACATTTTGTGAGAAACAAAATGTGTACCGTTGTCGGTAACAATGACAGAGGGGGAACCTTCAACAGCAAAGACCCTCTTCAAAAACTTGATAGCATTATCAGTACTAGCTGAATCACAAAACATATGATAAATCCATTTGGAATGATAGTCAACCATTAAAATGAGAAACCTGAGACCAAAAGGTAAAATATCATAGGGCCCAGAAAAATCCAAACCAACTTTGTTCCAAGGTCTGTCAGGAAAGGGTACAGGATGCAGGGGGGTGTTCATGAACTTCCATTTTTTTTCCTCCAGAAAACAAGCATTCTGTGCAAGTATCAATGCAGAATTTGACCTGAGACTCCAAAGATGGCCAACAATAATACGGCTTGATCAATTGGGAGGTTTTAGTGACACATAAATGACCATGGTGTGCAGATTTAATGATATCTTCCCTGAGACTTGTGGGGGTAACAAAGGAATCATGCAGCATAACCATGCCCTTGACGATGGACAAATCAGATGATACCATGGAAAAAGCTCTTAACTCACCAGAGAGTCTCCTGTTCTCAGGCCATCTTTTATCAATGTATTCCATGACTTGTTCAAGAATGTTATCCTTACTGCATGCCTCCATCCATAACTGCTCAGTGATCCTGGGACACACTTTGATAGCATCTAAAGCTGCTACAACACATTCTGTGTCTTCAAAATTTTCAAGTTCAGGGTCCTCCAGAACCGCCATGCGTGACTGACAATCTGCCCTGAAATTCTTACCGCAGGAAATATGTTTAATAGAAAAATGAAACTCTTGTAATTTAGACCGCAATCTAACCAGTCCACAATAAGCCTTACCAAGACCGGAACCATTAAGAATGTGTGTAGGAGGTTTGTGATCAGTAAAAAGTTCAAATTCACATCCCCAAATATAATTCTTGAATTTGTCAATCGCCCAAACGCATGTGAGTGCCTCGCGTTCAATGGTGCTATAGGGAGTCTCAGACAGCTTTAGCATTCTGGAAGAAAAAGCTATTGTGTGTTCCTTCCCAGATACTTATTGACCAAGGAATGCACCTAAGCCAGTAAGATTGGCATCCACCATGATGAAACATTTTGAATCATCTTGAAAAGCATGTAAGGCAGGTGCTTCAATCATACATTTTTTAATCTGATCAAACAAAGATGAAGCTTTTTCAGACCAGAGAAATTTTGACCCCTTACGAAGAGGGGCCCACAAAGGTTCAACAGTTTGAGCATAACCCTTAACAAGAAAATAATAATATTCTGCTAATCCCAAAAATGATCGAAGAGTATCTTTATCCTTCGGAGGAGCAGAATGGCTGATGGCCTTAATGAGGGATAACTTGGGTTTGATGCCCTCATGAGACAACATGTGACCTAGATAATCTAACTGTTGAGTACCAAACTGACATTTGACGGTTCTATTGGTCATACCTGCTTCTTCTAATTTACCTAAAACTCTAGACAAATTGTTTAAATGTGTTTCCCAACTATCTGCTCCGTCTTCTCAGACTGGTATTCTTGGTACCAGGAAAAGGAAGTTACCTCCCAAACTCAATGATTATGTTTTGTCATGAATTGTTGTTTAAGGCATGAGGTTTTCATTTACTGTTTTCTGACTTTTGTTTTCACATTTATTTTGCTTTCCCTCTTCTATCTTGTTCTTTGTGAAGAGGGAGAAGTTGTAGTGTATAGCTCCTTCGAGGATGCCTCGTGTTCTTGCATCCTTTGAGCAGGGTTCAACGATCGGGCCGCAAAGGATGCGTGCCAGGATTCTGCGAACGTTATTCAGTTGTCAGATATCCTGGTACGCTGCGGGAGAGCTCGGTCGTGGGTGCTGCAACATTTGAATCTTCTTCTACTTACCGATCTGCCTGTCGTCTCTTCCTTACCACATGCATCTCACCTACAACAGGTTACGACCAGCTGGCTCATAAATCAAGTACAACTGACAGAGTCATCAAGGACCTCACCTACCGTTCTAGACCAGCACGGGCAACTTCAATAGTAAATAAAGCACAAGTCACTTTAAATGTAAACATCATTGCACGAGAGTGCAGTGCGATTCAGGCATGAGTACGCAGTAGTGTGAGCCGCACTCTCTCTGTTCTACATCACCTTCCCCCTCAAAACAAAAAAATTGAAAACAAGCTGAGAAATTCTTAAAAATACGCATCAGGGAAATGTGAAAAACTAAAGTTAAACTGAACTCAAAGACTGTACTTTACATAACAAGGAGTACCACAACAAATCCATTACATAGTCCTTGAATTTTCCAGGTACCCCAACTTCTCGTGACCTAGTGCATACTACAGTGAACTGAGCCTCAGAACTGTTTGTGCCATCACAACCTCTGGTAAGTACATCATGACATGGAGCTGCATCCTCACTACTCTTTGTGGGTTGTACCCCTTGTGCCCAATCTAAATCCATACTAGCACCTTTCTTTTGGTCAATCATGCTGACTTGCTGATGCGATAGCCACACCAGATTCCACTTGTTCCAGCAGCCTATGTCTTCTAAAAAGACGGAACCCTTGCCAACTCTGTACACTTTTGATGGAGATGGAAAAAATCGACCCCCCCCCTGCTTTCTGACTATAACAAGTCTCTTAATAAGGACATAATTTCCAACCATAAAGCAAGTATCCGAGGTGTGATCATTGCCCCCAACTTGGATACTTTTTGCTTGTTTTGCCTTGACTGTTGGGAGGGCCTTTTCCTTTTCCATAACTCTTACATTTGTTTGCTTTATAGCGGGTTGATCCTTTAACCACGTGGGAAGCAAAGCGGAGTGCTCTCTTCTCCCTCTTAGCAACAAAAAAGGAGTGACCCCTGTGGTAAAATGCGGTGTAGTGTTGTACTCCCAAAACTTCTGCTTGAGAAATTGTTTCACATCCATACCGGCTGAAAGGGCAGTCTGCACACTTTTCTTTATTATCTCTATCCACTAAACCGTTAGATGACGGCGAGTATAAGGCAACCCGTAAGTGCTTGACATCATATTTGGACAATAATTTGATAAATTATTCTGACAGGAAATGTGACTGTGACGTTTCCCCGCGGGTCGCGAGGTCCCTACTCACCCCACCACGAACATCACCCCTCCTCTGCTCTCCCTTCCAGGACACAGAGAGGAAGTACCACTCTCCGCCTAAAACGCAAACTGGAACAACCACAACAGCGTCTGTGGCAACGGAACACCCAACTCTCTCTCAGTTTCGGGACCCAATCGGGAGAGAAGACTGACCGGAAGGACTTCCCCCTGACCCCGGAAGTCCCGCCTCCCTGCCGACGGCCGGACACAGAAAAGAAGGAAGACGAGAGTCAGCAGACGTCGGAGTATCGTGGCAGGAGATTTCGACTGGCGTGGAGACGGAAGGAGAAGACGGGAGCGGAGAAACTGAGGAGTGGTCGGAAGACTGGTGGAGTCCCACGGAGGTGGCTGAAGAGCGGCCGTAACTCGGAGGAGAGTTAGGGCGGAGTCCGTGAGTACCAGCTTCCTTCCTTTAGCACGCTAGGTGCATTGTGTACATAGTACGACCCCCCTCCCGTGTAATTACTCCCTCTTTCATAGACACGTCCACTTTAGTAATAAGACACCTTGTATATAGAGTACAGCACTGTGCACTGTACAGAGACAGCCCCACACGAACCCTCTCGACCACACTTTCTATTCCTCTACCTTCTTCGTCCTTCCCTACCCCTTCCTCACGGTCCTTTCTTCCTCCTGACTCCGGGTTACGGTGAACGGTATCTGGCGTCAAGCCCCAGTAAGACTAACAGCTCCTTTATTTTTCTCTTACTGCCCTCCGAGGAGCCTTCCCGGTTATCTACGGACATCTACACCCAAGACCCGGAACACCACTGGACCCCCTTAAACATCCGGAGGCGACCAAGGAAGACGACCCAGCCCTCAAGAAACCATATTTGTGTTCCCACTCTTATGATAATACTCTTTCGGTGTGCAATAAAATAACACTATTGCCCACTATATCCGGCCTCCTCGCCTGATTTTCCAGTCCGCCAACAGCCCACGATCACATCTGGTGTCAGAAGTGGGATCCCCTGGAGGCATGGAGGCCGTGATGAAGAGGATGGCCGAAACCCAGGAACAAATGGGTAAACTCATGGAGCAGTTCCTGAAGACCGCTGAGGACGATCGAGGCCAGCTCCACGATGTGCTGAAGGGACAGGGGGACACGCACGAGCAAGCCATGGGAAAATTGACTGACGTACTGGGACATCAGAGGCCCCTGACATCCCTGCCGTCCGTGGTTCTCCAGAAGTACGTGCCGGGGGAGGACCCGGATTTCTTCTTTACAAACTTTGAACGGCTAGCACAGGCCGCCTCATGGCCTGTCGACCGGTGGGGCCACTATCTAGGACCCTTGTTGACCGGCGACCTACAAGCCGCGTATCAACAGGCGAACATACAGGGCAACAATCCATACGCAGATATCAAGAAGTGTATCCTTGAACGGCTGGGCATAGACGAGGAAACGTACCGTGTAAAGCTCCACCAGGCCAAAGAAGGACCCCAAGAAACTCCCAGAGCCCTTTCGTTTTGGATCAAAGACTTGACCAATCGCTGGCTGAGACCTGATGCATCCACCAAGGAGGAGATCCTCGAGAAATGCCCGTCTTACCCTCGAAGCTGCTGTGGAAATCGCAAGTGCCTGTAGCCGCGCCCAGGAAGTGCAGCGAGGAAGAGAGGAGCACCCACATAAAGCGCATCCTTCCACGACCCTCCGGCCTCACCGTCCACCCCCACCACGAAGACCGGAGCCGACCCCCCTGTATCCCGCCCCTTTGTTGCCGCGACCTCCCAACCTGGGACCACAATGCTACAGCTGTGGGGGATTTGGACACATCGCTCGAGTGTACCCCCACAAGGAAGAGCCGATGGAGGTTGGCCTCGCCCGCAACTATGTATGCTCGATTCCTGGTGCAGCACCACCCCCGTTTCATTGTCCGGTGAACATTGATGGACAAACCCTCATGGCTCTGGCGGACACAGGGTGTCGACAGAGCGTACTCAGACCTCAGGACCTGAACCATCCTGTTAGTCCTCCGTCTGATATGGTCGCCATTCAATGCGTCCATGGCGATACGAAAAGATACCCCACCACCCAAGTACGTGTCCGACACCCTAAGGATCCCGGAACCACCCTCACCGTAGGTCTTGTGCCCGCCCTGCCAGAACAGGCCATACTGGGAAGCGACTATTCCGGCCTACCGGGTCTTCTGCAGGACACGACCGATTCCCTGACCCGATGGTGGGAAGAAGCGCCTTTTCCTCAGGGTCTCTCCGCCTCTGTGAAGGAACCCAAACCCCCGAAAACCAAGGCACAAAAGAAGAAGGAAAGGAGAGAGCACACCGGGGTCTTCCCCGTGGTCCCAGATGACCATCCCTGGCAGACCGACAGGGACTTCAGGGCAGCACAGCGAGAAGATCCTGCCCTACAGGAAGCGTGGGAAAGAGCATTAGACAACGAGGATCCCCTTACCGTAGGTCCCTACTTCTTCAAGAAACATGGGTTGTTGTTCCGCAAGGGAGGGGCCCAGCAAAAACCCCAACTCCTGATCCCCGGTCCCTTTCGAGAGAAGGTCCTGTTCCTTGCCCATAGCCACCTCCTGGGGGGTCACTTCGGCGACGAAAAAAACAGTCAGATGATCTTAGACAAGTTTTATTGGCCCGGGGTATACCAACACATTAAGACGTATTGCAGGGAGTGTCCAGTGTGTCAAAAACACAGCAGGTATAGACCCCCTAGGGTTCCCCTAAGGCCCCTTCCAGTTATCGATGTCCCGTTCAGCAGAGTAGGGATGGACATTATAGGGCCCCTGTTACCCTCCCGAAGCGGCTGCCGCTACGCCCTAGTCATCGTGGACTATGCCACGCGCTTCCCTGAAGCCCTGCCTCTACGCCAACCCACTACCCACAACATCGCCAAAGCCCTCATTTCTGTGTTCTCCAGGGTGGGTTTTCCCCGGGAGATCCTGACTGATCAGGGCACACCCTTTGTCTCGGCTCTGATGAGGCAGGTCTGCTCCCAGCTAGGGATCAAACAGATCAGAACCTCGGCATACCATCCGCAAACAGATGGGTTGGTAGAGAGATACAACGCCACGCTGAAACAGACATTAAAGAAATTGCTGGGGTTAGAAGCAAAAAGGTGGGAGGATATGCTGCCCCTTGCGTTGTTCGCTATACGTTGTGCTACACAGAGCAGCACTGGTTACTCGCCCTATGAATTATTGTATGGCCGACCCCCTCGAACCTTCTTGGATATGGCTCAAGAAGCATGGGAAGTAGAACCAGACCGTACGCGTCCTCTTCCCGAGTATATGGACAACCTAAAAACACATCTGTCCGTGATAAGGGACATCGTCCTTCAAAACCTAGAGAACGCACAAGACAAACAGAAAGGACAATATGATAAGGGTACAAAGCCACTGGCCTTTTCCGTTGGGGATTGGGTTCTTTTGATGATGCCGTCCTCGTACCAAAAACTCCTAGGGCAGTGGCAGGGCCCTTATGCCATCCTTCGCCAGGTAACCCCTGTCAACTACGAGTTAGACCTGGACCCCACACGTGGTACTACACAAATATACCACGTGAACCACCTAAAGAAATGGGAAGGCCCTCGTTCCGTCCTGTCTGGCTCTCTTCCTTGTGCTCCCCTCTCCTTTGACCCCCGTATTGACCCTGACTTACCCACACCACAGAGGCTTGAACTAAGGGGTGTCCTGTATCCGTTACGCCAGGTGTTTTCCTCCGCACCCGGACATACCACCATCACAGAACACGCCATACAAACGGTATCTGGGAAGGTGGTCCGGCAAAGACCCTATAGAGTCTCCGAAGCCCGCAGAGCAGTCATAAAAAGGGAAACGGAAAAGATGCTAGAGATGGGCATAATAGAACCCTCGGTGAGCGATTGGAACTCCCCGATTGTCCTTGTACCCAAACCTGACGGGTCTGTCAGGTTTTGTATTGACTTCCGTGAAGTCAACAAAATATCCTCCTTCGACACATATCCGTTGCCTCGCGTCGACGAGATGGTCGAACGCATAGGAAAGGCCCGGTATATCTCCACGCTGGACCTCTGTAAGGGGTATTGGCAGATCCCCCTCAGAGAGGAGGACAGGAAAAAGACGGCATTTTCTACCCCCGAAGGATTATACCAGTTCTTAGTCCTCCCTTTCGGCCTCCATGGCGCACCCGCTGCGTTCCAACGTGCAATGAACCACATATTAAGACCCCACACCTTGTATGCGGGCGCCTATCTGGACGATATCGTCATTTACAGTGATGACTGGAAACAACACCTGGAACACCTTTCCAAGGTCATCACTTCTCTAGGGTCTTATGGTTTCACAATAAACCCAGCCAAAACCACCCTAGCAGCCCAGACGGTTAAATATCTGGGTTATCTCCTGGGGGAGGGCCTGATCCGACCTCAGAAAAGCAAGTCCGAAGCTATCCGTTCCCTCCCTTTTCCTCAGACCAGGAGAGACCTTCGTGCGTTTCTGGGCCTCTTAAGCTATTATCGAAGGTTCGTACCGAACTTTTCACAAAGAGCAGCGCCGCTCACTGACCTGTTGAAAAAATCCTCCAAAACTGAGTCTGTCCTTCGGAATCCAACGCCTTTGTTGTGGCATGCCTTTACCGACTTGAAAAACGTCCTGACACCAAGTCCTGTGTTGGTGAGTCCTGATTACTCCCAACGCTTCCTGCTCCAGACAGATGCCTCGGAACAAGGACTAGGGGCAGTTTTATCCCAAAAAGACCCCCTGGGGAACGAGAAACCCATCCTCTACCTTAGTAGGAAGCTTTTCCCATGAGAAAAGAACTATGCCGTGGTGGAGAAAGAAGCCCTGGCTATCAAGTGGGCGGTAGAGAGCCTCCGTTACTACCTGGAGGGTCGGGACTTTACCATTTACACAGATCATGCTCCCCTGGAGTGGATGGCTCGGAATAAAGGACACAATGACCGAGTCCTCCGTTGGTTTCTGTCGCTCCAACCCTACCACTTCACAACAGTACATCGGAAAGGTGTGGACCAGGGCAATGCAGACTACCTCTCTCGCTACCCTATGTCCCCCCCCGTACAAGAAGGACAGCTAGGGGAAGGGAATGTGATGTTTCCCCGCGGGTCGCGAGGTCCCTACTCACCCCACCACGAACATCACCCCTCCTCTGCTCTCCCTTCCAGGACACAGTGAGGAAGTACCACTCTCCGCCTAAAACGCAAACCGGAACAACCACAACAGCGTCCGTGGCAACGGAACACCCAACTCTCTCTCAGTTTCGGGACCCAATCGGGAGAGAAGACGGACCGGAAGGACTTCCCCCTGACCCAGGAAGTCCCGCCTCCCTGCCGACGGCCGGACACAGAAAAGAAGGAAGACGAGAGTCAGCAGACGTCGGAGTATCGTGGCATGAGATTTCGACTGGCGTGGAGACGGAAGGAGAAGACGGGAGCGGAGAAACCGAGGAGTGGTCGGAAGACTGGTGGAGTCCCACGGAGGTGGCTGAAGAGCGGCCGTAACTCGGAGGAGAGTTACGGCGGAGTCCGTGAGTACCAGCTTCCTTCCTTTAGCACGCTAGGTGCATTGTGTACATAGTACGACCCGCCTCCCGTGTAATTACTCCCTCTTTCATAGACACGTCCACTTTAGTAATAAGACACCTTGTATATAGAGTACAGCACTGTGCACTGTACAGAGACAGTCCCACACGAACCCTCTCGACCACACTTTCTATTCCTCTACCTTCTCCGTCCTTCCCTACCCCTTCCTCACGGTCCTTTCTTCCTCCTGACTCCGGGTTACGGTGAACGGTATCTGGCGTCAAGCCCCAGTAAGACTAACGGCTCCTTTATTTTTCTCTTACTGCCCTCCGAGGAGCCTTCCCGGTTATCTACGGACGTCTACACCCAAGACCCGGAACACCACTGGACCCCCTTAAACATCCGGAGGCGACCAAGGAAGACGACCCAGCCCTCAAGAAACCATATTTGTGTTCCCACTCTTATGATAAGACTCTTTCGGTGTGCAATAAAATAACACTATTGCCCACTATTTCCGGCCTCCTCGCCTGATTTTCCAGTCCGCCGACAGCCCACGATCACAGTGACCAATTGTCCGTAACCAAGGACCTGGGTGACCCTTCAATGGAAAACACATGCTCCAATAATTTGATTGCTGTGTCAGTTGAGGGAGAGTTGACAAAAGAAAAGTATAACCATTTGGAGAAGTAATCAACCAGTTGAATGGCATATTTCGTCCCCTGGTAAAGAAACATATGGTCAGGAAAAGTCAAGACACAACTTTTCCCAAGCTGTATTAGGGAATGGAACTGTGGGCAATGATGTTTTGTTGATTTTTCAATGTTTATTCGGAAAGTAAGCACTTTGGAAATTTCCCAACAGACTGCTTCACTTGACTGTCTAAGGCAGGCCACCATTAGTGCTGCTTAATGCACATGCACGTCTTGGTGGTGCCTAAATGCCCCTGGTGTGGTTTGTAGATGATGAAACGCATTTTGAAGCGAGGAACATGCAAATAACCTCTTAATATTTATCCGTTGACTAGTGAAAGCTCTCTCACCACCCGGGCATATATCCTGGTAAAAATCTGACTTCAGACCAACCTTGAACAGTGTTTTCACCAACTTGTTTCAACTCTTCATCTTCTTAACATGCCTTTAACTACTCTTTAGCACTAAGTATGGGATCACCTTCTTGCATAATATGGGTGGCATCTATAGAGGCAACACATTCAATATCATCATTGTCACACTCTTTATCAACCTCGGGCAGTGGCGCCTGGGAAAGACAATCTGCCCGGAAGTTCTTACCATCTGACACATGACTGATGGTGAAAGTGTACTCGTGTAGTTTCGAAACTAGTCTTGTCAATCTCGCAGACACATTTTTACGTATACCCCTCTAAAAATGTAAACTAAGGGCTTGTGAGCAGTATGATGCTCGAACCACCGAACCGAGACGTACATTTTAAACTTTTGAACTGCCCAGATGCATGCCAGTATATTGTTTTTCAAACTTGCTGAGCGACCTTTGTCTCAAGACTGCCCCTAGGCCCTGAAGACTTGCATCTACAGTGGTTACAGAAGTGCAATCCTCCCTGAATGCGGAAAGCTCTGGCGCCTCCACGATTAAGTCCTTTACCTTGGCAAAAGCAGCTAATACCTACTCCAACCAAATTAATTTCGGTCCCTTCCTTAACAGATATCTGAGTGACTCTACTGCTAAAGCATACCCTGACACAAACCGTGCATACTATTCTGCTAGACTTAAGAAGGAGCGCACTGCATCACGCTCTGTGGGAGCACTTGCTTCTTTGATGGCCTTAACTAATGAAATTTTAGGTTAGATGCCAAAATCCGATATGGTATGTCCTAAATACTCTTTAACTATTTAGTGGCTAAATTATATTTGTCCCTTCTGACTGTCATTTCTCTGTACAACAGAATAGACAACACTTTATCTAGTGTGTGATTGTGCTCTTCTAAGGAATCTGCAAAGACAAGTATATTGGCCTGGTAAGCTTGCACCCATTTGAGATCCGCAAACAGGAAGTCCATGAGTTTCTGGAAGACACACTCAGATATTTATAAACAACAAAGGGCATGACAAAAGCTGTTAACTCCTGAGACGCCTTGTCTAAGGCAATCTGGTTGTAGGCCAACCTCAAATCGATAATGGAAAACCATCTTGCACTGCCTAAGTTAGCCAACATTTCTTGTATCTTGGGCAAGGGTTGACAGTCAACCAGAATGTTGTTATTCAAGGTTCTCAAATATGCACACAACCTGATCTCACCTGATTTATTTTGTGCAACCACAGTCGGAGCCACCCATTGTGATGATTCAACAGGTTCTATAATTGCCCTGAGGTCAAAGATTTTTAAGCATTTGTTTGAGCTCTTCCCTGACAGACAAAGGGACCTGTCCTACTTTGTGAAAAAATGGTTGAGCATTAGGTTTAATCCTAATGTGGTGAACAAAACTCTCGACAGTCCCAACCTGTTCACTGAACAGCTCCTTGTACTTAGACAGGATTGCCTCGACTGGTTCCTCCAGATTATATACCAAATTCTCAGACATATTGCCTGCATCCACAGGAGTGTTCAAACCAGGAACAAGGTACAGCCCTGTCTTAATAAGGTCCTTCCACCCAATGATGTCCTTACTTTTGATGGCGACATATACTTTGGTGTTAGTTTCCTTAACCAAGCACTGTACCTTTGTCATAAAGAAACCTAACATATCAATGAGCTTCTCACAAAATGCTTTAGGATTTATGTCTGGTAAAGTCAGTGCTTTCTCTCTACCCCACTTACCTTACAAAGTAGTGTCTCAGAGGATGGTAGTCGGCGAGCCAGAGTCTGGCATGACCTATAATGAAACATCAATAAGAGCGTCACAAGTGGAACTTTTTACAGGTATGCTAACCGTATTACACTCAATGGTCAGGACAACATTATTCATAGTATCTATACAAGAGTCATGTTCCACGTCAGCATTGCTGATGCGTTCAGGAGCTTTGCTACTCCTGCACACCACCTGAAAGTGCCCTACTTTTTTGCTAGACACTGAAGGACAACCAGCAAAGTTGCTTATATAGTTCTTTGATCCACATCTGTAACAGTATATTGGCGACCTCTTTGCATTTCATTTCTGTGCTCGTAGCCTTCCTTTGCTTTGTACTGCACACAGCGAGTCAACTTCTTGTTGTGGTATTTAAGACTTTTGAAGAAATTAAAACTCTCTATTCTTATTGCCAGGCCCAAACAAATTGGTCACAAATGAATGTGTCCAAATTCCGACCAAACTCGTGGCTGCCAAATTCCTGGGGGGGGGGGGGGTGCACATACTCCTCCACACCTTCCTCAGGGAGTTGTTTGTATTTTATGAAATGATGGCTCTCCAGCATGGTACTGGGATCCCTCTGCTAATTGTTTCCGCAACCTCTCAATTGCCTCTATGTATATATTTCATCGATCATCCCCAGATTGACCACTGATTTGGGTGGTAGATTGTCAAATATTTACTGGGCTGTCAGACCCAAACTAACATATAAAAGTGCAAATTTGTGTTCAGGGTTTAGCTACATGCATCGATGGCCACTAGATAATTCTCAAAAAAGTAAAACCACCTGGCTCACTTTATAGTCGTTTTGCCAAGTTGAGACAAGAAGGAAGGAGGCTATGTGATTTCTTGTGCTGCTGCCATGCTGAGTAAACACAGAATGAGGACCCTCCCCAAACAGCAATCTGTATAGGTGAAATAAATGGACCAAAGACAATGGGCCACCACACCAATAAAATGTAAAATTACCCTTCATGTGCCACTGCAGAAAATAGTAACAAAACTGTTTCTTTAAAGGAGAAAAGAAGCGCTTGAAAGGAAAGAGCAGAAAAACTAACTTTTTTCAGATTGTAGAAATTACAAAACACATTACCCGTAGCTGCTTAATAAATGTAAAATAAAGTCACCCGAGTACCTGCTCACTAGGGCACTGTGCAGCACGAGTGTGTGAAAGACGGATTACCAAAGACAACATGCGTTGTTAAAACTTGCTGAAAGTCCTTATACAGCAGTGTAGATTGTAGCGATTTAAGGAAGCAGGGTCCAATCCAAGATGGCTGCTGCATATGATGTCACACGCATCTCCTTGTCTGCGCGTGTGCCCGCAAGCTGTTTCCAGGCAATGACTTGTTGTACCCAAAATACATCCTTTTTGATCCGATTGCCCCTATTTTTAGACTAATACTGGTGGTATCTAACTCTGACTGTGCCCTGCTAACCAGGCCCAGGGCCAGTGCTCTGATTAAAAAGCATATGGTAATTAGGTGTAGTTAAAATGAGTACTGGCAACCTGCCTATAAGTCCCTAGTATATTGTTGGGTATGTTGGTTTAGAGGCCCAGCCAATTTAATGCACTTAAGTGTGCACTGCTGTATTGCCTGCTTTCATTTTAAAAGTCAACCCTGCTGTGAAAGCTGCATTTAAATTGAAATTATATGCAAATTCGACTTGGTATTTAAAGGTACTTCCAAAGTATGTAACTACCTTATTTTTACATCACCCCTAAGGTCTACTCTAGGTGTCCCCAGTGTAGGTTGCCATGTAAAAATAAGCAGGGACATTTTAAAAGATGTTTTATATGCCCTGATGAAGGAAAAACTGCCAATTTCATTTCCCCCATTTTAGCATTTTAGCTCCATAGGCTAAGGTGCGAATACTTTATTAAAGTTTAACGATTGACAGGAGTGAGGTAAAATAATATTTCAAGGACTCAAAAGATTGGTAATGATAAATCCAACACTTTCCACTGTTGGATTTATCATAACTAGTACAGAAAATAAGTTATAAAATATTTTTTTTTCTGTGAGCCAAAATCCATTTTTCCAGCAGCCACTCCTGATTTGCCAGACTGAGCCAAACTGCTTTGATGAGGTGATAACCTCTATCTCTATGCAGGCCACTTATCTGGAGATATACCACTGCATAGAACAGGCCAGGAAGGGAGCTGGGTAAACAAACTGATCTTCACAGAGAGCAGGACAGTAAGGCTGCAAGCCAGGCCTACCTCCTCTTCCTGTACCCCTCAACCAGATGGGAGCTCCAGGAATGGAATTTGCAGTAGGTCGGGAAGAGGAGTGTTCAGGGAAATGAGGTCCACCACTACTGGGTGAAAAGGTCATCACGGGAGCGCAAGTACTGAATCAAACAGCATTCATATTGATCTGTCTTTTACAAGGTGACATATGAGTTGTACGTGGGTTTCTGTTATTTTTGGGGGGATGGGAAGCAGACAATTATATTCTGGGTTTGCAGTCAAGCGGAATCTCTCTTGTCTTAAATGCTTGCTTCACCAGCACCCATTATGTCATTTAAGACAATCTGGGCCATATGTAGGTAGCCCATTTGCGATCGCAAATGCTGAAATTCGCAGAATTTCAGCATTTGCGATCGCAATTAGGGCAGAGTGCTATGTAGCACACAAAAAACCACATGCAAAATAAGGAATCGCAAAATTTGCGATTCCTTATTTTGCAATTGCATTTAAGGAATCGCAAATTGCGATTCCTTAAATGCAATGTAGGACACACCCAAGTTGTGCGAATTGTGGCTTAAGGAATCGCAAAATACCATCAACTTCAGGTTGGTGGTAAATTGCGATTTGTTTGCTAAATGCACTTTTTGGCATTTGTCAGAGTGCCATGTGGGTCACATACATGCCCTTAGGGCATGTATGTGGGCCACATGTGCACACATGTTAACTTCAGGGGTGCAACAGGGTGTCCTATTGACACTCTTGTAACCCTGAAATTGCATTCTCAATTTGCGATTCTCTAATTGAGAATCGCAAATTGAGAATGTCTTCCAATTCATTCCTATGGGCCTTCTAGCCCATAGGAATGAATGAGAAGGTATTCCTTATTTGCAAATCTCTAGTTGCGATTCGCAAATAAGGAATAATTGGGATTCGCAAAAAAATTTGCTAATTCTACCTACATTTCGTTTTGCAACTCTCTAATTGCGGTTCCCCAAAAATCGCGATTTGAGAATCGCAAAACAAAAATTACCTACATACGCCTCTTTTTCTGGACTTTCTTTTAATAACATGCATTGATGTGGTTCAGCGCTGGTGCAAAAGAGTCCAGAGAAACATACTTTTGCGCCCCTGTTTCAATTTTGAGAAAAAATGCACTCAATGTTCCTGAATGTAGATTAAGTATTGAAAGAGGAACCAGCACACAGCTTGTAGCGTAGCATGATTTCTGTCATGAATGCTCGCTTTCTAACATCCATTGTGTCGTTCAAGGCCATAATCTGGACATTGTTTAAATATCATGCATAGATTTGGTGCAGCCTGGGTAGGAAAGGGTCATGCTCCAAGAAATAATGCTTTTGTGCCCCGTTTCCCTTTTGAGGAAAAATGCGCTCACCATTCCTGAATGTAGGTTAAATATTGAAGGAGGAACCGGCATGCTGCTTGTAGTGTAATATCTGTTTTTCTAAAAAAGACATCGGTTATTATACTATAAAATAAGAATAATTGATTTCCAGTGTTATAGGTCTGTAAAAAAGCTGCATTTATCGTACCTTCCTTTTTCAGGCCTCTCTCTTCCTTGAGATTTCCACAACTACTGGTCATCACATGGATAGAGGTAAAAAACCTTTTTTATATGTAGCGATCTTGATCGTTAAATAGTTCAATTGTCTAAAAGATAAAAGGCTTCTTGTCTTAGTAAAGCTTTAATTTCCATATTTTATCTGCTCTCAAAATACTCTTTATTTAGGTTTTTGTGATACCATAAAAGAGATACATCGTAATGAAATGGAAAAAAACACAAAAAGTTACAATTTATCAAAAGTTAAAACCACTCAATAAAACGGTCAGGTTAAAACCATCTCATAGAAACAAATTTATAAAGTTACATCATTTACGATTCCTAATTTGATGCATTAGTGGCCATAAACAGTTAGCACCCAATGGCAATCATATTCTAATCTGTGTAATACATTCTCTAAAAGTGCTATGTTTCAGTTAATCTAGCTGGTTCATTTTGTACAGAGGTAATGCAGCTTCTTAAAAACCATGTACTCATTAAAAATCTTGATACAACAAAAACCAAGGGAGGGGCTGAGTTAGTTTGGAGGATCCTAGCTCCTGGTGATTTTTAGTACCCAAACACCTGCAAATAGGAGCCAACAATTTCGACCTAGGCCTGTTATAAACTGGGCATGAAAAAAATAAGTGGAGCACTGTTTCTTTTGCATGTCTTCAACTAGGACTAGGATTTAATATCAGATTACCTGTGTCCTGTTTGCAAAAAGTGATGAACCAGTGGAGCTAACAACATGTGGCATCTTATTCTGGATTTGTGTTGGCTGATACGATGGTGCACTAGTTTGACCAATATATGCTTTCTTGCAGGGGCATACAATACAGTATATTACATTATTAGCCCTACAGTTGGTAAATCCGTTGTGTTTAATCTCAGTTTTATTATAAAATCAGGCCGTTTCTTTCAATTGTTTTTTCATATGCAATACATATTTCACACTTATGATATCTGTGACTGGGGGCAAGCCAAGTAGATTCCTGAGGTTTTGTCCGAGTCTTTGTCTTTCTGTGTTTGAATGAACAAGTATATCCCTAATTTTCCTGTTTCTTTTTAGAGCACAAATTGGGGGTTCTTTGAAGTGTTCTAGAAATGAGACTATTTACCTGTTTTTTTATACATTTATTTTTATTTAAGCAGTGCTAGGACTAAATGTTGTGACACATACTAGTTGTTTCGATATTCTTTTCTACGTATGTACAAGGAGAGTTTCCCTTGTGGTGTGCCACGGCCTCTTCATTGCTCTTCAGTAGTTTGTATAGATATCCTCTTTTCTTCAGTTTAAAGACCAGTTAATTCGCATTCAGGAAAAAGTCATCTTTTCGGAACAGTTCCTTCAAATCCTTAAAAACTGGCGGTAAGGTAGATAGTCTTTGAGGTTCAGTTGGTGGTGACTTGAATAATGAAGAAAAGTGTTTCTGTCAGTATCATTTGTATATAAGGTGGTAAATATTTCATTCTTATAATGTTTTATGGTCAGATCCAAAAACTGTATTTCTTCTCTGCTCCATTTGGATGTAAACTTGATATCCAATGTTCTATTATTCAACCAGTTCACAAAGGTTGCAAGTATCTTCTCTCCAAATTATGAATATGTAATCTATGAATCGCTTCCAGGTAGTAATCATATTCTTAAATGGGCTTCTCATTGTAGATCCATTTGTCTTTGTATCTTTCCATACGCATTACTGCCATCTCAGGGGCGATGGGCTGTCCCCTTCATTGGAATGTAAAAGTTTATATTTAAATAGAAAACATCCCCCTTGAGGCATATTTTTGCCATTTATAATAGGAACTATGTGGGTACTTCATGTGGTCGTTGTCTTGTTCCCAGATAATGTTCCATTGCTTTGAGACCCGCTTCTTGTGGGATGCTAGTGTATAAATTCGTAATGTCAAGGGTTACAAAGAGGTCCATTTCTGAATGAAAGTTTATTTGATTAAGTTTATTTATCATGTATGTGGTATCGTTTAGATAACTAGGAATTTGGTTGATCAATGGTTTTAAGAAGATGTCCACATATTTTGCAACGGGTTCTAAAATGGAATTAACCCCTGAAATTATAGGTCGGCCAGGTGGTTTTTGTGGGTCTTTGTGGATCTTTGGTAAGATGTATAATACTGGAGTGCGCACATTTTTGTTTATCAAATGTTTTTTCTTTTTCTGTCAACCATCCCCCCGCTATGCCTTTCTCAATAAGTCTTTCTATCTCTTCCCTGATGGGGTTTGACGGATCTCCTTGTATTCTTCTGTAGTGGGACTCTTCCTGAAACTATTGAGAAATGTATTCTTCATAATTCATGCGATCCATGATGACGATTGCCCCGCCTTTATCAGTTGATTTTATAATTATTTCTTTATCTTTTTGGAGTCGCTCTAGAGGCAATTTTTCTTTCCACTTAGATTGTATTTGGTATATCTCTTTTTGGATTCTGTCAGGTCTAGTGCATGTAGAGTCACTTTTTCAAAAGTGACTATCCCATGTGGCATCTTTTTAGTCGGAGGGAAACAATCTGAAGGTTTCCTTAATGCTGAGAATCTGTTAAAGAATGTCATGTCATTTTCAGAGAAAAACACTTTCATCTCATTTTCTGGAAGAAATGTATTATTTCAGACTGGGTCTTAGCGCAATCAGGTCTTTCTGTAAGTACCAATGACATTCCTTTCGTTAAGACCCATTCTTCAATTTCATCTAATACTCTTTTAGACAAGTTGTAGATTGGTATTAGTTGTTGTTCCTCCATCTGTATACATGCCTCCTGGTCCTTATTTCTCCTGTTCCTTGTCTGGAATTTGTCCATCTGTGGCCTCTGCCCCACATTTATTACACAACCTGGAAAATCTATCATTTGATTTGTGTCTCACAATATGTGGCCATCTTGAGGTATTTGAAAGTGACAAGACTTTGAAGCTCAACAAGGGGTTTGATGGGTTTCTGATCCAACAAAGTGCTCAATTGGTTTGGTGGCAGGAGAATAAGGGGCGGAACGTGGTGCAGCACATCTGGGGGAAAATCTTATGCCTTAATTGCCTGTCGCCACAGCGACAGACACACCTTAAGAGAAAAAAAAGGTATCATAAGGCTAAAGAAAATCGACCCATATGTTTTTGCTTTGCTTGTGGCTGCTGAGTACATCTGCTCTCTAAACTGTTTCAGTTCCAGATAGTGGCAGTGTTTTGCCCTCCCTCGTCTTTTATCCCTTCTGCACATATGCTGTACATTCCCTCTTGCTTGATCTGATTGCCTTCGAGGACTCTCCTGGTTTGCTTTTG
Source organism: Lissotriton helveticus (assembly GCF_964261635.1). NCBI lineage: Eukaryota > Metazoa > Chordata > Amphibia > Caudata > Salamandridae > Lissotriton > Lissotriton helveticus. The sequence continues at coordinate 434,499,341 of NC_136072.1, read as the reverse complement.
CCTACTTGTGCACAACCAATTTTGTTTCCTTTCTCCTACTTTATAAGAAGATCCTACAGTATCGTCTTCGTCGCCATCCTCCTCAACATTCATAAGCTCTTAAAAGTGTGATTTCATTCTCTTGCATTCTGTGCTAATTTCCATTTTCTTAAATGACTATTTACTTTGCCTCACCTTTTTGTGTAAGATGCACCCTTTGTGGATTTCTGTAAAATGTTTTGATCATGGAGACTATAAATCATACGTTTTAATCATCAAGGCCCTTATTGCATAAACAATTTTGTATCATTGGTATTTGAATTTGTCCAAAATATTCACTGTATCACATAAACAGTTTTGTGTCATTTGTATTTGAGTTTGTTCCTGGTATTTGGCTGCCTTTATTGGTATTTGAATTTGATTATGCTATTTTAAATTGTTACACAAACGTTGTGTATTTAAAGCAGTTCTCAAAAATGAAAAATACAATACATAAGGTTAATATCAAAGACTGATGACAAATTAAAATAGCACCGACAGCATCTGGTCAATAAGATCACCATATTATAATACCACCGACAGAACTGTTCAAGCGATAAGGTCCAAGTTTCAGTATTTTTCCTACAATATTCTGCTAGAAAAAAATTCAAATTTGGACATTGTTTAATAAGTACTTGCTTTTAAAAAGTAACCGGACAGTCTGACAAGTCTCTTGACGGGACAAGAAAACATTGTTGAACAGCAAACCTGTTCGCATCTTGAAGAGTATCCTGCCTGAGCTGGACTATCGTCACAGTATTTAAATGGGGTGTTTGATTCACAACCACTGTGACAGCTTTTCAATTTGCATTAGCAAAGGTGAAGTAACATCTAATTTGTTAGCGCCTATTCAGGCTCAGCAAAGACGACGTTGCGTAATGGCTTCTGTGCTATTGAGGCTTTGTGCTGTCAGGACTGGGTCAAATCAAGGTTGGATGCTGACATGAAATCAAGAGTCAGAAATGCTGACCCTTAATCACAGGCGTTGCAGTCTGCAAGTCAGCATGGCCTGTGTGAATTCACCTTTCAGATTAGGTTGGCCACTTCTGACATACACGTCACCACTAGAAAGTTAATGACTGTCCTCTTCGTTGCTTGCAGTCTCTGGTTATAGGAAGACAGCCCGCAGGAGAGAAAGATGCCTGTAATGATGGTGTGTATACTTACCTGTGCAACATTATTCTGTGTGTTCACCTTTCTAAGTGGGTACATTTAAGTGGGTTGCTCTCTTTTGATCTGATTTTTCTTCACTTTTGATCAATTTATAAACTGCATGCTGAAATGGTAACGTATCTGAATCGGTGCAGTGGGGGCCAATTGGCACTCATTTTTGGTGCGCAGCATTTGTTGTTACTCATTACACTTTGATCCAGATCAAGAAAGTTAAAAACACACAAGGGGAAAGAAGGAAGAGAAAGACTGAAACAGTGACAAAGGGAGAAAGCTTGGAAGAAGAAGAACCTACAGGAGTGAGATAAAGGGGCAGGGCGTGTCTGGTGGTGGATTAAAGAGGCATTGTTGGACCCGTCTGCTTCTGAGAGTCCCCTCACCAATATGATTTCTTTTGTTCCCCTGAACCTCCCAAAATTTGCCGCTTTTTATTTGTCGACCAGGACCTTTTTTGTGTGTTGTTTCATGGGGCTAGGTGTTCCTTGACACCCAGTTGCTCACAAGGTTTCTGGCACCTATGTACAAGGCGCCTGGCGAAACCTGTGGACATGAAAACTGAGGTTGGCAACCTGTGTGTGTTTAACATTAAAATGGTGGACACATATTTCCCTCATGTGAGTGACTCCCATTGGAGCCTCCTTGAACCCTAACCTTTTGAGGTTTTGGCGCCCTTTCTGGTTGGCGCGCTTTCCTGACAGGAATTTCATAACTTTCCTCAGGTACACAAAATGGCTGCTCCAGAGCCCAGTACAATGGCTCTGAGTGACCAAAAGACACCTCAAAAGTGCCATGCTATTGACACAGCCAGGGAAGGTTCTAGAACCTTCTGGCTCGTGCCAGTGCCTCAGGGCACTGGCTATATAAAGCCCAGTCTCTGGCGGCCATTTTAGATGTAATTCAGATTCCAGACTTGACACCAGAGTGACACCTGCCCTGCTGACCCCTGAGGTGGCTGAGAGCACAGGCAGTAGAGTGGCAAGGGTTAATAGCCTGATTCCTGACTGGCGTTCCAGTCAGGCGTGTTCCAGTAACCTTGCGCCTACAGCGCCTGCCCAGTTAGTGCCTCATTGCCCCAAAAGACCAAGTTTATGTGCCTCCCCGCCCCCCCCCGGTGGCGAAGTCGTGAAGAAAAGGCGAGTCGCGACCTTCCACAGTGCCCCCTTCGTGAATAGCGCCTATCGCGTGGGACTCGGACGTCTCCGAGCCCCACCGGCGTTGCGCGCTTCCTGGTTGTGCAGTGATCGAAGGTGAGGTGGTGCGCCGGGGCGGGGAGAGGCCGGCCTTCATTGGGCGGGATTAGCGTCCCTGCCCTTTCCCAGAGACCTGGGAAACTGTTGCCGTGGGCGGGACCAGCCCCCGTATGAGGAAGTCGGAGGGAGGTCCGTGAAGCCCCTGAGAACCCTGATGCTGGCGTAGGAAGTGCTGTGCCCCGACTGAATCGCTATTCGATTGCAGCCGTAGTGAGGTGGGTCGTTTCCCCTGGAGGGGTGCCGCGTTATCAAGGAACTGTGCACCGGCGTTGATTTGAGCGAGCGCTGAGACTGAGTGACCCCGCTGGCAGCCGTTCGTTCGTCTACTGACTTCGAACTGTGCTACCCTGGTGCCTGCGATATTGCCGTAGGCTCAAGTAAACCACACCGGCAAGCGGACATCCTTCCTCGGTGGCAGCGGAGGGCCAAATGTCATATTTACCGTGTTTCCTTGTCTTTAGGTACACGCGCATGGGCCCCGCGTGAACATAAAAGAGTCCCCAGTGCACCGTGAATCCAGAGAAGCCCGCACGCATTCCCCATGATTCCACAAGTACTGTTATCCTTTTCAAAGTGGGTTTATCTTGCAAATGTAAACTTCCTGATTTATTTCATTGGTGGCAGCGATACCAGAATGAAAATGTGGTTATGCATTTAATTGAACCAGGCTTTATTATTCCATGTATTGGTGATATATAAACCTGATATGCATTTTATTTATTGATAGAGCTATTCCTAATATTTATGCAACACCAGTGTTCCTGAAGTCCTATTTACTGTATTTATTCTCAACCTGAATCCCAGAGTGCTGTAACAAATGAAATGTGAATGTGCTTCCCCAATTGATCCCCATTTACAGCAGAGAACTTTTATATAAAGGAATCGTATTTTTCTACAACAGTGGTGTGGTGTCCTTCTTTTTGGTGTGACTGTGCGGGGGTTTATTATTGGGTCAGGGCCAGCTTAGCACTACAGCCTTCACTGCCTTGACACTTGAGCCAAGCTACCCCCTTTGTGCTGGGCTTGCCCATCGCAGGTCCAACAGGCATAAAGTGGAATTAAGATTACGCAGCCTTGGTATTTGGCACCACAACAAGCAAAAGTGACGACCACAGACTTCTGAGCAAAACATTGGGCTCTGGCACTTATTCTTTTTCAAATTCAGCACTGATCTGAATAAAAGACTTGAAGGTTTTATGTTTTGCATTCTCCCATGGTATCAACAAATGCCTCCCTTTCTCGTTATTGTTTATTTTCGTAGTCTGAACACATAAATTGAGTGCATGTGTTTATTTCAGGTGTAGGGTTATCCGCCCCAACAACTGTTTGAAGTCTGTGTGATGAAAGCGAGTGCAACAGATACGCTGTTTTGGAGATTAGTGTTTGAGCCACAGTTGGGAGGCCCGTGAGCAAGCTTAGCAGTGATACTGTGGCCAGGAAGTACTAGGGAAACTGGTGTGTCTGGGGCCTAGTGCAGTATGATTGACAATGTATGTAACACTTCAGTTAGTGAGTTTCAGCTCGGATGTGGCTGGTGAGAATGTGCATGCAAGGTTTGTGCAAGTTTGCACAGTTTCAATTTACCATCAGCTACAGAGCTTGGGGCGTCCAGGCCCTTTATTCCACTAGGCATTTCCTCAGCAGGCTGGAACCTTTGTGGGCCGGTTTTGAAAGCTCAAGACTGCTCCTGGTGCCTCCGTCACTTTACCCAGCTCATCTAGATTAATTACAGTGAGCACTGGGAGGCTTCAAGTGAGACAAAGTGAGGGAGGGGGAAGGTGCAGAGAAAGGGATCCGAGAGGTAAAAGATAGAGAGGAGAGAAATTGAAAGAATGGATGAAAAAAGAGAGATAGCACGAGGAGATGAAGAGAGCAGTGCTGGTTTGAAATTTTTTGCCAGGCTGCTTGTGGTTTCCCAATCCCGCCCGAGATAGCTAAGAGTGCAGTGCTTATGGGGAGCTGCCTGCGTGGCTGCAGTGTGAGGACTTTACCTTGTTAAGCCAAACAATTTTAGAAGAAGGCAGAGAAGATCTTGTGCCGAGACCACATGTCTTTTCCTGGAAGATAGACCTGACCCATGCACAACAAAAACTTGGATAATCTGGTACTAGGCCAAGTCCTAGTCACCATTCTACAGATTTCCTGTGAGCTTCCATGTCAGAGCCTGTCCTCAACAGGTGAAAGGCACTGATAATAGAGAGGAGCTGCTGGAACCCAGAAACCCTGATTCCTGTGCATGTAGTGTATGGCTGACATCATTCAAGTCCCTGCTGTAGGGTTACCAAAAGAGGTGGGTCAGTTTCAGATCCTGGATAGGATACTGATTCTCTGATAGGTGGTTGAACCTTCCTATTGCCACTGACAGAAACCTTATTCTTTCTCAGGTGAAAATTCTAAGTATAGTGCATTATCTAAGTGAACAAGTGGGGTATTTTAAGTGGGTTGACCAGACACCTGTCAACATATTCTTGTGAGAACCTCCCTGTATGTCGTGTGACCTCCCCAGAGTATGTGTAAGGCACTTATGGCTACTTACCGCCAGATAGAGAGGAGGTGCCGCAGTCAATAGTGAGAGATAGTAGTTATGCTACCTCACGTGTGTTTGTAATTGTACGTTTTCCCAGAATGAGGGTATATGTTTACATGGCTTTCCAAATAGCTGTATTTTGCAGATAAGCTATATTCCTAATTTCCTCAGGCAAGCATTATGCAAATAAATGCCCCCGGATTTGGACCAGCCTATACTCTGCGTTGTATTAAAACCGCTCATTAAAAGGATTTCCTTGCCCTGCTAACCAATATAGAGGCTCTAATGGTATTCATGTTTAATAGTGGCTCTTGTTCCTAAAATGAAGGTAACACACTGGATCAGGGATGTGGAACTGCTGCCAGTGCTTAAATTGGGACGGTGGTTGCAGGTCAGGCCCACATTCACTATTTGTTTGTGGACTGGCACTTAATTTTATGGCACGACACGGAGGCCATATTATGCAAATCTCCTTTATTACCACAGCTCAGTAGCAACAATTTAAGAACATGGAACTTCAATCAACATTCTAAAGAAAGTATAAAGTCCCTTGGAGAACATTCCACATCCTTCTTTGTTGCTGCTGCTCAGAAAGATAAGTATATCTCCAACATCTTTCGATATACTTTTTATGTATAATATTTGTATGTATGCCAATACCTTGTCATCTCTATTGGGAACTTGGTAGAGTAGCTTGGTATGTGTCTCTGGTGTGACCCACGCCTTTTATTAATGCCTCAGGTTATCGTTTTTTCAAATATAACTCTAATCTCTCCTCTGACTTATGTACACTCGTTACTGATGTGTGTTTACCGTGTTGAGACACCCTCGCTTTAGCCTCCGGTTCTATTTCGGACCGGACTTTAGGACTTGTATACTTTCAAATCGAGCGCGCGAACATCGCGTTTAAACGCTCATACCTTCAAGCGTTCGTCCAACGCTCACCTCCTGACAACTTCGGGGCCGCTTCTGCCTCCACGAAGCTCCCGGTATACAGGCGGCTGCCTTCCGTGTATTTGGGCAGCTTCCCCGGCCCCCTGGGCGTGTAACAACACTCGGGGAGGGCTGGGTTAGAGGAATTCACTCTACCAGCGGCCCACGCACGCCGTTTACGTGTGTGGCGGCCCTTTTGGGAAATTGGGCACTTCCCATTATTCAATATTAGGCAGACATTTTAGGTCTTTGGGATCACGCAAAGTCGGTAATCCCACAAACAAGATGACAGTTGGCTTATTTCTCCTCGGGGATAGTGCGAAGTTGTAGCGTTTTTGATTCCTGGGCGATATTTCACTGCCAAAACTCGATTCCACCATAACAAAGTTCTAGTGTTGGGGAATAGATTTTATTTTGAACACCATAACCTCTCGACAGTATTTGAAGTAGGTTTTAGGATGTCTGAACCTCAATCTAACATTGAGGGACATCTAGAGGAGCTGGTCAGTAAAGCCTTCCAAAAGGTCCTTGGCTCAATTGATGACACAATTAATAAAAAGCTAGAGTTATTGGTATCCCCGCGCCCTTCTACAAGCAGCTATCAATCGGGAGCAATTAAGGCTCCAAAGAAACGGGCACTTGGAGGAAAGGAGCGCAAAGACTGTAAGAAGAGTAACCCCTCCTCTGCCCCTTCTCGCCCTCGTGGCGGTGACAAAAATGGTGCCTCGTGCACCCCATGTGGGCAAGGTGAAGGCCCAGAGCCCCCTATTGATATTCCTAGTGATACTAGCTCGGACCCGGAAATCAGTTTATCATATTCCTCTGATTTTAATACTGAGGAAGAGGCGCGATGAAGGGAAACGGGGTGCTCAGAGGGGGCATCCAAGGTCCAAGATAAAAGCAAGGGTCCTTTGGACCATTTTGTAAACCTTATGTTTGACCCCATGATGATTAAACACCCTTTGTCCCCGGAATGGACACCCTCTCAGCATGTAGGAGATTACCTCTCCTTCTGGTTAAGAAGGGAGATACCCCAAGAGGTCAGAGCTAGGCTTCGCTCTGAATGTCCCAGACCCTCCCTCCCTAACAAGATAGCTGCGAAACCTGAGCTTGACCTCAAAGTGATAGGCTTCATATCCAAGACTTCACGAGACCCAAAAAAAGGCGTAGACAAGGGCTTGAGATCCTGTCAGGACCGCCTCCTCGACACGGTGGGCCCTATTACAAAGATTTTTGAGATGGCGGAGTCAGCTTATCTAGAGGACCGCCAGGTCGACCCAAAGGAGCTTAGGGAGTGGGTCCAAAGGGCCATATGCATTATCGGGAATGCTAATACAGCCTTGTCCATAGAAAGGAGGAAAGGGGTCCTATTTAAGATCGATCCCAAGTTGATCGAATTGGCAAAGAATGATGGTGGTCAGAATACTCAGGGCTTCCTCTTCGGTGAGGAGTTTATTTTTTTTTTATATATATATTTTTATTATTAGAAGAAAAAACAAGATGAAATGGTATACATATCGGGTATCATACAAAGGGTACATTACAACGGTGAGTAGGCGAACAAGCCATCGAGGCACAAGTCAATGAGAGGAATACAAGACATAAACATTAGCAGGTATGTAGTAGGAGAAAAAAACAGCACAATCACAACCCCGTTAAGCTAAGGCCTACGAGGCCCATTCACCCACAAATCAGAACAGGTAAGACCAAAGTAGACACCCAGATACGAGAAAAAGATCGATTCAGGATAAGCAACCCACCTCTCGTAAAAGAAGAAGGAAGAAAAAGGCCATAGAACTAAATAAGGACAAAAACAACCCCCCCCCCAATCCCCCCACCCTGCACCCCTGCAATGGCTACGGCCTGACCCCACTAGCAGCGTGCCTGTCGCCCAACTAACTAAATCCTAAAACAAGGAAAAGAGTGGAGGAGGAGATGTCATACAGGCTCCCGGTCTCCCCTACCCCCTGCCATAAGCAAACGACGCCAGAATATAGTCAAAACATTGAAAAAGAGCAATTAAATGTAAATGTAAATGTATAGGCATTTATATAGCGCACTACTTACCCGTAGGGTCCCAAGGCGCTTCGACCGCTGCGAAACCCTTCCTGGCTTCCCTGAGAGATGGTCCCTTAATGGGTATCTCCAGGGTGAGACCAGGCATCCCCGGCGGTCTGGTGGGGCCGTTAGTGAAGATGAGGCAAGCTAATGCCCAGAGTTGCCGAGTGTGAACGCTGATCAGAGTGGGCACCGAGGCGAGAGAATTATCGAGTCCGCTGACCCTGGTCCAGAAACCTGCCGCGCCGGGAATCGAACCCTGGTCCCAGGCCGTCCTCTGCTCTCGGGTCTGCCGCCTCTAACCAGTGAGCCACACTACTTCACAATTACAAGCCAAACAAACCGGGGAAGTTTATAAAAACCGCCCGACGCCCGCATCGTTATAGACTGCAAGTCCTGCATCCAATGAAGCCGTTATATCAAACCCAGACAATCAAACTCATCCCTGGCCCTTCCGATCTTTCGTGCGAGCTCTCACCACTAGAACCGCCATGTTGACAGGGGAAGTAAAGCGTTCAAGAAAGTCAAAATCAGGATAGTAGGATCGAGACCAAAGTTCCAGTGCACCAAGTCCGCAAATCAAACAAAAATACCCTTCCACCGACCGTAAGTCTCGTGAACGTAGTAGAACCAGCTGGGAGGAGAAAAATGGGAAGTCAATCCGGTATGCACTGAGAGCGTTCTTCAGGAATAGAAGATCAGTTGTGTCCATCTTGGGCGATAGCGGCATTGAAAATGATGAAATGTTGGTAGTTCCGCGCTCGCAAGCTGTTGTTCGTGAGCTGACAATATACACCAGTCCTGGTTTCCGCATGGGGCCCTCTGTTTCAAGCGAGACCCGCTGCACGGGTAACACAACGCGTTTCGAATCTAGCAAAGGGTCGGAGTCCGGTATCAAACAAATAGCCTCAGCTGTTACGACCATTTTGTGGATGATGGCGGTGATCCGCGAATGAAGCGCCCCAATGGCGGCCATTGCGGTTTTCAGCGACGGCGTAGACTCCGCCCGCTCCATCTCCTCTCACGAAGCGACAGATCAGATCATTAACCCCGGAGGCCGACTACTCCGGGGAAACAGGCACAGGCGGAGCGGACGGTAACGGTGGGCGACCAGTCGATCTCGTGATCTCTACCCCGTCGCCGCCAGCGAGGATCCGGACCCTTCGACCCCGGGGGCCCAGCAGGGCCTTCGGGCAACGGACCCCCGTCCACAGCCACAGATGCGTCTTGCCGCCGGACACTTAGCGCCAGTCGGACCACAGGACCACCATCCAACCTGGTCAGGATATTCTCCACTTCGAAGGACCGGACTCCGCCCAAGTCTCGCGGCCGATGTTGTTCAACTCCAACCCGGATGGGTCAGAAATCAAGGCCCCGGCTTCCACGCTGGGTTAGGCCGAAAATGAAATACGGCATAACTTCATCAATGGAGGCGATAAAATGTTCGGGATTGCACCTTTAGAATCAGCAGCGGTTCAGCCACACGGGAGTCTGGTGCGAATTCAGGATTAGTATCAGGATTTATCAGCTACCGGCGGAGGTCGGCGGAGCCGGGAGCTTACGCGGCCATCTTGGTTGCAAGCGTAGCTCCTCCTCCGGTGAGGAGTTTATTAAAGATATGGCCAGGTATGTTGGCGCATTTAGTTCTATACAGAAATCCCAGAAAGATATTAAAAAAGTGTTCCAAGATCGTGTTTTTACATGGGCCTGGAGAATGCGGGGTCGTTTCCCCGGCCGTGGAAACTCAAATACGAGACCCTTCATGTCCCGTGGAGGCGGGAGATTCGGCAACAACTCAGGTGGCTTCAGTCAGTTCTACCCCCAGAGACAGAGGACCCGTGGTCATCCCTTCCGAGGCGAACGTAGACAACGCTCTTTTTCAAAAGGTAAGAACTTCGTCAGACCCTTCAGATATCCCTCCAAGGGTGGGGGGGAGACTACTCCAATTCCCTGGGATCTGGAATCTGGTGACCAAAGATTCCTGGGTTCTCAATACAGATAAGGGCTACGGAATAGATTTTATCGACACTCCTCTCCAGACAAGATCCCCCCTCGAGAGATCACTTTCTCTACCAAGCACAGGGCACTGGTATCTGTAGAGGTTCAAGAACTTCTAAAAAAAGGTGCGATCATCGAAAGTACTCGTGTAGGCTTCCTCAGCAATATATTCCTTGTAGAAAAGAAAAACAAGGAACAAAGACCAGTCATAAACGTAAAAGGACTTAACCAATGGGTGGTCTACCAACATTTAAAAATGGAGGGAATACACCTCCTAAGAGACGTCTTGAAGAAAGGGGACTGGTTGCCAAGACTGGACCTCAAAGACGCTTACCTAACAATACCAATCTGGAAACCTCATCAGAAGTTTCTTCAATTCACATGGGAGAGCGCCTGTATCAGTTTTGCAGCCTTCCTTTTGGTCTATCTTCCGCCCCTAAGTGCTTCACCAAGGTACTCCAACCCGTTACCGCTTGGCTAAGACAAAGGGGAGTGAGACTGATCATTTATCTCGACGATATCCTCCTAATGGCCCAATCGAGGGAGACCGTCTTACTTCACACGGATCTCACGATACGCCTCTTACAGCACTTGGGCTTCATTATAAATATGAAAAAGTCGTGCATAGTTCCATCCCAACAAACACAGTTTCTGGGTTTCTTCATAGACACTGTGAAGACAGAACTACGTCTTCCCAGCGACAAAGTAAGGAAAGTGAGGAAAGAACTCAGAAAACTACTGATTCTGAAGAACTTTCCCCTGAGGTCCCTAGCAAAGATTCTGGGCCTTCTTTCATCCACGATTCAAGCGATCTTCCCGGGCCCGTTACACTACCGGGCACTTCAAAGATTAAAGGCAGGATCCTTGTGATCCAACCAATCCTACTCCCAGTTGATCTCTCTAGACCAGGAGTCGAGAATCAAAATCCTTTGGTGGTTGAAAAATGTGGAGGCATGGAACGGGAGAGCCTTTTTTGGGGAGGAACCGGATCTGATAATAGAATCAGATGCGAGTTTAGAAGGATGGGGAGCGAGATGTGGGAACTCGTCAACAGGGGGTCTTTGAACTCGGCAAGAGAAGGAATTGCATATCAACTGCTTGGAATTACTAGCAGGTTCATTTGCGATTCGTTGTTTCACTCAGAATTCAACGAAATGCTGTGTAACTATACGAATGGACAATGTGTCCGCAGTTCGTTATGTCAGCAAACTAGGAGGACCTCATTCCAAAGATCTAACAGACTTAGCGAAGGGCCTGTGGGGCTATTGCTTGAGCAGAGGTATTTCAGTTGTTGCGGAACACATTCCTGGGTTGAAGAACGAGGTAGCAGACTGGTACTCGAGAAATTTCAGAGACTCCAACAATTGTAGACTGAACAGGCATGTATTCTTAGCCATCCAATCCAGATGGGGACCCTTCAGAACAGACCTGTTTGCGGACCGTCTGAATACTCACCTGAAGGACTTCTTCAGTTGGAGGCCAGACCCTCAAGCTCTGAAGGTAGATACCTTTCTTCAAGACTGGAGGGGACTAGCGCCTTATGCGTTCCCCCCTTTTGCAATGCTTCCTCGTCTTCTCCTTCATGCTCGACGTTACAAACAGAGCATGGTCGTGATAACTCCACTTTGGAGATCTCAGGCTTGGTTCCCAATCATCTTAGAAATGAGCGTAGATTTTCCCATCTTGATCCCTTCTTTCAAGGAGATACTTCTAGATCCAGAGGGTCACATACACCCCCTTGTAGAGCAGGGCCTTCTAACTCTGACGGCATGGAAGATTTCAGGAGACAATGGAGAATCCCTGGGCTTTCGTCAAATGCTTTCAGACTCATTTCTGAATCATGGGCATCTGGGACAAGAAAGGCTTATAGACTGGCATGGAACAAATGGGTTCGCTGGTGCATTCAACGATGTTACGATCCCATTTCAACTGATCTAGTCAATGTTATTAATTACCTTTCAGATCTTTTTACTTCCGGTTTGTCTTACAGAACTGTTAACATTTACAGATCCGCGATCTCAGCTGGTCATTCTTTAATTAACGGAATCTCAGTTGGCCAAAGCCTTCTAACTAAAAAGATTATGAGAAGCATGAGGGTTTTAAACCCTCCTTGTCCCAAATAGTCCACTCTGTGGGACGTTACCCTTGTTCTTCGCACTTTATCATCTTGGGGAGACAATTCTTCCCTTTCTCTTAAACGCATTTCTTTTAAACTTACTGTCTTATTATGTCTAGTATCTTTTAGGAGAACTTCGGACGTTAGGGCTTTAGATATTTCGAGCAGGGCTTTTCAACCCGAAGGGATTTGCGTTTACCTCAAGAAAAGAACAAAGACTTTATCCTCCTCTATATTTTACCCCTTCTTTCCTGGGAATGAAAGACTTTGTGTGGTCAAGTGTTTGAAAGAATATGAAAAAAAAAACAAATTCTTTAGATTGAACGAATCCCAACTGCTAATTTCATATAGATCTCCTCATAGAGGAGTCTCCTCTCCAACTTTAGCTAGATGGGTAAAGAACGTCATGCATGAAAGTGGTGTGGATGTATCTATTTTTGGTGCTCATTCCATCAGGGGTGCTTCGGCTTCAAAGGCCTTCTGCCTGGGAGGGGCATTACAGGATATCCTTAGGGTTGCAGATCGGTCTAATGATAGTATGTTTAAAGCTTGTTACTTCAGACCAATCCCTAATGTGATTGATAATGTTCTTAATGCACTTTAAACTTGCATAATGTGGCCTCCGTGTTGTGCCATAAAATTTAGATTTTTCACAGCCTACTGGGCTGAAAATCTGGATTTTTTTAAGGACACGGAGGCTAATATTATCCCTCCTCTTTGAATTAAGCCCTCCCTTCATTGGTATTGATTTTACGATATATTATTCTTTTTCTTTCAGAATAAGATTGTGTCTCTCTTCCGGACCTCATTGTGGATGTTTGCCTTCAGTTTTTTCTCATTTCTATCTTCTCCACGATGATCTTTCTTCGCAGTTCAACAAGAAGGATGATGGCTGGTCTCCAAGGGACTTTATACTTTCTTTAGAATGTTGATTGAAGTTCCATGTTCTTCAATTGTTGCTACTGAGCTGTGGTGATAAAGGAGATTTGCATAATATTAGCCTCCATGTCCTTAACAAAATCCAGATTTTCTGCCCAGCAGGCTGTGAAAAATCTAAATTATTCTTCAACAGACTTTGATCCGGAGCAAGAGAGAGAAAACACCTGTGGAAAAAGAAAGAGGAAGATGGAACAACAGCATCAAAGGGAGAAAGCGGGAATGAAAAAAAACTGTTACTGTGAGATAAAGTGACAGGAAGGGTCTGGTGGTGGATTAAAGAGGCATGAAGTGGACTCCAGACTACACAAACTTGACATTCAGCACCCCGACCTTCAATAGTGCTGGCCACCGTTTTCTGGGCAAGACTTTGGCCCCCTGCACTTATTCTGCAACAAAGTATGCGCTGTAGTCCATGCTTTGCTACATATATGCTATTATGCCAGATACAGTGAAGATATTTTAGAGCATTTGGGCAAGAAGTGAATATGAAGGCCACATTGGATAATGTTTCATTTTTATTTTGTATTTACACATATTTAGAGGCGGTTAGCCTTCTTCAAGCAGTGCTGTACATAGCTGGAACACAAGGAGATAATGGACTGAGCGCTGAAACTTTTCAGACACTCACCCCCAGTCACAGATCTGGGTTGACTCCACCATCTTTCTCTAGCTCACTTCGCCACCTCAGTTCAGACCCAACTATATGCAAATCAGTCTTGACCCTGTGCCTCATGGGAACAGCCCATCCTGAACTACCAAGCCAAGTCTTCCCTGAACCGGAAACAAGAATCCTGGGTATCACCCGGGCAAGCTTGAATCCATTGGCAAAGTGAGCAACGGACCCATGCCTGGGCATACCCTTCCAACTTAGAGTGAACAAAGCAAACATAAGGAGATGATGGACGGAGCACTGAAACATTTCAGACACTCACCCCCAGTCACAGATCTGGGTTGAATCCATCATCATTCTTTAGCTCACTTTGCCACCTCAGTGTCATGCTTGCAGTCCTCGTAGGCATTATCCCCGTTCCGTCTACAAGCGCACCTCTTCCCGGGCCTATATATAGCCCAAGGCTGGCGCAGAACGCTGCTTTGCATTCTAGCGTTTGTCTATCCTTTGTATTTCCTGATTCCGTCGTCACTGTTGCCTGACTTCCGGTTTACCCCGGCGCGTTGTCTGTGCTAGACTCGCGCTCCGTGCTCTTCTACTTACTCGGCGTTTCTGCTGAGTTCCTGGATGGTTTTTTCCTTCGTTTTCATCCCCGTTCATTTGTCCCGCGTCTGAAGTTAAGACGCGACCTCCGGAGCCCCCTTCCTTTCTCCCAGTGATCCGCTTGACAGCCGAAGTTGCTCCCGCTGTCCGGCCGGTCACGTCCCCCTTTTTTGGGCAGTTCTTCCCTCCTCCGTGTTCCGCCCTCCGACCGGAGCTGTCTTCCGTCGGCTGACCAGACACAGTTCTCCACTGCCCGACATTTCGTTTCGGGGCTCTGTTTTGCATACTTATTTACGTGTGGGCTGGTTGTGGAACTTGCGAGGATTCTTCTGAAGGACCTTTGGAGTGGTTTATGGCACATCGCTTCTGAATCCCGGTAACAGTGCGTAGCGCTGCTTATATACTTGTATAAAATACTGTTCTACACGAGATAATGTACCATTAAGAAATGTACCTCTTTCCTGGCAGATATTCTTCCTGTATGGATTGCTACCTTTTTGTGCCAATATTCACAAGAGCGTTACCACCTTGATTCCATTATTCACAAGGACATAGGGTGGGTGAGATTGTTGCACATTTCATATTTAAGTTTCCAATTTTAGAGATCAGATAAGTTGTATTACTGATAACATTTCTTTCCCAGATTGTAGAAGTGACTCGAGTTCCTGCACCTCATCCCCCAAGGGAACAGTCCTGTAAGGAAGCAAGGTATACACATAGCATTAGAACTATTAGAATAGTAATGTCTGCGTGATTTCCGGTTATTAACACCTTCCTTCCTCTACAGCTCTCCACATTGCTACCTGTCCACGAAGAAGTTCCATAGCCAAGATTTCTACCCCTCTTTCCTTGTTTTGTTTCCCTTCTTTCCCTTTGCGTGCCATTTGTGCTCTAGTGTCTGATAGAGGCAAGAGGCTGTAGGGGAAGGTTGAGGACTTTTCTACGGATTCCTGACGCTCCTGCGGAACGGGCCTGGTGAACCATTACACTCAGTTCAGACCCAGCTATATGCAAATCAGTCTTGACCCTGTGGCTCATGGGAACAGTCCATCCCGAACTGACATGCCAACTCTTCCCTGAACCGGAAACAAGCATCCTGGTACCGGTTTCTGGGTAACACCCTTCATCAGCCAGGCTAGCTTGAATCCAGTGGCAAAGTGAGCAAGGGACCCACTTCTGGGCATACCCTGCCAACTTAGGGCGAACAAAGCAAACACAAGGAGATGATGGACAGAGCGCTGACACTTTTCAGACACTCACCCCCAGTCACAGATCTGGGTTGAATCCATCATCATTCTTTAGCTCACTTCGCCACCTCAGTTCAGACCCAGCCTCATGGGAACATTCCAGCCCGAACTGCCAAGCCAATTCTTCCCTGACCGGAAACAAGCATCCTGGGACCGGTTTCTGGGTAATGTTCTGCATTCTGTCCATCAATTCTTTTTGCAGTTGTCACCCCGAGTGGGATGGGTAGGGTATGCCCAGACATGGGTCCCGTGCTCTCCATGCCACTGGAGTCAAGCTAACCGGTCCTAGGATGCTTGTTTCCAGTCCAGGGAGGACCTGGTCTAGCAGTTCAGGCTGGACTGTTCCCATTGGGCACAGGGTCAAGACTGATTTGCATATGGCTGTGACCAAACTGGAATGGCATGGTGAGCAAAAAAACAATGGATTTAGGCCTAGATCTCTGTACTGGGTGAATGTATCACATTGTTCTGCATTCTGTCCATTAATTGTTCTTTTTGCATTTGTCACGCTGAGTGGGACGGGTATGCCCAGACGTGGGTCCCCTGCTCTCCATTCTACTGGAGTCAAGCTATCCTAGCCGATGAGGGCTTAAAGCCCGAAACCGGTCCTAGGATACTTGTTTCCAAACCAGGGAGGACCTGGCCTGGCAGCTCGGGCTGGACTGTTCCCATTGGGTGCAGTGTCAAGACTAATTTGCATGTGGTTGGGTCCAAACTGGAATGGCACGGTGAGCAAAAAACGATGGATTTAGGCCCAGATCTCTGTACTGGGGTGAATGTATGACATTGTTCTGCATTCTGTCCATCAATTGTTCTTTTTGCATTAGTCACCCGAGTGGGACGGGTATGCCCAGACGTGGGTCCCGTGCTCTTCATGCCACAGGAGTCAAGCTATCCTGGCTGATGAGGGCTGAACGCCCGGTCCTAGAATGCTTGTTTCCAGTCCAGGGAGAACTTGGCCTGGCAGTTCGGGCTGGACTGTTCCCATTGGGCAGAGGGTCAAGACTGATTTGCATATGTCTGGGTCTAAACTGGAATGGCATGGTGAGCAAAAAAACGATGGATTTAGGCCCTGATCTCTGTACTGGGGTGAATGTATGACATTGTTTGCATGCATGGGAGTTCATTCTGTCACACCGGCTGCCTCTGTGGTGTGTAAACTTCTGTTTTGCTGCCGTCTGAAATTATTATTTGAAGCGCTCTGAGGCAACGCCTGGATTCTTCGCCCTACAGCGCTACTTGGCAGCGCTAGCACTATCACTGGACTTCTCTTCCTACAGCGCTATTTGGCAGCGCTAGCACCAACACTGCTCGCGTTTCCCGCTTCGCGGGAAACACTCGCTGCGGGGGGCTTGCTGGCCACAAGGAGGATAGAGAACACCAGCGCCCACAAGGCACCAGGGCTTGGTGAACCTCCCTGCCACGCCCCCCTCACCTGCAATAAATCGAGTGAATTGACCGCGGAAGAGCGGAGTTCATTCTGTCACACCGGCTGCCTCTGTGGTGTGTAAACTTCTGTTTTGCTGCCGTCTGAAATTATTATTTGAAGCGCTCTGAGGCAACGCCTGGATTCTTCGCCCTACAGCGCTACTTGGCAGCGCTAGCACTATCACTGGACTTCTCTTCCTACAGCGCTATTTGGCAGCGCTAGCACCAACACTGCTCGCGTTTCCCGCTTCGCGGGAAACACTCGCTGCGGGGGGCTTGCTGGCCACAAGGAGGATAGAGAACACCAGCGCCCACAAGGCACCAGGGCTTGGTGAACCTCCCTGCCACGCCCCCCTCACCTGCAATAAATCGAGTGAATTGACCGCGGAAGAGCGGAGTTCATTCTGTCACACCGGCTGCCTCTGTGGTGTGTAAACTTCTGTTTTGCTGCCGTCTGAAATTATTATTTGAAGCGCTCTGAGGCAACGCCTGGATTCTTCGCCCTACAGCGCTACTTGGCAGCGCTAGCACTATCACTGGACTTCTCTTCCTACAGCGCTATTTGGCAGCGCTAGCACCAACACTGCTCGCGTTTCCCGCTTCGCGGGAAACACTCGCTGCGGGGGGCTTGCTGGCCACAAGGAGGATAGAGAACACCAGCGCCCACAAGGCACCAGGGCTTGGTGAACCTCCCTGCCACGCCCCCCTCACCTGCAATAAATCGAGTGAATTGACCGCGGAAGAGCGGAGTTCATTCTGTCACACCGGCTGCCTCTGTGGTGTGTAAACTTCTGTTTTGCTGCCGTCTGAAATTATTATTTGAAGCGCTCTGAGGCAACGCCTGGATTCTTCGCCCTACAGCGCTACTTGGCAGCGCTAGCACTATCACTGGACTTCTCTTCCTACAGCGCTATTTGGCAGCGCTAGCACCAACACTGCTCGCGTTTCCCGCTTCGCGGGAAACACTCGCTGCGGGGGGCTTGCTGGCCACAAGGAGGATAGAGAACACCAGCGCCCACAAGGCACCAGGGCTTGGTGAACCTCCCTGCCACGCCCCCCTCACCTGCAATAAATCGAGTGAATTGACCGCGGAAGAGCGGAGTTCATTCTGTCACACCGGCTGCCTCTGTGGTGTGTAAACTTCTGTTTTGCTGCCGTCTGAAATTATTATTTGAAGCGCTCTGAGGCAACGCCTGGATTCTTCGCCCTACAGCGCTACTTGGCAGCGCTAGCACTATCACTGGACTTCTCTTCCTACAGCGCTATTTGGCAGCGCTAGCACCAACACTGCTCGCGTTTCCCGCTTCGCGGGAAACACTCGCTGCGGGGGGCTTGCTGGCCACAAGGAGGATAGAGAACACCAGCGCCCACAAGGCACCAGGGCTTGGTGAACCTCCCTGCCACGCCCCCCTCACCTGCAATAAAATCAACGGAAGTACCGCGCATCGCGGGACGCGCGCGGGCGACGCCGGGCTAAGCCCGGGCAAAGGGCGGGCCCTCTGTGGCCCTCAGTGGCCGAGGTAGGCCGGGCTGGGCCCTGTTATTTTAGTTTTATTTGTTTTTTGCTGCTCTGATATTGCAGCAAACTTACATATATCAATATACGGATGATCTTTTGATTATATTCTTGTTATCTGTTTATTGTGATCTCTTCGGCTATCCTCCGTAACCGACTATTTATATTTTTATAATTTAACGGAAGGATTATATCTTAAAGATTAATCATGTTTACCAAGAAACTACGTTCTGGGAAAGTACTAAAGGAAAAAGAAGAGGTGATATCTGAACCTATACGCCTGAGGAAAAAATCAGAAAATAGTGCGTTAATAAAAGGTCAGATGCAACTGGAACATATTTGGGAAAAATCAGGAAATAAGCTTGCTAAAGACCCAATAATTTCAAAGTCTGGTTTATCGCCTCATTCCCAATCACAAATTAAGTTGGAAATAGATTCAAATATTGGTGTTCCGATTGATTTTAAACAATCTATTTCCCCTCAAAAGTTGGATAGTATTTTCTTGGCGCATGATTATAATATTTTTACTGAGAGAGAAAAGGAAGGTGAAGACTTTGCTGCTACATCCATCTCCACCAGTATTGATCTTGAACTTTGCGGTCGATACATGGATAAGAAATCCTCTGCCCATGTTGCGGACAGTAAAATTCCAATTAGAGCAACACCATCTGGAATGCTTCTATATAGTAGCACACCATCAAACAAATCTCAAGATGTCTATCTAACAAACAGTGATTTGAAATCTCCTCACCTTAATATATCAGGGATTTGTTCTTTTGTTCAATCTAGCTACCCAAAAAATGAGAAACCGATATCAGAATCGTTGATTGCGCTTGAACAAATATTGTCATCTATACTGTTGCTCCTTGGTAAATTTGCTGTGAGTTCTGATTGTATTTTATCATCCGTGTCTGAGATTTTGAAAGAAA
The DNA here is from genome assembly GCF_964261635.1 of Lissotriton helveticus. Taxonomy (NCBI): domain Eukaryota; kingdom Metazoa; phylum Chordata; class Amphibia; order Caudata; family Salamandridae; genus Lissotriton; species Lissotriton helveticus. The sequence goes on along the minus strand of NC_136072.1, from coordinate 434,479,999 downwards.
TGTTGGCGAAAAAGGGTGCTAATGTCCAAGCACCGACCTCTGAACCTGTAGTAGAAAAGATTATATTACCTTCTACTGAATCTGCAGCTCAGAGCCTGTCAATTTGTACTAATCCTTTGCAGGGCAATATTCCTTCGAAATTAATTGTCAAAGTAGACACCCATCCACCCCCGAAGAGCTCTATCCTATCTGGAGAGAGTAAATCTATAAAATGCACTGACAAAGATGATAGTCTAATAGAGATGGTGCAAACGACGGGAAATGATCTTTTCCCAATCTTTGTCAATGAAAAAAAGGGCCAAGATGGAGTGCAGGCTCAGACTAAAACTAGAAAAGAAAGAATAAAAGGAAAAAATAGGAAGTTATTACGTAAATATAAGAAAAAAAGACCAAGGCAAATTATTTTCCAAAGCATATGTGCTGATGCACGAGAGGAGCCAGGAAATGGGGAAAATCCACTATTGAATGTAACTAAAAATAAAGCAGTGCCCGATGAACTTAACGATGTATTAGATGATAGTACGACTAAGAGCTGTACAAATGAGCAGTCTTCTGCTCATGTGGTACTAGACCCGGAACCGCTATCTGTGTTGACTGATGTTATAGACATTCCGCCACAAATAGTAAAAGTACTAAATCCAACTGCATTTACTTTCCGACCCCAACTTAATACTATTAGTGGCCCAACTCCTCAACCAGTAAAATGTGAAATGAAAACAGTAGATACATTAATACTGGATTTTCTTCCGTTGTTTGACCAAGACGTAAAAATGAATAGATCTTGGCTCCTAAACTGCTTTAAAGAAACTGAAAATTTAAAACTGATTTTGTCGAATGATATTGACCTGGTTTTCCCAGTAAAATCAAGCATTGGACAGCGAATAAGAGTAATATTTTATTCAAAAATAATTTCTAATCTTGTTTTACAACAAGCGGAATTTTTCCAATGTAGAGGAATTGATGTATTGCCATTCTATAATAGATCCACATCTACTGCCCTTAGAGACAGTATTAGTAATCCAGCATCTATATATAATGATGGTTATTCAGGTAATAAAGATCTGAAAATCTGGATCTCAAAAGGCAAAAGAATGGTATCTCAGGCCTTGCCATTGCCTGAACATGCAGATGTTCCTTTAATAGAAGACAATCAGAGGTGGAACTGGCTGCCGGGGGTTCTTTCTACTAACTGTGTGAACAACCCTAGACTTTTCCAACATCTTTAACAATAACTTAAAAATTGTCTCTTGGAATGCTGCTGGCATGTTTAATTCCCCTGAGAAATTTGACTTTCTATCTAAATTAAATGTCGATGTAATATGTTTGCAGGAGACGTGGTGTAAAAAGCTACCCTATATAGGGAATGAGTTTTATGTCCTAGAGGCCCCTGCAAAATCTTCAAAAAAAGGCCATGCGAAAGGAGGAATCGCTTGTTTGTTATCTACCTCTTTTCAATGGCATTACACGCATTATTCTGATTCTAGTAATCTTTTTCAATCTGTAACTATCACTAACCTGGGCAAAGCTGGAATGCGGTCTTCGTTTGTTATTTTAAACGCATATATTCCCCCTGAGGAATGTTTTAATTGTGTCATGAAGCGAATGTTTTCCTATGTAGCGAATCTAATGAATGCTGAATATCCCCCCTTTATACTAATGGTTGGAGATCTAAACAGTAAAATATCCAACTCTACTCTAGTTAAGTTTAGAAATAAACTGAAGGAAGAAGTATATAATATACCCCAAATGTCCTGGCCTCCTAATATAAAAACTAGTAAAAGAGGTAAGATCCTGTTGGAGGAACTAAGCCTTTTAGAAGGGCTTATTATTAATGGCAGAATGCCCTCTGATAGTCCTGCCCATTTCACACATGGTTCGTATAGGGGAGAGTCTATTTTGGACTATGCCATTACGGATTTTGAGTCATTCCACTTGATTGAGGATATGGAGGTCACTCATTCTATACTGAGTGATCACAAAATAATAAATCTGACTCTTTTATTAACCCCTTCTGAAACTAATGCTTGGTCCTTAAAGCATAGAGATCTTACTATTGATCGAAGATCAGGCAGATGTTTTTGGGGTTCCTCTTCCATGAAGGATGTACAAAGCCTTTTGACTCAAACCCTACTAGAACTTGACCAGTGGGAGGGAACTGAATTCCTGCAATTTGAAATTTTTATTAAAAAAGTCATTGGATTCGCCAAGAAAAAGGGAGGTCCAAAAAAACCTCACTTCTCACCTAGTCCACTATTTCTTCTGAATAGGGAGATAAATGCATTAATCAGGAACCAGTATCTTAATAGAACGGTAGAAAATGAGTCCTTACTAGCATTATTAAAACGCAGAAGAATCAGATTGAGATTGAAACTGAAAAAAGAAAAAGAGGATCTTCTTTGGATTAGCCTGAGGGAGGCAATAACCTTTAATCGAACCAGAGAATTCTGGTCTATAATAAGAAAAGGTTGTGGTACCATAATGACTCCCCGTCCTATATCCATAAGCGAAAAAGTATGGACAGTATTTGTAACCGCATTATATGCCCCAAATGAAGTATTGGAGGATACTGGTATGATGGAATCAAATGATTTACAAAAATGCAATTTACCTACAGAAAAAATAATAGTGTCGGCAATAAAGAGTATGCGCTCTACTGGAGCCATGGGCCCAGACGAACTCCCTATGACAATCATTAAGCAGGATATTTCTACTTGGAGTCGGATTCTTCTCCCCTTATTTCAGGCCTGCTTCTTAACTAGAACTGTCCCTGACTCCTGGAGGGGCAGTATATTAATTCCTATATTTAAAAAGGGGGATCGGGAGCTGCCATCTAATTACCGCCTAATTGCGTTATTAGATGCCATAGGGAAAATTTTCGCCAAATGCGTATTAATGTTAATTATGGAATGGGCAGAAACTAATAAGATTTTACCAATGGAACAAACTGGTTTTCGTGAAGATCACGGAACGCTTGATAATTTGACGATGCTACAGGTGATCAGTGACAAGTATGTACGTATCCGTGATGGTGGCTTATATGCCGCATTTATTGATTTCTCCGCGGCGTTTGACAGAGTGGACCGCCCAACGCTGTGGAGAAAACTGGCGACATTGGGTATGCCAGGATACTTACTTGCGTTGGTCCGTTCTTTGCACATGAATACATGGTGTAAGGTACTACAAGGTGGTGAAGAGGGTATTACAACATCTATTCCCTCTCAGAACGGCCTCAAACAAGGGTGCATGTTAGCACCTATATTGTTCTCTTTGTATATAGCTGACCTCCCAAATTTTATTTCATCTTGTGAGGGTGTTGCTCCGAAAATTGGAGGATCAGCTATATCTATCCTAATGTACGCAGACGATATTCTTATTTTGGATTTGACCCCGAAGGGTCTATCTAATCGCCTGCTTGCATTGCATGAATTTGCTGTAGTGCACCATATGAAAATTAATTCGTCTAAAAGTAAAATCATGTGCATTTTTGGTAAAAGAAAATGTAGATCAAGCAATTATAGGTGGTCTATAGGGGGGCAAAGGCTAGACGTGGTTAAAACATATCCGTTCTTGGGTAAAATAATATCATCTAATCTTAGTGAGACGCCACATATCGAACATAACTCTCGTAAAGCTTTGACCCATGGAAGGGGGTTATGTTCGTTATATAATGCTACGGGGAAGAGACATTTTTCTCTTTTTTTGGAAGTCTTTAAAGCAAAAGTGCCAGCTACTCTCCTGTACGGAATAGAATTAGTGGAAATGAAATATTGGGGATTCCTTCAAAAAATGGAAGGACGGGTGCTTCGGAAAATTATGTCCCTAAGCAATGCATGTTCTACCTCTTCATGCAGACTAGAATTTGGACTCCGCAGCTGTTGGACACAGGCATTGGTGGCATTAGTAAGATGGGTAGCATGCTTGGCTAGAGGAAAACCAGGTACACTAAGAGAGCTTGTTAAAAAGGAATTACTGGGTAATCTTAATGATTTTTCCTCTTTACTAAAAAACTTTAGGAAAGCTGTGGCCATGTTGGAGGTGGATGAGGATACCCTATTCTCACTTTCTCCTTCTGAGCTTAAAATTTTACTAAAAAGAGCCTCGTGGGAGCTTTGTTATAGGTTGGATACCCTTGTCCAACCCAAATTATATAATAGGGAACCTTTGTTGGAGACATACTCCCCCAAGCTGACCCAACAATATTTGACTTGGAATGTTCCTCATGGAGTGCGTAGGTTGTGGTATCTCCTACGTCATGATCTACTCCCACTTAATTCACTCCTAGCAAAATGGCACGGAAGCTCCCCGATATGTAATTTTTGTGATGTCACTGTCCAAGATCGTAACCACGTCTTGTTTGTTTGCCCTGCCTTACGTTTACTGCGACTTAAATGGATTAAGCCTATTTGTCTACAATTGGGAATCTTAAATGCTAAACTGTTTATACATGCACTTTACTGCCCTCCTAATGAATTGTTTTGTTGTAGGATTTTTAAATTTTTTAAAGGGTTCTTAAATATTTATTAGGTTGCTGTAATGATGCCGTGGCTCACTTTAAAAACTGATAACTCTTATGTTATGTCCTGTATTATTGATTATGTAAGTTCATATATTCATATTATTTCTCATTATTGTACTATGTAATGTCTATTTCTCTTTTTATGTGGCCCTCATTGAGAGCCAAAACATAATAATAAAAATAAACTTGAAACTTGCATGCTGTCCATCAATTGTTATTTGTACATAGCTGGAACATCAGTACCTAAGAACAGGTTACACATTGGGTGGCCAAAGTTGAGAAGATGTAATGACATTTAAATTATGTAGAAGGTATCAGGGATGGCACTTATCAAATTCCCAGTGTGTGTTTCCTTCCTAGAGGTGTCACTTGAGTTCTCATTTGATTTTAGAAGATGTGGGGTGGCTCTAAGCCGGAGTGAGAGGAACTTCCAAAGGAGAGAGTCAGGAATTAACAATGAACCTACAGGGAACACAGATCAGTTTGAGTACATTACTCAGGTAAGATGAAGAGGGAGTTGGCTGAATAGAGACAATGATGGAAAGTAGTGCGTTATCATTTCTGAGAGGGGTGAACCTTACCATACCATTAATATGTGTCTAGTCTAGCGTCCATCCCTGCCACACAATGTCCCACCTTGGAGCAGTGGCAGCCAATTGCATCTGGGATCCCCATGACATCTGTTGGTGCTGTGACATGTAGGCACAATATTGGTAATTTTGGGCATAATGGTGGACTCTCTGATATAACGGAGGCCTTAGCATAAGTATGACCCTTCTTGACATACTGTGGGTATCCTTCGGAATCCTTGGCTTAATCATGGGCATGGGAAAGGGTCATAGCATAATGGTGACCATCTTTGACATATTTTGTGAATTCCTGGCCTGATTATTGCAATTCCGGAACTAATGAAGTCCACGAATGGCATATTCATGGCTATTTCTGTAATGTTGTGGGCATCCTTGGTGTCATCCCCCGCACAGGGCAGACGGGGGTTACAAGGCCCCAACTATGTTGGTTGAGTTTGAGTCTTGGGGTCCAACATACTACTGCTCAACAGACTCAGCCAAGTACTCTCTTTCCACACTTTACTCTAATGATAGGAGCAGTCAGAGGCTTTTTGTTAAGGGAGGAAGTGTGGAGGCAAAGTCTCATAACTCAACGACCAACCAAAACACTCAGTAAATTCATGTCCATACCAGTGCTTTTCTTTTTTAGGAAAAAAATATACTTTTACTATCACAGTACTATGAAATACTACAAAATTAGATATGTATCAGACTTTGGGTAAACAATCCCATCCTAGGATTATAATTAACAGCTGCACCTACTGCAGTGCCTGAACCCTGCTGTACAGTGTCCCCTCCACCCTTTGTCTCACGCTCAAAGGAGGGGAGCAACCTAGACCCTTTGTCTAGGTTGGTCCCCTTGTGTGAGCAGAGTTTAGACCATATTTTGCAGTGCTGTAAGTTTCACCAAGCTCTTGGCCCTGGGCAACTGGTGAATCAATTTGTATAGTTTTTTGTTTAGCCCAAAAAAATCATACTAATTAGGATAAATCCTTATTGCGTTTTGGCTTTGATCTCTGTCTCAATCTCTGGAGGCCGTGTCTCGCTGTTACCTGCTCGGTGAAGGAATCAGCATGGTGGGCGCTGGCTTGTGTGCAGGTCCATGTACACTGTTTGGTGTCTTTGGTGGCATTTCTTCATGTACAGCAGTGGTCCTGCTTCTTTTTCTCTCTTGTAGACCACTTCAGGCATCAGCTTGGCTGGCTGGGCTACTGAGCAGATGAATGTTCTTAGCAAGTGCAGCCTATGGGCCAGGCATTAAAAAGCTACACTGCCCTCGCACACACAAATTACAGTATAACCACAAAGTAGGCAAGGTTACAAAAACATTCTAGGTGTAGAGCCAAATGAAGACAATTGCAATACAGTTCAGTATCCTTGGGAAATAGGTGTAGGTTTTATTGGTTCCACAACCAGCCGACACGTGTTTCGTCGCGTGGGAACAGATCACTGCGAATCCTCAGGGCTGGGGAATAAACACAGTAATATGGGTATGGAACATTTTATATTATTCACGTACATATTTACACATTTGTGAACATATCTAACCCTTTAACACTAAGTGCACTGATCAGTGGAGATAGTGACTACAGTATCAGAGCAAAGGAGATAAGATAGACAACTCCATTGGATCGTCCCGTCGAGATGCTCAAAGTGCGTGAGAAACTTAACAGTATCGAGAACCAAAGACTTTTTAGTTGTTGTTGTGACATTTAAGTTCTCCATTTCCAACCTTTTGTTACCACGACTTAAAATGATGTTAAAGAGTTATACGTATTCCGCAGACAAAGAGTTTGTTGCATCAACGAAGAAAGGAGCACCACCGATAGTCTAGTGTATCGACGTGACATTCATCCTAAGTGTAAACAGTGACAATGTGTTGGAAAGTGCGTGCATGCAAGCCCAACTTAGACCAAAAATAGATGAAGTTATTGGCGTGTTCAGAGATTCGCATACCTTTAGACACGACCTAAAGTTCTAAAAGGTCTTGATCAGTGTGTCTTTATGGTCTGATTACTGTCGTAGAGAAAAAGACAAAAAAAGGGGGCAAAGATAAGTAGGTAGGTATTGCAAGGAAGAGAGAAGATACAACTTGGAAATCACCTAGTCGTGTTTCTCCTTGGTGATCAGTTTAAAATACTCTATATCTCTGCCATTATACGCAGATCTACATATATAACATAACCTCTCACCGTAGAAGTGCAGGTATTTAATTCCAATTTCAAGGGTACGGGTATTTGCTGAAGTCGAAGGAAGAAATGCTTCCGTATTGTGGGGAGGTTCCAGGGGTGCCCGGTTCCTTCCTAGGAGGAGAGGTGAAAGCAAAAAGGGGCCTATGTATGTCACAGATATCTCTAGTTGGATAGTTCGCAAAATCTCGAAATAACACCGAAGCCCTTTTAAACACCACTCACCGTAGATGGGAGTAGTAAAACGAGGTACGCTCGTAATCGTCTCAAAATGGTGAGTTTCACATCAAATCTGTATTTCCGCACATTGTGGTTAAGACTCGGTATTGTCGATGATGCTAGGACAGGGAAAGTATATATAACGGAATATTTTTAAAAAAGGGCCATGTGTTTAAATTACTTAGTGTATCATAAGTTTATGAAGCATGCTAAAAAGATCGATTGTAATACCTTGATATCCTTGTGCATCAAGCTATTAACCGGGAGGGGATACTATGTCAAGTACCGGTTCTGGTGGGTGCTACCTGTTGCCGGAAAATCTGCAACGATAAGGTCAAAGTACACCATCAAACAATGGCCTTGGAAGGGGTCAAGAACGCAGATAATTGTTCCCGAAATTTTTAACCAAAAAGTAACTCACCGTAAGCGCAGTATCCCTCCTCCTGTGATTCCCGGTCGCCGTTTTCCTGGTACGGACACATGACCGGAAATGGAGTGGGATTATGTAGTCTTCCATATTAAAAGACTAGAGCGTGAACCAGAAAGAAAGTATTGTTTCCAGACGTACTCATTAGGTGCCAGAGAGTGGAATCACATGGTTACCTTTGATATATTAGCCAGAATGTTCTTAAGAGGAGATTTGTGTATATTATTTAAACGCGTGAGAGGTATTCGTCTATTGGTATAGATCGGTCAGGTCGAGGAATAGTTGCACCGTAATATAAGTCGGATATTGTTGACATTTATTGCTGAGTCGCGATAAGGAATATTGATGACGATCAAGCTAGAGAAGTCAAATATTAATGACATATATTGCTAAAACGGGAGTTAGAGTAGATGTACTCGCCTACACCAGTGTGTCGAAAGAGGACACGAGGAAGACCCCACTCCATGTGACTGTATGCATCAGAATAGGAATTTTTTTTAAAAACATACATTCAATTCTGCAAATTCTTAAACGGTGTGGGGTGTCACATAGTGCATTATAGTGTGCCGTGTCTTCTATAATATTAACAAAATTGATAAACACATGTACGATAGTAAGTACCTTCATATAACAACAATTCAAGTTTACATGAAAAATGCGATATAGTCAAAATTCTATCATTTACTACAGCTTCTTAAGGATAAAAAGTTCTTTATACCAGCAATCAAATTCTTGAGTGCTACATAGCGGTAGTTTAAAGGTTCTATTACGTATGTGTCGACATAGAGCCTTTACCTATAGTGCACCCTAGTAATGTTGTGTTCATTAATGCTTTAATCGCCTAGAAAGAATTGGAGCTCAGGATCATAATTGAGCCCGTGTTCGATGCAATGTAAGCGCATTATCCACATTGCTTCCTTGCGTCTAAGAGTGAGTTCCCGATTTCCACCTCTGATATTTGGTGGAACGACGTCAATACCATAGAAACGTACTTTAGCCTCATCCTCCATGGGCTGACAATCCACAATATGTAGAGCCACCGGATATTTCGGGTCTCTTTTCTGTATTGCTCTCATATGTTCTGCCATTCTATCTTTGAGAGCCCTGATGGTGCTGCCTACATAGTATTTGCCACACTGACACTCTATGATATAGACAACAAATTTAGTCGTACATGTGATATTGTGTTTGATTCTGTAGGTAGCTTTATCAAAGCCTGCGAATGTTTTAGTTCCATGTTTACCCCATCTGCACATGGAACACAGGCCACACCTGAAAAAAACGGTGCTGAGTTTAGTCATCCAATTGTTGATAGGAATGTTGCGGGGGACAGTTGGACTGAGTCTATTCCTCAGTGTCTGTCCTTTTCTGTAAGTGGTTGATGGCCTCTCTGGAATCAATCCTTTCACTATGGGGTCCGTTCTTAAAATATTCCAGTGTTTGATAAAGCTTTTCCTCACAATATTGTGTACTGGGCTGTATTCAGTTATGAGTCTCACAATATTGTTGGAGGACTTGGGTTCTGTTAGTTTCTTGAGACTGTCAGGTCTCTTAATTTTTCTTATTTAGGTCTTGGCTCTATTCACAGTTGCTTCAGAATAACCTCTCCTTAAGAATCTATCGCTCATGTCTACAATGCACTCATTGAAATCGGTTTGATCACTACAGTTGCGTCTTGCTCGGAGAAATTCACCATAGGGAATAGAACGTACTTGATGCAGTGGATGTGAGCTGGACGCATGTAGAATAGCATTACAGGAGGTGGGTTTTCTGTAGAGTCTGCTGTGTAGTGTGTTGTTACTAACGTAAAATTCCAAGTCTAGAAACTCTATTCTCCTCTTGCTATGTTGCATTGTAAACCTGATTTCCCAAGAGTTAGTATTCAGATATTCAAAGAAGTTTGGTAGTAGTTCATCGGAACCAGACCACAGTAGTATACAATCGTCAATATACCGACCCCAAAAAAGTATGGAGTCGATATATTGAGATCCTTTCATTCCCCAAATCAGGTCTGTCTCCAGTGCCCCCATGAAGAGCTTGGCAAATGATGGAGAACATTTTGAACCCATCGCCACCCCTCTTTTTTGTTGGTACCATTTCCGGTCGAAGATGAAAAAATTACTGGTGAGAATGAGGTCCATCATTGATAGCAACATGTTCGTGTGTGCCCATAGTGAGGCTGGTCTGTTGGATAAGATCGTGTTCATGGCTTCCATACCCAGTTTGGGATTAATGCTGGTATACAAGGACACCACGTCCATAGTCACCAAGGTGGTGCCCTGTTGCCACTCCATATCTGTCATGATGCTAAGTATGTGCTTTGAGTCTTGTATATAGGAGGGCAAGTTCCTCACAAGTGGTCCCAAGAAAAGGTCCACATATTCAGCTAACCTTTCTGTAGGTCCTCCTATCCCCGAGACTATAGGTCTGCCAGGGGGGAAGGGTAGATCTTTGTGTATCTTGGGTAGTGTGTATAACCAGGGAAAGGATGGTCTGGATAATTTGAGATAGAGGTATTCATCATTGTTTAAAAGGCCAGATTGTTTCCAGTTAAGAAGTTTGTCATTGATCAGTATAGTCAAAGGACCCATTGGGTTGTAAGTCAACTGTGAATAGCAAGATTCATCGCTCAACTGGTTAAGAATCTCTTGATTATAATCAAGGAGATTCATCACCACGATGTTGCCCCCTTTATCAGCTTCTCTGATAATGATATCAGAGTTGTTACTCAAAATTGAAAGTGCATGTCGTTCACCTTTGGTAAGGTTGTCTTTATATTTGAAAGTTGAATCTAAATTTTTGGTGTTAACTTTATTAAGATCTTCCAGGATGTGTCTATAGAAATTGTCAATAACATTACCCCCAGGTAGCGTTGGGGTCCATTTAGATTTGGATTTTAAGCCACTGACCAACCCATAATCTGTCTCCACATCAAGCTCTTCTGAAAGCCTCTCCATATCATAAGGACTCTCCTCACGTTCTGTCAAGGAAAGAAGCAAATTAGTTGATTGCACATCTTTTATTGTCAATTGATCAGCATCAAAAACAGTAGGAATATTTCTAGACTGTTTGTTGGTGCTATCAACTCCTGCAAAGTGTTTCTTTAATTTCAGGTTACGAACAAACTTGAACACATCAATTTTAGTTTGGCAAATATCTCCTGTAGAATAGGGATTAAAGCTAAGGCCTTTACTGAGCAAGGAAATCATATCTGTGGTTAATGTGAAAGAGGAGAGGTTAATAACCTGTACATGTTGATTAGCAGTACCTAATTTCTCATCGTCCCTGACCTCAGTTTCTTGCGGTAATCTTCGTTGTTTGTTCCGCCTGCCCCTGTGGGTTTTGGGTCTTGTGCGTTTCTTGGCGGCAGTGCCCTGTTGCCTTTTCTGATGTGTTGCATTTCTACTAAAAAAGCTGAGCCGGCGGAACCAGTATTATCAGTTAGCTCGGGTTCTGACTCACTAAGTCCTGCTGTGCTCAGGGATGTAGTGCTCAAAGTTGCTGAACTGTTCGTAGTGGATCTCCCTGCTTGCCTACCTTGTTTATTGTTAGGGGTCATTGAGTCATATTTACGTGCGTAGGTGAAGACCCTACCGTCCCTATAATCGGCCTCATCCCTTTTCAATTGACGTGCCTTTCTGTTCTTGATCTCAGCTTGATGTTTCAAAAGGATCTCATCTAGTAGCGTGTAATTTTTAATTGTAGCCTCAGGAAGGTTGAGGTCTTTAATTTCCTGTTCTAAAATAGATATCTCAGTCTGTGGTTTTGTTGTTTTACGTTCGGCACTTTCAATTAGAATGTCCATGAGTACCATGGAATTGTTATTAAGGGAGTCCTCCCATTTAGTCATGAGATCAGTATCCAAGTCGTCGTAAGTAGGGAAGACTTGGGAACGTAGTCCCCTGGGTATCTGTTTCAATCGCATGTATTGTTTCAAGGTGGTTCCATCCCACCAACGGGAATTCTCCTGTTTTTTTAGTCTCTCTAACCTTATAAATTTGTCTTTGAGACCTTCTACAGTTGGTGGACCTGAAATCGCTGATGCTTTATGTGTAGGCATTCCTTTAGCTAGGTTGTCAAAAAGTTCTGCAGCTGCCTTGGCTCTATCCATGAGTAGATCTGGATTAGTATAGGGATAACAAACGTGGAGGCGCCCTAACTGAATCAAAAGTTGCGACACACGGGCGTGGCTAGCACCCAGCTAAGATGGCCGCTGACTAATGGAGCTCCGTGACTAAAGAGCCCTCTCTTGCACAATCCGCTTACTTATCCGCCTCGCTGCAAGTCGGACTCCGCACCTCCTGATCAGGCTACTTCTCCGGTGCACGGAGAGCTGACCCGTGTCCCGATACGTTGCGGGATAGAGGAGATACGGCGAGGGGTGCCCGGCGGCCTACTTTCGCGCCTGAAGCCGGGGACTCTGGTGGGAGACGGACCCGCTCGGGCACTTCTCCTGTGAGGCAAGTGGACGCGTGTTGGAACGCGGGCGAGCTGCGAACCCGCAGCGGCGCCCCAGCGCCTACAGCCTGGAAGAGACTCCCGCCGGACCCCGTGTGACGCCGCATTGGGGAAGACAAGGTACAACACTGCGAGAGCGGACCAGTACGGGGAGACGGTCGCCGGCTGCCGAGAGCACACAAGGGAGTGCATAGCGTGGCTGCGACTAGCAACGGCACAGGACGGTCTCCTTCAGCCGCAGCAACCCGCTGTGAGACGCCGGCCCTCAGACCACTACGGGAATCCTGCCAGCCACATTCCTCAGACATTACGATCGGCTGACTGCTGTGAGGGTGTCTTTTGCGGGCAAGTCCACACTTTCTGCCCACCACCGCCCTGCTAAGCCGGCCTAGGAGGCTTACACGCGATCCAGGTGCCAGAGGATCACTGCCATACCACGAGAACCGCGGTGCTGCACACACAGCCTACCGGGGAGCTGCGCCGGATTTGAGACAACGCCGAACCCGGTGAGGGAGACCCATCCTACAAGCCTCAGCATGAGCGGCAGGGGTTCAAGGGGCCAACAGACCCTCAAATTGGACAAATTTGCTTATCAAAAAGACCAGCCGGATCCTCCAAGGGGGGACATGCAGCGCAAGTCGCCCCCGCCCACGGGCGCCCCCGCCGACGCTGAAACAGTCACCCTCCACGATGTGATGACGACCCTGAGGTCGATGCAGTTATCCATGGGCACCATTTCCACAGACGTTTCGCTGATAAGGGCTGACTTGGCGAAAATGTCGGACCGTCTCGGAGAGGTAGAAAAGACCACCACGGGACTAGTTGGGGACACCTCGGACCTGCAGCGCCGGGTCTCACGACTGGAAAGTGATAACACCATACTAAGGGCCAAACTGGACGATCAGGAAGGGCGCTCCCGGCGCAATAATATCCGCCTGATAGGCGTGCCGGAGACGGAAGGTGGCCTGGCCCTGGACCTGTACATTGAGGACCTAGTGCAACAACAGCTGAAACCAAAGGGATTGTCTAAATACTTCTCTGTGGAGCGGGCCCACCGAGTACCCGGGGGAAAGGCAAAACTGGGGGCTACACCCCGCCCCATTTTGGCGCGCATTTTCAATTTCAGGGATCGGGACGCCATTTTGCAGGCCGCAAGAACGCGCCCGCCGATCAAAACAGACAATTCAGAAGTACACTTCTATCCGGACTACACGGCAGCAGTGGCCCAACAGAGAAGGGGTTTCATAGACATCAAGAAAGAACTGCGAACTCGAGAACTAAAATATTCAATGATTTTCCCGGCAAGGCTCCGTGTCGAATCAGAAGGAAAGACATGGTTTTTTGACTCACCACACGACGCCCAAGAATGGCTGGAGGGCTGGAGACCGGCGAGAGGACCAAAGAATCGCGATCCACGGCGTAACAACGGAGATAGGAGCCCCCGGGTGAATGATGGAACCGAATAGACAGGTGGTGATTCACGAACAATGCGACGGGCCCCTTTGCATTAGACGCCCCGAACGCCGACAACATGGCTGACGACCACAGGCCCATCCTCTGGTACAACGAAGAGCCCGTCAGCGGCTCCGAGACTATTGGGCCATACCTAATGATGGAGAACGGGATAAGACTCAAACCAAAGACATATGCAAGCCTACAGGTAAGAAGCCCGGAGCTAACTGACATTGCATGATAATTGCGGAGAGAGGGACTCTACAAAGGACACAGGAGTCTCACCCCCAAGAACGATACTCATAAGTTGGGAAAGTAAGCACTCTGCTCAGTTGGGGGGGTGTAAGGTTCTTTATCCACCGGGCAGGGAGGCAGGGAGGGGGGTATGGGGTTTGCACGTAAGGTGCTTGTTCGGTTTCTGTTTTAGGTTTACAACTTGGCTAACTCTAGCATATATGCACACAACACTCAACATGGTTCTTCTTCATGTATTCAGACCTGAGGTCTTGACCGAGACCGGCTCACGCCATGCATTAACGATACGCCCAACACTGCTCCGAATGATCCTAGTTACCGGACACGATGGGGGATGAGAATCTAATGGGCCCTGACCCCACCTTGACCAAATTGACGTCCCCACCACTGACAATTATCTCCTGGAACGTTATTGGTCTGGGACACAAAATTAAACGGGGGTTAGTCCTACAGTACCTTAAAAGAAAAGCGCCTAGGATTGTCCTCCTGCAAGAAACCCACCTCGCAGGTAGTGCCAGTCAGGCGATGAAACGATGGGGTTTCAAAATGGCCACGCATGCGGAGTTTACCTCTGGCTCCCGGGGAGTCGGGATTCTAGTTAGTAAGAATGCACCATTAATAATCAAACACACATGGGCAGACGACCAAGGGCGATTTGCCGGAATTACTTATCAATGGGAAGGGCAGGCCTACAATATATTATCGGTTTATATCCCCCCGTCACTACACCAAGGGACTCTCCAGGACCTGGGGAAACGACTGCTCGCCCTTCCCGAGGGACACCTGATCATCGGGGGTGATTTTAATGCGGTGCTAAACACCGATGTGGACCGTCAACCTTCCCGAGTTCCAACTAGGACGAGCCACCTCTTTCGGGAATTTAGGGACGCGATAGGGCTAGTGGATATGTGGAGAATTAAACACCCAACTGAACGCTGCTACACATTTCACTCGGGAGTGCACAACAGTCTCTCCCGCATAGACTACATTCTAACTTTAGCAATACCCCCCGAAAAGGTGACAGCCATCGAGCACCTACCGAGGGGGATATCAGACCACTCACCAATTCACCTAACCTACGCCACACAGCACACGAGGCAACAAAGAATCTACCCGATCTACCCAGGTTACCTGAAAAACCCAAAAATAGCAAAAGCACTCACTACTGCAACCACACACTACTTCGAAGAAAACCTATCGTCGGTAGACTCGCCGTCCATATTGTGGGAAGCATATAAAACAGTTATCAGGGGGGAAGCCATATCCACTATTACTAGACATAAAAAGGATCAAAGAGAGGACATGGAACACTTAGAATCCGCCGTTCTCGCGGCGGAAGTGGCTCACGCCTCAGACCCTACAGACGCCACGACCCAAACACTTACCTTAACTAGGCGCGAATATAGGGCATATGCGGAGGAAATGGCCAAAGCTAGACACACTGATACCCTTCATAGGATTTACGAACTAGGTGATAAAACTGGGAAAATGCTTGCATGGTTGGAGAAAAAGGAAAAGGCAGAAAGATGGATAGCCCAACTGAGACTAGTTGATGGGACGCACACTACATTTCCCCAAGAGATAGTTGAAGAACTTGCCTCCTACTACGAAACGGTTTACACAGCACGCAGCAGCATAACTGAAGAAGACAGTACACAATTCCTACAAAACATACCACTTACCACATTAACACAGGAAGATGCCCAAACCCTCGAAGAGGACATAACGGTGGATGAATTGGGAAAGGCACTAGCAGCCTTACACACAGGCAAAGCACTGGGCCCTAATGGCCTACCGATAGAACTATATAAATCAATGGCCAATCATCTCCTCCCTCACATGCTTCCCATGTATAATGACTGCCTCACACAGGGTATGCTGACAGCAGAACAACGCTTGGCCACTATCGTGGCTATACATAAGCCCGGCAAGCCACCGGACCAGACTTCCTCATACCGGCCCATCTCACTGATGAACGCAGACGCAAAAATTCTGGCGAAGCTCTTGGCGTTGCGATTGCAACCGCACCTTACGACATTAGTACACCCAGACCAATCGGGATTCATGCCTGGGAGGAATACTGCCCTTAACCTCCGACGACTTAATGGCGTACTCCACCGTATCCCTATGCTGCGTGAAGAGGCGGCCATTCTATCCCTAGACGCGACTATGGCATTTGATCTGATGGAGTGGCCCTTTCTTTTTGCGGTCCTCCGGAAGATGGGTTTTGGTCCCAAATTTTGTAATTGGATCAAACTGCTATATACGGCGCCCCTGGCTCAGGTTGTAGCAAATGGCCATACATCGCGCACGTTCACGTTAGGTCGTGGTACAAGACAAGGGTGTCCCTTATCCCCACTCTTATTCGCGCTCATACTGGAACAATTGGCGGTGCAAATACGCACAGAACCGCAGATCCGAGGGATCACGTGGGAACCGGGATGGGAAGACCGTATATCCCTTTATGCCGATGACGTACTGATCTATTTAATGTCCCCGACCAGGTCCCTGCTCACCCTACTGAACATCCTAGAGGAATATAAAGAGATATCGGGGTACAGAATTAACTGGACCAAATCACTCCTGTTCACACTGCACGGTCAAACACCCACTTTACCCCCCGCGTGCACACTACAAATAGCGACTAGGGGGTTCCGATACCTCGGAATCTTTGTCACGCCGCAGAACTCCATTTTCATGGACGAAAACCTATCAAAACCCTTGCAGAGGCTCAAATCGGATGTGAAACATTGGCGCTCCCTCCCGCTGACGCTTTTGGGAAGGGCGGCACTATTCAAACTGCTTTCACTTCCAAAATTTCTATACGTATTGCAGAATACCCCGTTTCCGATTCCGCTCGCCTATTTTAAGGCGATATATGCAGAAATCTCCCTGCTGCTGTGGGACGGTAAACCGGCCCGTATAGCACATGCCAAACTTATTCGTAGCTGGTACGATGGAGGGATCGCTTTGCCGAGCGTTAAGCTCTATTATTGGGCTGCACAACTGACGGTCGTCAACCAATGGCTGCATGTTCCGCAACACGATCCGGCTTATAGCCTAGACAGAACTATGCTCCCAACTGACAAACTGATGAAAGCCCTCTACACTAACAAGCGGCAACATAGGCTTACGGGCCCAACGGCACGCACAGTCAAGATCTGGCACACAGCACAACGAGCCTTAGGGTGGGAGGGAGTCTTAACACTTGCTACCCCACTTTGGGACTCACGGCGTCTCGGTACCTTAGCCAACTCTAAGGGCTTCAGGCAATGGGACCTGATAGGTATTTCGAAAATAGGGGACTTGTGGTGCCGAGGAACGATTATCACCTTTGAGGCCCTGAAAGAAAAGTACGGAATGGCAGATACCGAACTATACCGATATACACAAATCAAGCATGCATTACAGGGTGCTATCCCAGCGGAGACCACACTAGCAGAATCTTCCCCCCTAGAAGACAGACTCCTTACTGATCACCTAGCACAGAAGGCAATCTCGCTCACTTACCGTAAACTCATAAATAATCTTACAGACCCCACGGTAGTACTGCGGAGCAAATGGGAGGTGGAATTAGGGGATATAGACAACGAAGACTGGTTGTATGCACTCGCTTCGGCAAGAGACGCCTCCATACCGTCCCGGCTAAAACTCATACAACTGAAGGTAGTGCACAGAGTATACTATTCGCGCACCCTCCTACACAAGTTAGGACACGTACCAGAACCTGACTGCCTGAGGGGTTGTGGATTGCAGGGTACATTCTACCACACGCTATGGGACTGTCCTCGAATCCAAACATACTGGTCATACGTCATGTCAGGTATTTCTGAAGCAAGCGGAGTGGAACTCCAGCCGGAACCCAGGTGCTGCTTACTAAACATATGGGCCCCCACAGACCTTAACTGAGGGTTGCAAACCTGGGCTACACTAGGCATGACTATAGCGAAACGAAATATAGCTAAAAACTGGGGATCTACCACAATACCTTCGCGTACACAATGGGAGAATGACATGGATGGGGCGATGGTGGCAGAAAGGGCGGTATATATGCATAGGGGGTGCCCGAAAAAATGGTCGAGAATATGGGAGAAATGGAATATATACCGAGGGAACATATGTGAACCCCCGCCGAATCTGTCGGACATTGATGCAAGCCCGTAGGGCGGGATGGACGTCGCATTGTATGTATGATGATGTCTTATTTGACTGTAGGAGAAGAACCAAAACAACAGCTAATGGTAAATTGTTGACGTAGCCATATCATTAAAACTGCCATCAGACGTGTATGCATATGAAGTTTATGTAACAATACGCAAACATTGAATGTTCTCCATTTTATACGATTACAATGAGTATGTTATATAATGATAACTATAATGTTGAGTAAGGATCTACACGATGTACAAAATTGAAGGACTATTTGCTACTGATGAGTTAACCACAGATACATGTATTGTTAACTGCTAAAATGCCAATAAAAAATGTTTTAAAAAAAAAAAGTTGCGACACAGCAGGTGGGGTTTTTAGAGTTTCAGAAAGGTTGGGCGCACTACCTAGTGTGAACGTTAAGGTGTGAAATAAACCAAATAAAGGTAGTGATGCGTAAGGGCGAGCGGATAAGACCCCTTAACCGCTCTGATGCAGGTTAGAAAACTAACCTACAAGACAATAAAAAGCTACACTGCCCTCGCACACACAAATGACAGTATAACCACAAAGTAGGCAAGGTTACAAAAACATTCTAGGTGTAGAGCCAAATTAAGACAATTGCAATACAGTTCAGTATCCTTGGGAAATAGGTGTAGGTTTTATTGGTTCCACAACCAGCCGACACGTGTTTCGTCGCGTGGGAACAGATCACTGCGACTCCTCAGGGCTGGGGAATAAACACAGTAATATGGGTATGGAACATTTTATATTATTCACGTACATATTTACACATTTGTGAACATATCTAACCCTTTAACACTAAGTGCACTGATCAGTGGAGATAGTGACTACAGTATCAGAGCAAAGGAGACAAGATAGACAACTTGTCAGGATATGCAGATTGACTAACCTGGTGTGTCCAGATACAGCGGGAGCGATGTGAAGATAGTTTCTCTCCTCTCTGGATGTGTACCCCAGGTGAGTCTTAACGGAACTTCACCTGAGAGGACACTGCCCAGGGAAGGGGAAAAATGGAGAAATAAAACAGAAAAAGGCTGGCAGCCATAAACCATCCACAAGGCTCGACAATAGGAGATACGCCTCGCCTACGTCGGGGGACTGGTTCCTGTTAGGAGACACAAACATACAGAATCACTCTCTGTCTATGTGCAATGCCTCTATAATGTATAGCACTGGTTCAGTAGTATGCTTACATGGTAAAGCTCCAGCATGCGTCTCACTCAGCAGGGCAAAAGGAGAAAAATAAAGTAATAAAAATGTAGGGAACTGCCCAAGAACCCAAGACAGGAAACAAAACAACAAAGTCTTAGCAGACTACCAATAGTCAGTGGAAACGCTACTTATCTGAGGCGTTGTGAGTTCTTCGTGGTCTGGCCTTGTCCAATTCCAAGATAGTAGTTGTGGTATGGCAAAGCAATCCTGTTCAGGCAATACCACAACGCAGGTAACCACACTGTATCCAACTCGAAAGTAGCGAGTAAAAACCATGTACATAGGATCAGTCCCACGCTAGTCTCAATCTAGCTAGAGTCAATGAAACGCAAATATCCAAAAACAAAGGATGCTCAAAGGGGAGCTGGATTAACTTCATCCACTACCCTAGTTCGCAAATCTAGTGCGCTCTTCTCAGAGTTCCACAGCGGGACACCGCGTTGCTCTCAGCGGCTCCCAACAAAGTGTGCCAAAGCGGGACTTGGCTGGTTTACCCCGCGAAACACCGTTCTTCTCTCCAGTGTCTCCCAGCACCGAATGCAGGGCGAGGAATCAGCGCGGAGGCAGAAGTAAGCACAGCGCGGCTGGTGGCTCGGTTCCAGAGCGGGACACAGCGCGTCTGTACTAAACAGTAACACAGCAAAGGTGCAAGTTCTGATGATCACAAAGCAAGATCCAGGGTCCGGAACGTACTGGCTCAGGTGACAAGCACCGAGGGCTGCAGCTCAGGCATAGATAAAGAGGAGGAAACGCAAAAAGAAAGGACAGTGAAAACAGACTACCACCAGGCATTCTGGGACTTGTAGTTCCCCCCAACGCTTAGGTCGTGACAGAACCCCCTCTCAATGACCGACGACTCGGCGGTCCACCAGGCTTGGAAGGAAATCTGGAATGGAAACGCCTCAACAACCCAGGACAATGCAAGTTGGAGCGAGGTTCCCATGAGCGCTCCTCAGGACCGTATCCTTTCCAATCTATCAAGTATTGTAGGACTCCCCTCACCCTCCTGGAGTCAAGCACGGCTGCCACCTCATACTCGGCCTCCCCCTCCACATCCACAGGCTGCGGTCTGACCATTGGTCTTGTACCCTGCACATACGGTTTCAACAGAGATACATGAAACACTGGATGGATATGCCAGGAGGAAGGCAGTGTGAGTTTCATGGCAACTGGATTAACCACGGCCACGATGGGATAAGGGCCAACAAACTTGGGTTGCAAACGTGTATTCCCTTTCAGCCGCAAGTGTTTGGTACTCAACCATACTTTATCGCCCACTGCATAGACCGGCTCTGGGGTTCTCTTCTTGTCAGCCTGTGCTTTATCGCGGTTTCTGGCTGCCACCAACTGTTCTTTAGCATCATGTAAAATCGACTGTAGATGTCTATGATGTTGCTGTATTGTGGGATGGGAAGAAGGACATGGCTGATCAAAAGGCAAAGAATTGGGATGGTAACCCATGAGACAAAAGAAGGGGGAACAACCCAAAGAAGAATGAGTGGAGTTATTATAAGCAAATTCTGCCATCCATAACAACGTCCGCCATTCCTCCCCCTGTTGCAGTGTGAAGCATCTCAGGTATTGTTCTAATGATTGGTTCAGTCTTTCGGTTTTACCGTCAGTCTGGGGGTGGTAACTAGTTGATAAACGCGCATCTATTTTCATCACCTCACACAAAGCCTTCCAAAATTTGGAGGTGAACTGGGAGCCTCTATCTGTGATAAGCACAGAAGGAATGCCATGTAATCGCACGACATGCTGCATAAAAATCAGAGCCAATTCACCTGATGTGGGTAGCTTTGTCAATGCAATAAAATGCCCCATTTTAGTGAGATGGTCTATCACCACTAGTATAGTGTTGTTGCCGAAACTGAGAGGCATTTCTACGATGAAATCCATCGACACCGTGTGCCAGGGAGCTGGAGGTACCGGTATAGGACGTAGTAACCCGCTGCTTCTTTGATGTTGAGCCTTGGCTTGAATGCATATAGGGCATCGTGATACATACTCTTCCGTGTCTTTCCGAATGTTCTCCCACCAGAAGTACCGTGTAGTGTGTTGGAGAGTCTTGAGAATACCTGGATGGCCGCTCAAGGAAGAATCATGTGTCCATTGTAAAACCTGAGCCTGTGATTCCCGATCAGGAAGGTACAACTGGTCGTTTCTGAACAGAAGCTTCCCTTTTTGTGTTCTTTGTCGAGGTTCTTTAGCTATCCAGGAAGGAGCGTCCACCACTTGACATTTTTCCTCCACATGTCTCAGAAAATCAGAACGACTCGTTATGGCTGACACAGAAGGACTGAATGAGGCTCTGTTCAGAAGGAGAGGAGGGTCGTCAACTTCCATGACCAACTCCGTAGATACTGATTCTGGTCTTGATAAAGCATCAGCCTTTCCGTTTTGAGGGCCCGGACGATATTTAATGATGAAATCAAAATCCGAGAAAAACAAGGACCACCGTAACTGCCGAGGTGTTAATGCCTTTGCGCTTTTCAGAAACAACAGATTACGGTGATCTGTGAAGATTTCCACTGTGTGTCTAGCCCCCAACAGATGATGTCGCCACTCTTCGCAGGCCCGTTTAATAGCCAGCAATTCCTTGTCGGTGATACTATAGTTCAACTCACTGGAGGACAATTTCCTAGAGAAAAAGGCGACCGGATGGAGTTGGCCCGTGTCCGGGTGTCTTTGGGATAAAATGCCTCCTATGGCGTAATGTGACGCATCCGTTTCTAACACGAAGGGTTGAGTGGCATCTGGATGACGGAGGATAGGTGCGGAAACAAAACGAGCCTTTAACGCCTGAAACGCCTGTTCAGCTGGTTCCGTCCATTTGAAAACCACTCCTTTCTTTAGCAAGAGCGTCAGGGGTTGAATGATGGTAGAAAACCCCTGAATGAAGCGGCGATAAAAGTTCGCAAACCCTATAAAGCTTTGCAACGCTTTCACACTAGAAGGGGATTCCCATTGTATTATCGCCTGGGTTTTCTTTTTGTCCATCCGTAGCCCATCCGGACCAATGATGTATCCCAGGAATTCAACCTCCTTGGTATGGAAGAGACATTTCTCCAATTTGGCAAAGAGGTCATGTCGCTGCAGTCTTTCCAGGACTTCCGTCACATGCTGAAGATGGTCTTCTTGTGTGGCCGAGTAGATGAGGATATCATCAATGTAGACGATGCATGACACGTCTAATAGACCCCTTAACACCTCATCCATAAAATACTGAAATGCAGCAGGGGCATTGCACAAGCCAAACGGCATGACTTGGTACTCGTAGAGCCCATATTTTGTGCGGAAAGCGGTCTTCCATTCATCCCCTCGGCGGACCCTCACAAGGTGGTAGGCACCACGCAGGTCAAGCTTGGTGAAGATTTTGGCGTTTTTTAATTGGTCCAGTAGGACAGGGATAAGAGGAAGAGGATATCGATTTTTTCTGGTGATTCTGTTGAGGGCTCTATAATCGATACAGGTGCGCAAGCCCCCTTCCTTTTTTGGAATGAAGAACAGAGGCGACGAGGCTGGAGAGGTAGAAGGGCGAATGAACCCGGACGCAAATAACTTCTTCAAATACTGTTGCAGGTACACGTTTTCAGCTTCTGTAAGGGCGTATATTCTGCTGCATGGAATGTTGGCCCCTGGTTCCAGATCGATCACACAGTCATAGTCCCTGTGAGGTGGCAACTTGTTGGCTTCTTTTTCATTGAATACGTCTTGGTACTTTCTGTAGGCTTCAGGAAGGAGCGAAATGGCATTCACGCTCAACGTTCTACCTCCCCCTGCTAAAGCACCTGCAGGGGTTTCTGTCCTGGTTTCTTCGGGAAGACAAGGCAGGGTACAATGCTCATTACAGTAGACAGAACTGAGGGTGATGGTACGAGCAGACCATTGTACAACAGGGTCGTGTAAAGTGAGCCATGGCATACCCAAAATCAGATTGAATTGGGGGGCATCAATCAAGTCGAAGGAAATAAGTTCGTAATGGTTGTGTCCTATTTGCATCACTAATTGGCGTGTATGGTACAACACAGGACCCGATGTTAGATCAGAGCCGTCCACAGCCTTCACCGCTTCAGGCATCTCTTTCAGTATGCATGGGACCCCCAATCTTTTGGCATATTGTTGATCTATGAAATTGCCCGTGGCTCCACTGTCCAGCATGGCGTGTACCATCACAGGCCTTTCTCCGGACCACTTAAGAGTGACACAAACATTCATGTGGGGCACAGCAGGTTGCATGGTGTTTGCCACCGCGTGAAAGACCTCTTTTTCGTTCTCCTGGCTCAAACGAGGGGTCTGAAACTCGTTTGAGCATTCTCGTTTCCCGAACTGGGTAAAGGATATTCCACTGCAGACAAATTTCTGGCCCCTTTTGTCTTGGCTCTACAGTCCTTGATGAAGTGCCCGGGTTTCCCACAATACATGCACAGCTTCTGCTGCCTTCTACGTGAGCGTTCTTCTGCACTCAAAGGTCCTCGTATTCCTCCTATTTGCATGGGTTCGGTTGTGTCTGCCGCAGGAGGAGTTTCTGACACGGCTCTGGGTTTCACAGGAGGGAAGCGGTACTCGTGTCTATATTTGTCGCCCTTCCTTTCTTGGAGTCGGTGATCGAGTTGTACTGTAAGATCTATCAGCTCTTCACACGTAGTAGGCAGGGACACCACTTGAGCAAGGACGTCCTTCAGTTCTCCTTTCAACCCTTGATAAAACAAGGACACTCTCTTTGCTGGTGGCCAATCAGTTTCGACAACAAGACGATTGAAATGTGTGATGTAAGACAGTAAATCTTGTGATCCTTGTTTAAGGGTTATCAGTTCTCTATCTAAGGAAAGCATATGTGCCTTACGGTCAAATAATTTCCTCATCTCTTCGCAGAATTCCTCAAAATCATTCAAAACAGGATCATTTCTTTCGATAAGAGGAAACGACCAACTAGCTGCGTTACCCCCTAAATATGATAACATGAATGCCGTCTTGGAATGATCATCGGGAAAGACAGCAGGCTTACACATGAAATGTAACCTGCACTGTCCCAAAAACGTACCGAATTTTTTAGGATCCCCTAAAAACCTTTCGGGAGGTGCTAAGGGCAACTGCATTGGTTGTATCACGTTAATGGTGGAAGGCCCTTGTGCTCCTGGAGCAACAGGAGATTGGGTCTGAAGAGGAGGAGGTAACGTGGCCTCTCTAATGTAATGGGCTCCCCGACCGCTAGTGGGACCTGACCGTGCCATCCCCGCTACCTCTTGTCGTAGAGTTGTCATCTCTGGTCTCATATCGTGGTTCTCAGCCCTCACCGCATCTACCTCTACTCGTAATGCGTTGAGAGTGTCTAACATAGTAGCCAGGACAGTATTGGTGTCCATCGCTCAGGCTGTAATCCACGTGGGCTTGTCACTCTGTCAGGATATGCAGATTGACTAACCTGGTGTGTCCAGATACAGCGGGAGCGATGTGAAGATAGTTTCTCTCCTCTCTGGATGTGTACCCCAGGTGAGTCTTAACGGAACTTCACCTGAGAGGACACTGCCCAGGGAAGGGGAAAAATGGAGAAATAAAACAGAAAAAGGCTGGCAGCCATAAACCATCCACAAGGCTCGACAATAGGAGATACGCCTCGCCTACGTCGGGGGACTGGTTCCTGTTAGGAGACACAAACATACAGAATCACTCTCTGTCTATGTGCAATGCCTCTATAATGTATAGCACTGGTTCAGTAGTATGCTTACATGGTAAAGCTCCAGCATGCGTCTCACTCAGCAGGGCAAAAGGAGAAAAATAAAGTAATAAAAATGTAGGGAACTGCCCAAGAACCCAAGACAGGAAACAAAACAACAAAGTCTTAGCAGACTACCAATAGTCAGTGGAAACGCTACTTATCTGAGGCGTTGTGAGTTCTTCGTGGTCTGGCCTTGTCCAATTCCAAGATAGTAGTTGTGGTATGGCAAAGCAATCCTGTTCAGGCAATACCACAACGCAGGTAACCACACTGTATCCAACTCGAAAGTAGCGAGTAAAAACCATGTACATAGGATCAGTCCCACGCTAGTCTCAATCTAGCTAGAGTCAATGAAACGCAAATATCCAAAAACAAAGGATGCTCAAAGGGGAGCTGGATTAACTTCATCCACTACCCTAGTTCGCAAATCTAGTGCGCTCTTCTCAGAGTTCCACAGCGGGACACCGCGTTGCTCTCAGCGGCTCCCAACAAAGTGTGCCAAAGCGGGACTTGGCTGGTTTACCCCGCGAAACACCGTTCTTCTCTCCAGTGTCTCCCAGCACCGAATGCAGGGCGAGGAATCAGCGCGGAGGCAGAAGTAAGCACAGCGCGGCTGGTGGCTCGGTTCCAGAGCGGGACACAGCGCGTCTGTACTAAACAGTAACACAGCAAAGGTGCAAGTTCTGATGATCACAAAGCAAGATCCAGGGTCCGGAACGTACTGGCTCAGGTGACAAGCACCGAGGGCTGCAGCTCAGGCATAGATAAAGAGGAGGAAACGCAAAAAGAAAGGACAGTGAAAACAGACTACCACCAGGCATTCTGGGACTTGTAGTTCCCCCCAACGCTTAGGTCGTGACACAACTCCATTGGATCGTCCCGTATGGGCCAGGCATCTCTGGCTGATGCCGCTTCTGGTCTGGGGCAAACTTTCTGCTTCTGCCGTCACTTGTCCCTCATTGTTGTGCCGCAGGCTGGTAGAAGCAGCACCAGTCCGCTGATTGTAGAAATGCCAGCTGGCATAGGATTGTGCAGTTGTGCTTCTTCAAGCAGTTCACCACAAGACCACACTTGGAGAAACAAAATAACGTCTCACAGTACAGTTGGATTCTGGCAATGTTCCCACAGGATATTGATCTACTTCTGGGTGGCCACAGACCAGGGGCACCGCTGAGCTCCTTCTCCGGGACAGTCTCTGCTCCTGCAGGGTCAGACACTCTCCTTCCATCTCTTGAGTAGGCCGGCGTATAGGTGCTAGCTAGACTCACAGCTTCTCCAGCAAGTTTCAGACATCAGTTGATGCACCCTCACTCCTGGGAGACTGGCTTTTATGCAGAGACCAGCCCCCCTTTCACAGCAGCTCTTTGAGAACTCTGGAGAACTTCCTTCATTGGGCAAGAAAAACCTGGAACTGGAACAAAGTGGGGTGGTTTGAGTGTCACTTCTTTACCTGACAGGTTTTGGATCCATTGTCTGAGTGTAATTTTCTGGCTGTAGTGCAAGGTGGTGGTTCTTGGAGCAGGTAGTGAAGATGCTGTCACTAAGCAGTAGTATCTAAAACTTGAGGATAATGGAGGCATGAAGATCTACCACCTGGCTTTAATTAGCCCTACTAAAGTAGCTATTGGGCTGACAAAAGGGCAGGCCCTGCCTAAGAACTTCCCCACCTCTAACAACAGATGCTGCTGATTCACCCGCTCTCCTCCACCGTCTAGCGGACAGCAGTGCTCAGGAAAATCTAATCAGCAATTCCTTGGCAAAAGGTCCTCATAGAACGGTATCCCTGTCTCCATCCTCCCGCTGGTCAGTGTCTTGGTCTCCACTATCTGGAAAAAGTTGTATTCATCCTCCATCTAAACCAGGTGCCATCCACAATTGATCCCACTGGTGCAAGCAAACATACCCACATAGCTCAAAGTCTTATTGTCATGTATGTGCCACATGGGCACACTGTACACACACACACTTGACACACAGATAGTATGTCAGCACAATGATGTGGAAGCTACATTGAAGAGTACATTTTAATTAAGTGGAGTGAGTTGGCCACATTGGTTTCTGTTGCAGAAAAAAAGGTTAGTTCAGGACTATTAATTCACATAAATTGGCATGTTGCTGCAGACTTCATTTCAACAACCCATGCATTGATAGTAGTCCCTAAAAAGAGAGCACTCTTGTTGCACCCCATCAGATCACAGAACCATTGCTGGATCTTGGCATTACCAAGATTCCTATATCTCAGCATGATAACTGAACCATTAAATCAGAATACCTGATTCACCTGCAGTTGAGTCGAGTCTGTCAGGGCAGAGTACATGCCTGTATACTATGCAGGGGAAATTCTTGTCCTAACATTTGGAGTTCTTTTATCCAACTCTGCACAATGGTTGCCGGATGTAGTCTTGGTAATCCTTAGCATACTGTGTGCATCCTTGACATTATGGCATCCACCCTTGTCATAGTGGTGGCCATCCTTGGTAAATTATGAGCACTCTTGGCATTTCGGTGGTCATCTCTGCTGTGTAATGCATTTGCGTGTAAGGCAGAATGTGCCTGTGTGAAGCAGGAGTATGTTATGCTACTTATTATTGTGCATTGTGCTTCACCCAACAGAAGTGGTCTCTTGTCAATGTGATGTTTTATTAAACAGAGTAAGGTTGATAAAGTTGAAACTAATGACATGAATATGCTAAAAGAACAAGATGAGATTTTAACTCATATTTTAACAGTCTAAGGGCTAGATGTACGTGGCTAAATACCGGTCGGTAAAGCTGAAATTCGGTAAATTTCAGCATTACCAACCTGTATTTAGCCCTGTGCGATGTAGGTATTACCGAATGCTACCGGTAATAACGATTCAGTAAATTAAAGGGAAACAGTTACCGATTCCTTATTTACCGATCGGTCGACACCGAAACCCCAAAATACCGATTCGGTAAATAATGAATCGTTAAAAAATTGGTAATGCGATGTACCAAAATTCGGTAATACTGATTTTGTGCAAATTTGGTATTTAAGAATCGGTAATTACCACTGACCCAGAGCAGGTGGTAATCAGATGCAGTGCATAAAAACAGCCCCAAAATGCAACAGTGTGAACACAATGGCGGCTCTCAGGCTACGTTTGCGAGCAGCAGGACAGAGGGTTTGGAGACGGGAAGAGCGTGTGTACAGACTGCGTGTCACACTTCCAAATGACTGAGCTAGAAATACATGACAGGTACAGGCTACACCCACACACCATCCTTGACCTGATACGGGACCTGGAACCATACCTGGAGCATCAGACACCAAGGGCGCACGAAATACCCACCCATGTACAGGTACTCTGTTGCCTGCACCTCCTGGCATCAGGAAGTTACCAGGGTGTGATAGCCGCAGCAGGTGGGGTGTCACAGAGCTGCCTGTCCCGTTTCTCCAACTCCTTTCTGGACGCCATGATGCAGAGAATGCATCACTACATACGCTTCCCCAGCACACAGGCGGAGATGCAGAAGACAAAGCTGGATTTCTACAAAAAGGCACACTTTCCATATGTAATAGGCTGCATCGATGGGACCCACATACCAATCTGCCCACCTGCAGATACAGAATACATATACCGCAACCGCAAATCCACTCACTCCATCAACGTGC
Organism: Lissotriton helveticus; assembly: GCF_964261635.1. Classification (NCBI taxonomy): domain Eukaryota; kingdom Metazoa; phylum Chordata; class Amphibia; order Caudata; family Salamandridae; genus Lissotriton; species Lissotriton helveticus. The sequence goes on along the minus strand of NC_136072.1, from coordinate 434,451,174 downwards.
AGGTGATATGTGACTTCATCATTACTGACATTGTGGCCAAATTCCCATTGAGTACCCATGACTCCTACATATTCAGGAACAGTGGGATCTATACACATCTGGCTGTTGGTGAATTTGGAGAAGGATATCTGCTAGGTAAATCAATGTGACACACCCTGATGTATACCTTGGATGAACGTATTGGTGACCCAAATTAATGGAACTTTCTTTCCCTTTTAGGTGACAGCACATATGCCGTCCGGTCATTCATACCAACTCCATACCTCAACCCATCCACCCCAAGGGAGAGGAGATACAATGTGGCACATAAAAGCACGCACAACGTTGTGGAGCGCACCTTTGGACTACTCAAAAGCAGGTTCCGTTGCCTCCACAAAAGTGGAGGTGCACGTCAGTACCGCCCCATCATCTGCTGCAAAATAAAAGCAACATGTGCAATGTTGCATAACCTTGCCACAAAGAAAGGAACAGCAGTGGAACTAACTGACTCTGAGGACAAGGGTGAGGACAATCCACAGCCAGAGCCCTGCGCAGCTGGTGTGGCAGCAGCAACGGATGGGAGACACAGCCGGGCTGAGATAACACACAACTATTTCTGAGTGAGTAAGGAGACATAGCCAGTTGCTGTATTTGAATGATGGTGCTTAATGACCAGTGCACACCACCAAGATCTGAAGCAGTCTCCATACACCCATGGGTTACATCACCCATTAAGGTACAACCATGGCTGGCTCTATTTCTTGCGCCCATGCGCTGGACTGCCACGTTCCTTAGCCCCACTGTCTGCACTGCCAGTATGTCCCTGGCCAGCGATGTGGCGTTCGCTGCGCCTCCTGGTCTCGGTGGGAGAGGGCGTAATGCTGCTACGGCTAGTAGCCTCCTCACTTTCCCCCCATCTGCTGTAGTGGCCACCTTGTCTGTTTGCACCAGTTCAAGTGCTGAGGTCACTGTGACCACCCCCCTAGCCACATCCCGACTACAGTGTGCCATCTCCTCCTGCATGGCTATTGAGCGTCTGCACATGAGGGAGGTAGCAGTGGACAGGCGGTTCACCACCTTGGTGTATGCATCCAGTCTCTCCAGACCTCCAGCTCCTTCTCGCTGAACTTCTGTTTTCTTTTTCTTTCTGCTCCCTCCTTCTCTCTCTCCTGGTTTGACATTTTGCTAGCTTTTTTTTTTTTGCAAAGAGAGGCTGTGTTGCTCCTGGCTCCTCTGCTCAACTACCTGCTCTCAGTCAGCTCCAGGTTCAGTGCAGCTGCCTGGGTGTGGCTACTTCCTGTTTGGGAGGTAATTGGAATGCACAGGATTGGCGGATTCAAATACCAATCCCTTTCCGAATCTGTAAATTACTG